>NW_028291157.1:0-339361 GCF_041222555.1 Hakea prostrata
TAATGGTTACATGTCTACATGAAGTCCGAGATACATCCCCTATGGCACCGACCAACTCGGTTCAAAGATCCTTCGCAACCTAGGAGTAAGAATCCTCACGGATCGGCTACCTCTGTTGGACTCTACTCCATAACCCTATGGTCATCCACATATCATTGGGGCGGATGCTCTCATGATTCCTCCCGACACCCGGTCCGGTCCTTGGACATCCATGAGCCCAACCCTAACATATGCAACCCTACCATTTCATGACCAACAGTGGACCACCAAGTCACATCACTGTCATCACGGGTCACTCGGTTTCAATTCCCCTACCGAAAGGGTAGTAGCATGTGGGGTACCTAGCCATGCAATCTAGACTCATCCTAACAATGTCATCAATCAATCATGATAGTGCTTTGAAGTCATCAGCAGGCTTGTGTCCCATTCCACAGCCTCCTGATAACATCAGCTAAGATATCCCAAAAGGAATACCCCAACTATCATAATCATATACCAACTACCACCATCTCATAACAATCACAAACCACAAAGTAAACATGAAATTAAAGTAACAGCAGTAGTATGACAGCATTATATATGAAACTACAGCAGATATATTGGTGCAGATTAAGAATAACAATTTGCTAAATCAACATGCTCAAGTATACATAATAGATAAGATAGACTGTCCTTACATTGCATATCTTCAAACGTCCGTAAAATGGAATCCAGTAATTATTAGTAGACTTTTCTTACAAACAGTAGTCACCTAAACACAGGGTTATTAGAATATATAAGTTACATAAACCAAATTGAATCAAAACCGAAATCTATTTGGTCATCCTGTCACAGCCGGTCGCTTGTGCCGGCCGCTTAGGTTAAGCGACCGCCACTAGTGACCGCCCCAAAAATGATGAGCTTCAATCCGAAACTCGGGCTTCGATTACTCGATTTCAATCCGTTTTTCGAGTAATCTCATCCTAAGTCTCGAATTAAACACTCCCTAAGCCAAAAGGGTAAGAGAAAACAATCCCCTATCATCAGTGGATTATCCCTAACCCTCTCCTTTATTGAATTTTCCATCTCACAGAAGCAGGGTTCTGTTTATGGTTATTCCATCTCACGCAGATAAAAAAAAAGGGTAAAGAATAACCAAGGGGGGTAATCACAGTGACGAGGAAAAAGGATAAAATTAAACTAACGGAGATAAGAGAGTAGAGAACGAAGGGTTAGTTCAATACCTCACACCAGAAAGTCAGAGAAGAAGAGAACTGATCCTCCAAACCACTGTCAGTAATCCAGAGACTCTTTCGGATCTTCCCCGCAGCCGTCTTAACTCCCAAAAAGAAATAACGAATAAAATAATCGTTAATGAGACGGAGTTTACCTTTTATAGAAGTCTGGGGGCAAAATAGGGCAAAATCCCCGAAAACAGACCGGGCGGTGCTTGGGCCGGTCGCTAGGTTAAGCGACCCCACTAGTAACCGCCCCCATGTAATTTGCCATACAAGGGTGCTTTTACTAGGGGGTTGATACCCAAGGTCAACCTAGCCCTAAATAAGAGATGGGGAGATCTTACCTTCATTCCGGACATCTCCCGAACGACACATGACTTCCGAATTTCCCACACCAGCCAAGGCAAAGCTTTTCAGACATAGGATCCAGATCCATGGGTCCTGGGTATGGATCATGGGCTTCAATCCGGATACTCCACAAGTTCACCCGACTAGACCTTCGGGTTCTCGGACCTGGAATACGGATCTCGGGTTAGAAATACGGGGGGTATTACATTCCTCCCTCCTTAAAAGAAATTTCGTCCCGAAATTACAACGTACTGAAGGTCCAAAAAGGTGAGGATACTTGGACCGCATCTCATCTTCTTTCTCCCAAGATGCTTCCTCAAAAGAGTGATTCTTCCATCCGATCTTCACCAAAGGTATAGTCCGATTTCTCAACCGCTTGTCCTTTCGGTCCAAAATCTCCGCCGGTTCTTCATCATACGTTAAATCCGCACTCAACCCTTCCGGTTCATGCTGAAGCAGCTGTTCTGCACTTATCAAGCATTGCCTTAGCATAGATACATGGAATACATCATGCACACCAGCAAGGGACGGGGCAAAGCCAACCGATAAGCTATCGGTCCAACCTTCTCAATAATGTCGAAGGGACCAATATACCTAGGGCTGAGTTTTCCCTTAACATTGAAACGCATGACTCCTTTCATCGGCGAAACTTTCAAAAACGCACGCTCACCAACTTGAAACTCAAGGTCAGACCTTCTTTTATCCGCATAGGACTTCTGTCGAGACTGAGCAGTTTTGATCCTTTCTCTAATCATATCCACCATAGTGCCGGTGATTTCGATTAGATCGAGGCCAAGAACACGCCTTTCCCCAACTTCATCCCAATACAGAGGAGTTCCCGCAAGTCTTCCCATACGGAGCTTTAAACGGGGCCATTCCAATAGTAGACCGATAGTTTGTTGTTATAAGCAAACTCCACCAAGGCTAGGTGGTCATCCCGATTACCACTCATATCTATGACACACGCTCTAAGCATATCTTCCAAAATCAGATGGTCCTTTCCGATTGGCCATCGGTCCGAGGATGATGAGCGAGACTCAAATTCAGCTGAGTACCTAGAGCTTTCTGCAGACTATTCCCGGAAACGCGACGTAAACCTCGGATCTCGTCCGACACAATGCTAACCGGAACACCATGCAATCTCACTACATTATCAACATAGAGTCGGGCCAACTTATCCATGGAATAGGTGATCTTCATCGAAATGAAGTGTGCTGATTTGGTTAATCGGTCCACTATCACCCACACCGAGTCATTCCCTTTTCCGGATCGGGGCGGACAGGTGACAAAATCCATAGCAATGTCTTCCCATTTCCAACTAGGTACCGGAAGAGGTTGCGAAGGCCGCACGAAGGCTGCCGGACAGCTTTCACACGTTGACAAGTCCCACATTTAGCGATGAAATCTTCCACATCGTTCTTCATGCCAGACCACCAAAAATACCCTTTCATATCATGGTACATCTTCACGCTTCCAGGATGAATAGTAAAGATGGACTGATGAGCATCAGTCAAGATTTCGCTTCTGAGGTCTTCCACTGCATAGAACACAAACTCTTCCTCTAAAAACAAGAGCACCATCAAAGGCTAGGGAGAAATCTTCCACGTCCTTAGTCTTTGAAGTGATCAAGTCAATCTTTTTCTTCAATTCTGGATCAGCCAACTGCAGAGAGCAACAATTCGGTCCCTCAAACTTGGTCGAACCGATACAGCTGCCAAAACAGACACCAGAACTTTTCGGCAAAATCTCAAGTCCAAATCTTACTATGGAGAACAATAAGGGCTTATCGAGACATGTCAGAACCACACTTCCTCGATTACTCTTTCTACTTAAGGCATCAGCAACCACATTAGCTTTTCCTGGATGATATTGAATATCACAATCGTAGTCCTTCACCAGTTCTAGCCATCTTCTCTGTCTCATATTCAACTCCTTTTGAGTAAAGAAATACTTGAGACTCTTGTGGTCAGTGAAAATAGATATCTTTTCACCATAAAGATAGTGACGCCAAATCTTCAGAGCAAAAACCACCGCTGCCAATTCCAAGTCATGAGTAGGATAATTATGCTCGTAGTTCTTCAACTGCCTAGAAGCATAAGCTACCACCTTCCCATGCTGCATCAACACGCAACCCAAACCAACTTTAGAGGCATCGGTATACACTGTCAAACCTCCAGAGTCATCTGGTATCGTCAACACAGGAGTGTTAGTTAACCTTTTCTTGAGTTCTTGAAAACTCTCTTCACAGGCTTCGCTCCACTCAAACTTGACTCCTTTTCTGGTAAGCTTTGTCATAGGTGCTGAGATTCCGGAGAAATTCTCAATGAAGCGCCTATAATAACTCCGCCATACCAAGAAAACTTCGAATTTCCGTGATCGACTTAGGTTGGTCCCAATCATTCACGACTTGAACTTTTGCAGATCGACTTTAATTCCGTCGAAAGAAACGATGTGACCTAGGAACATAACTTTAGGTAACCAAAAGTCACATTTGCTGAACTTGGCAAACAACTTCTTCTCTCTCAACCGCTGCAAGGCAAAACTCAGATGTCCAACGTGTTCTTCTTCGTCCTTTGAATAGATCAGAATGTCATCGATAAACACAATGATAAATTTATCTAAGACATCCTGAAATACCCGATTCATTAGATCCATGAACGCTGCCGGTGCATTAGTAAGACCAAAAGGCATAACTCGGAATTCATAATGCCCATATCTAGTCCTAAATGCAATCCCGCACACATCACCGGGCTTTACTCTTAATCGATGGTACCCAGATCTCAGATCGATCTTTGAGAACACAGAGGCACCCTTCAACTGATCAAACAAGTCGTCGATCCTAGGGAGAGGATATTTATTTTTTATCGTCAACTTGTTTAATTCCCGATAAACTATGCACATTCGCATACTACCGTCCTTCTTCTTCACAAACAAAACCGGGGCTCCCCACGGTGAAACACTGGGTTGGATAAACCCTTTGCTTGACAAATCATTTAACTGAGTCTGAAGTTCCTTCAACTCAGTCGGAGCCATCCGGTACGGAGCTTTCGACACAGGAGCTGCTCCGGGAATTAGATCAATTGAAAATTCTAACCTGGCTCTGATACCACTCTGTCACACCCCACCCGTCGGTCTCGGTTACCCGCCCGACAACCCGTGGGTGCGATCCGTCACAAGATCCAAGGTTTTAGTCTATCAACAATATTTAAGACAAATACAGATAATCATGAGCAAGAGTATCCAATAACTAAATTAAATGAATTACAGAAGCCCAAAATGCTCCAATAACAAAGGAAAGAAAATAAAGAATAATGAACAAGTCAAAAATGAGGGCAGCGGAATAAAAGTGTTTAAATCAGTTTCTTTCCAGTTTGTTTCTCTAAGTTAATGAACTTAGATTCCAATTTAATGAGGTGAGGAGTCCTCAAATTCTTCTCCAGTCAGACCATCAACCGGTGCGATAAGCGCACTCCATGCAACCGCAGGAACTCCCGCACATGCTATTTCCATCTCCCGCTGGCGGTGCCACGTCTTCTTCAAACGGGATGGTTCCTTCATAGGGAACCAACCCATCTTCGGATACAATTCCCTCCTCCTCGTATAAGCTAAAGACATACAAAGAATAAAGGAATGAGTTCTAAAGAACTCAAGCAAGGAAACAATCATATATCTCATCCATCATCCAAAAATACCATGATACATCAGTAATATGAATGAATGCAAAAACATGAATGATGCTATGATTTCTAACTATGCAAGTCTCTAATAGCTGACATGCTTTAAGATAAACACCAGCCCTCCTCTGGGTAAGTCTCATCACTCTGATCCGGCAAGGACTGGTTACCTCTCGTAGGGATCCAGGGAAAAAGGGAAAGTCCACACTGGCTCACAAACCATGGTTAGGGGTTAAGTCCACACTCTCTCACCACGACCATTGGTAATGAGTACTGGCGCATGTCTGGGTTTCTAATCCAATGCAAGGTCATAATGGTTACATGTCTACATGAAGTCCAGATACATCCCCTATGGCACCGACCAACTCGGTTCAGTATCCTTCGCAACCTAGGAGTAAGAATCCTCACGGACTGGCTACCTCTGTTGGACTCTACTACTCTGTCACACCCCGCCCGCCAGGCCCGGTTAACCGCCCGACAACCCGCGGATGTGAACCGTCACAGGATCCATGGTTTTAGTCTATCAACAATAATAAATACAAATACAGATAATCAAGAGCAAGAAAAGTGCAATAATTAATAAAAAGGTTACAGGAGTCCAAATACTCCGATAAATATCCAAGAAATAATCAAAGGAAAGAATCAAGAATCAAATGTAATATCGAGTTTAGTGGAAGCAAAATAAATAACTAGATAATCTTCATCTTCAGGAGGCTTCATGCTCTGCAAGTCCATGTACCACTGTCTGTGCCACATCAGCTTCAAACGAGAAGGCTCTTTCATACGAATCATCTCCAACTTCCGACGTTGTGCAACTATCTGTACAGTTTATATAATACATACAATGAAAGGAATGAGTTCCAACGAACTCAGTAAGGAACAAGCAATTCTCATATATATGTCAATACAATCCACGAATGCACATATGAAATGATATGGATGATATGCAGAAATATGAATGCTACTAAGATCTAACTATGCAAGTCTCTAATGGCTGACATGCTTTAAGATATACACCAGCCCTCCTTTGGGTAAGTCTCATCACTCTGATCCGGCAAGGACTGGTTACCTCTCGTAGGGATCCCGGGCAAAGGGGTAAGTCCACACCGGCTCTCAAAACCGTGGCCGGGGGTTAAGTCAACACTCTCTCACCACGACCATTGGCAATGAGTACTGGCGCATGTCGGGGTTTCTAATCCAATGCAAGGTCATAATGGTAACATACTATATGAAGTCCAGATACTTCCCCTATGGCACCAACCAACTCGGTTCAGTATCCTTCGCAACCTAGGAGTGTGAATCCTCACGGACTGGATACCTCTGTTGGACTCCACTCCTTAACCCTATGGTCATCCACATATTATTGGGGCGGATGCTCTCATGACTCCTCGCGACACCCGGTCCGCTCCCTGGACGTCCATGAGCCCAACCCTAACATATGCAACCCTACCATTACATGACCAATAGTGGACCACTGAGTCTCCGCACGGACTGGTTACCGCTGTTGGATGAAACATAGTCACGTCACCATTGTCACGGGTCACCCGGCTTCAATTCCCCTGCCGAAAGGGTAATAGCATGTGGGGTACCTAGCCATGCAATTCTAGACTCCCTAAGTATGTCATCAAGTAATCATGATAGTGCTAGAGACATCAGCAGGCATGTGTCCCATTCCACAGCCTTCTGATATCCCAAGCCAAGATATCCCAATGGAATACCCCTTCCATCACAATCACACTACAACACTCTTTATCATACCATGAACAGTTGTGCAATATCATAAAAGATGAAGTACATCAAGGAATACCACAAACAACAAGTGTACAATAAGATTCTCTTCTTCTCTGACTTTCTGGTGTGAGGTATTGAACTAACCCTTCGTTCTCTACTCTCTTATCTCCGTTAGTTTAATTTTATCCTTTTTCCTCGTCACTGTGATTACCCCCCCTTGGTTATTCTTTACCCTTTTTTTTATCTGCGTGAGATGGAATAACCATAAAAAGAACCCTGCTTCTGTGAGATGGAAAATTCAATAAAGGAGAGGGTTAGGGATAATCCACTGATGATAGGGGATTGTTTTCTCTTACCCTTTTGGCTTAGGGAGTGTTTAATTCGAGACTTAGGATGAGATTACTCGAAAAACGGATTGAAATCGAGTAATCAGAAGCCTGAGTTTCGGATTGAAGCTCACTGTTTTTGGGGCGGTCACTAGTGGCGGTCGCTTAACCTAAGCGACCGGCACAAGCGACGGGTCTGGTAAATGATGACCAAATAGATTTCGGTTTTGATTCAATTTGGTTTATGTAACTTATATATTCTAATAACCCTGTGTTTAGGTGACTACTGTTTGTAAGAAAAGTCTACTAATAATTACTGGATTCCATTTTACGGACGTTTCAGTATATGCAATGTAAGGACAGTCTATCTTATCTATTATGTATACTTCAGCATGTTGATTTAGCAAATTGTTATTCTTAATCTGTACCAATATATACTGCTGTAGTTTCATATATAATGCTGTCATACTACTGCTGTTACTTTAATTTCATGTTTACTTTGTGGTTTGTGATTGTTATGAGATGGTGGTAGTTGGTATATGATTATGATAGTTGGGGTATTCCTTTTGGGATATCTTAGCTGATGTTATCAGGAGGCTGTGGAATGGGACACAAGCCTGCTGATGACTTCAGCACTATCATGATTGATTGATGACATTGTTAGGATGAGTCTAGATTGCATGGCTAGGTACCCCACATGCTACTACCCTTTCGGTAGGGGAATTGAAACCGAGTGACCCGTGATGACAGTGATGTGACTTGGTGGTCCACTGTTGGTCATGAAATGGTAGGGTTGCATATGTTAGGGTTGGGCTCATGGATGTCCAAGGACCGGACCGGGTGTCGGGAGGAATCATGAGAGCATCCGCCCCAATGATATGTGGATGACCATAGGGTTATGGAGTAGAGTCCAACAGAGGTAGCCAGTCCGTGAGGATTCTTACTCCTAGGTTGCGAAGGATACTGAACCGAGTTGGTCGGTGCCATAGGGGATGTATCTGGACTTCATGTAGACATGTAACCATTATGACCTTGCATTGGATTAGAAACCCAGACATGCGCCAGTACTCATTACCAATGGTCGTGGTGAGAGAGTGTGGACTTAACCCCTAACCATGGTTTGTGAGCCAGGTGTGGACTTTCCCTTTTTCCCTGGATCCCTACAGAGGTAACCAGTCCTTGCCGGATCAGAGTGATGAGACTTACCCAGAGGAGGGCTGGTGTTTATCTTAAAGCATGTCAGCTATTAGAGACTTGCATAGTTAGAAATCATAGCATCATTCATGTTTTTGCATTCATTCATATTACTGATGTATCATGGTATTTTTGGATGATGGATGAGATATATGATTGTTTCCTTACTGAGTTCTTTAGAACTCATTCCTTTATTCTTTGTATGTCTTTAGCTTATACAGAGGAGGGAATTGTATCTGAAGATGGGTTGGTTCCCTATGAAGGAACCATCCCGTTTGAAGAAGACGTGGCACCGCCAGCGGGAGATGGAAATAGCATGTGCGGGAGTTCCTGCGGTTGCATGGAGTGCGCTTATCGCACCGGTTGATGGTCTGACTGGAGAAGAATTTGAGGACTCCTCACCTCATTAAACTGGAATCTAAGTTCATTAACTTAGAGAAACAAACTGGAAAGAAACTGATTTAAACACTTTTATTCCGCTGCCCTCATTTTTGACTTGTTCATTATTCTTTATTTTCTTTCCTTTGTTATTGGAGCATTTTGGGCTTCTGTAATTCATTTAATTTAGTTATTGGATATTCTTGCTCATGATTATCTGTATTTGTCTTAAATATTGTTGATAGACTAAAACCTTGGATCTTGTGACGGATCGCACCCACGGGTTGTCGGGCGGGTAACCGAGACCGACGGGTGGGGTGTGACAGAGTGAATGCGATGCACCAGTATCAAATAATACGAAAGCAGAGGTAGATGATACTGAAATGATACCTGTCACAACATCGTGATCTGTCTCAGACTCAGAAGCAACAACACTGTAAACTTTACCAGCTGGAACACTCGAAACAGGCTTTAAAGCTGACACCTGAGGATTCGGCTTCTGAGTGCAGTTGCGAGAATAATGACCCTGCTTCCCACAGTTAAAGCAGATCAAATCCCTACCACCCACAGGAGCTGCTGAAGAAGGATAAGAAGGCCTCTGGTTATTAGCTACTGGACGAGGGTTGGCATAGAAGGCCTCTGCTTAGGTTACCATAGAAATGAAGGTTTTCATGAGATGATTACCTGTGTAGCGTGTATGCGTCGCGTGGGAAGTAAATCCGAAGCCAACGGAGTCTCCAAAATACCTTCCTAACCCTTTGCACGAAATCCCCAGAGCCCAAATCGCGTTTTGAGAAGTGTAAGAATGAAATATGACCCAAAAATCGTATTTGAAGCGTTGCTGTCGCGCGTAATTTGGGGCGGTCACTAGTGGCGGTCGCTTAACTTAAGCGACCGGCTCAAGCGACCGGTCCAGTTACTGTTGCACAAAATTTTGGATTTTTGGCTCTGTTTTGTGGATTTTTGGAATTTGTGCTTGTCGCTTCTTCCGTTTGTGAATGTTGGTACTGTTGTGGAATAATCTTGACTTGTGGAATCTTTTCCGGAATTAATCTTTGAGCGTTGCTAATCTCCTGGAATTCTTTCTGCGAATGGTTCAATTAAGGAATCGTCGTTGTTAATGGTCAAGTTGGAGAAGAAGGTGGTGAGAATCGGAATCGTGTTGAGATACCCGCAGTAAATACCGAAACCGAGCCTCCCGTGTTGAAATTCCTTCCACCCGGTGGGAATCCTCCACTAGCACCGCAAGTAGTCTCTATTCAGGATGTGATGAACATTCGGGAAATATGATGCATCAGCAAAGCATAATCGGTTCATCGCTATGATGCAAGGTTTTGCGACTACTCAGCGCAGAATGCCCAGTGCAGCTTTTAATCCTTATGGAGCTGGTACTTCGCACTGGTAATGTTGTGGACGGTTTTGCCCCCGGTCCGCATGCAAGATTGATGGAGCATTTCTTGAAGCTTCGGATCCCAGCTTTATCGGTATTTCATCGGATGCATTGTTCCCGAACAAGTGGATCCGAGAGTTGGAGAAAGCTTTTCGCAACCTCCGTTGCAATGAAGCTCGAAGATTCTTTGTGCAGAAAGCGAGAGATCGCAGCATGAAGTCGATGCGTGGTGGAATGCTACCGGACCTATTTTGGAAGCATCTCACCCGGTTCTTACTTGGGAAATTTTCAAGGAGGCATTTTGCAAGAATTATTTTCCCGAGTCCGTGAGAGATGCTAAGGAAGCGGAGTTCATGGCACTCACTCAAGGACCTAGTACTGTTTCGGAGTACCGGGAAGAAGTTTGAAGAGTTGTTCTACTTTGCCCCCGATGCTTTCAAAGGTGACCGTGAGAAGGCAAAGAAGTTCTTCAAGGGTTTGAGGCCGTCATCGAAGACTTATCTGGCAATTCATCCTATTGTGGATTATGCCGAGATGGTGCAGAATGCTAAGAAGGTAGAAGAGAATGAGAGAGAGAATTATCTCGCCAATGTCGTTCGTCTCGAACAGAATCATTCTCGGTGACCGTAACCGGAGATTCTCTAGGCTCGCTCCTTATATCGCCCCTTCGTTTCAGCCTCGAGGAGCTAGTTCCGTTTCACCTCTCGCTTCGAGCTATGGTTCTAGTGGTGCACCGGCGCGTCCCGTTGCTGGTAGTCGTGGTCTTTGGACCGATCTATGCCAACCCTCGTCCAAGTAGCTAATAACCGGAGGTCTTCTTATCCTTCTTCAGCAGCTCCCGTGGGTGGTAGGGATTTGATCCGCTTTAACCGTGGGAAGCAGGGGTCATTATTCTCGCAATCGCACTCGAAGCCGAATCCTCGAGTGTCGCCTTTAAAGCCTGTTTCGAGTGTTCCACTGGTAAAGTTTACGGTGTTGTTGGTTCCGAGTCCGAGACAGATCACGATGTTGTGACTGTATCATTTCAAGTATCATCTACCTCTCGCTTTCGTATTATTTGATATTTGGTGCATCGCATTCATTCATAGCATCTTCTTTTGTGAGTTGTATTCTGTTACACTTGCGAAGTTGGATAGAGGACTAGTAATTAGTACTCCAACTAGATCTGTTGTTAGATTAGATGAAGTGGTTGAATCTTGTCCAGTGGTTATTGCTGGTAGAACCCTTGAAGCCCGTCTGATCAAGTTAGACATGTCTGATTTTGATGTAATATTTGGAATTGATTGGCTATCTAAGTATGGTGCAGTTATCCTTTGTTCGGAAAGGAAGGTACTGTTTCATCCTACGAATGATAGTCCATTTGAGTATGAATGTAGTCAGGAGAAGTTGAGTAAGAAGATAGTGGCTGCACTCGCGAAAGTCGGGCGGTGGACTAAGAATGTTGGACTTCTTTCCTCTTCTCGTAGATGTCTCGGAAGGTGTGAAACGGTTGTCCGATATCGAGTTGTCGGGGACTTTCCTGATGTTTTCCCCGATGATTTGTCCTGGTTTGCCTCCGGAGAGGGAGTTAGAATTTTCAATTGATCTAATTCCCGGAGCAGCTCCCGTGTCGAAAGCTCCGCACCGGATGGCTCCGACCGAGTTGAAGGAACTTCGAGACTCGGTTAAATGATTTGTCAAGCAAAGGGTTTATCCAACCCAGTGTTTCACCGTGGGGAGCCCCGGTTTTGTTTGTGAAGAAGAAGGACGGTAGTATGCGAATGTGCATAGATTATCGGGAATTAAACAAGTTGACGATAAAAAATAAATATCCTCTCCCTAGGATCGACGACTTGTTTGATCGGTTGAAGGGTGCCTCTCGTGTTCTCAAAGATCGATCCGAGATCTGGGTACCATCGATTAAGAGTAAAGCCCAATGATGTGTGCAGGACTCGCATTTAGGACTAGATATGGGCATTATGAATTCCGAGTTATGCCTTTTGGTCTTACTAATGCACCGGCAGCGTTCATGGATCTAATGAATCGGGTATTTCAGGATGTCTTAGATAAATTTATCATTGTGTTTATCGATGACATTCTGATCTATTCAAAGGACGAAGAAGAACACGTTGGACATCTCGAGTTTTGCCTTGCAGCGGTTGAGAGAGAAGAAGTTGTTTGCCAAGTTCAAGCAAATGTGACTTTTGGTTACCTAAAGTTATGTTCCTAGGTCACATCGTTTCGCTGACGGAATTAAAGTCGATCCCGCAAAAGTTCAAGTCGTGAATGATTGGGACCAACCTAAGTCGACCACGGAAATTCAAGTTTTCTTGGTATGGCAGGTTATTATAGGCGCTTCATTGAGAATTTCTCCGAATCTCAAGACCTATGACAAAGCTTACCGTAAAAGGAGTCAAGTTTGAGTGGAGCGAAGCCTCGTGGAAGAGAGTTTTCAAGAACTCAAGAAAAGGTTAACTAACACTCCTGTGTTGACGATACGAGATGACTCGGAGGTTTGACAAAGTGTATACCGATGCCTCTAAAGTTGGTTTGGGTTGCGTGTTGATGCAAAGCATGGGAAGGTGGTAGCTTATGCTTCTAGGCAGTTGAAGAACTACGAGCATAATTATCCTACTCATGACTTGGAATTGGCAGCGGTGGTTTTTGCTCCAAGATTTGGCGTCACTATCTTTATGGTGAAAAGATATCTATTTTCATCGACCACAAGAGTCTCAAGTATTTCTTTACTCAAAAGGAGTTGAATATGAGACAGAGAAGATGGCTAGAACTGGTGAAGGACTACGATTGTGATATTCAATATCATCCGGAGAAAAGCTAATGTGGTTGCCGATGCCTTAAGTAGAAAGAGTAATCGAGGAAGTGTGGTTCGACATGTCTCAAGTAAGCCCTTATTGTTCTCCATAGTAAGATTTGGACTTGAGATTTTGCCGTAAAGTTCTGGTCTTTGTTTTGGCAGCTGTATCAGTTCGACCAAGTTTGAGGGACCGAATTGTTGCTCTACAGTTGGCTGATCCAGAATTGAAGAAAAAGATTGACTTGATCACTTCAAAGACTAAGGACGTGGAAGATTTCTCCCTAGCCTTTGATGGTGCTCTTGTTTTTAGAGGAAGAGTTTGTGTTCTGCAAAGTGGAAGACCTCGAAGCGAAATCTTGACTGATGCTCATCAGTCCATCTTTACTATTCATCCTGGAAGCGTGAAGATGTACCATGATATGAAAGGGTATTTTTGGTGGTCTGGCATGAAGAACGATGTGGAAGATTTCATCGCTAAATGTGGGACTTGTCAACGTGTGAAAGCTGTCCGGCAGCCTTCGTCTGCCTTCTCGCAACCTCTTCCAAGACCTAGTTGGAAATGGGAAGACATTGCTATGGATTTTGTCACCGGTCCGCCCCGATCCGGAAAAGGGAATGACTCGGTGTGGGTGATAGTGGACCGATTAACCAAATCAGCACACTTCATTTCGATGAAGATCACCTATTCCATGGATAAGTTGGCCCGACTCTATGTTGATAATGTAGTGAGATTGCATGGTGTTCCGGTTAGCATTGTGTCAGACAGAGATCCGAGGTTTACGTCGCGTTTCTGGAATAGTCTGCAGAAAGCTCTGGGTACTCAGCTGAATTTGAGTACTGCTCATCATCCTCAGACCGATGGCCAATCGGAAAGGACCATACAGATTTTGGAAGATATGCTTAGAGCGTGTGTCATAGATATGAGTGGTAACTGGGATGACCACCTAGCCTTGGTGGAGTTTGCTTATAACAACAGCTATCAGTCTACTATTGGAATGGCCCCGTTTAAAGCTCGTATGGGAAGACTTGCGGAACTCCTCGTATTGGGATGAAGTTGGGGAAAGGCGTGTTCTTGGCCCCCGATCTAATCGAAATCACCGGCACTATGGTGGATATGATTAGAGAAAGGATCAAAACTGCTCGGGTCTCGACAGTAAGTCCTATGCGGATAAAAGAAGGTCCGACCTTGAGTTTCAAGTTGGTGAGCGTGCGTTTTGAAAGTTTCGCCGATGAAAGGAGTCATGCGTTTCAATGTTAAGGGAAAACTCAGCCCTAGGTATATTGGTCCCTTCGACATTATTGAGAAGGTTGGACCAGTAGCTTATCGGTTGGCTTTGCCCCCGTCCCTTGCTGGTGTGCATGATGTATTCCATGTATCTATGCTAAGGCAATGCTTGATAAGTGCAGAACAGCTGCTTCAGCATGAACCGGAAGGGTTGAGTGCGGATTTAACGTATGATGAAGAACCGGCGGAGATTTTGGACCGAAAGGACAAGCAGTTGAGAAATCGGACTATACCTTTGGTGAAGATCAGATGGAAGAATCACTCTTTTGAGGAAGCATCTTGGGAGAAAGAAGATGAGATGCGGTCCAAGTATCCTCACCTTTTTGGACCTTCAGGTACGTTGTAATTTCGGGGACGAAATTTCTTTTAAGGAGGGAGGAATGTAATACCCCCCCGTATTTCTAACCCGAGATCCGTATTCCAGGTCCGAGAACCCGAAGGTCTAGTCGGGTGAACTTGTGGAGTATCCGGATTGAAGCCCATGATCCATACCCAGGACCCATGGATCTGGATCCTATGTCTGAAAAGCCTGCCTTGGCTGGTGTGGGAAATTCTGGAAGTCATGTGTCGTTCAGAGATGTCCGGAATGAAGGTAAGATCTCCCCCATCTCTTATTTAGGGCTAGGTTGACCTTGGGTATCAACCCCCTAGTAAAAGCACCCTTGTATGGCAAATTACATGGGGGCGGTTACTAGTGGCGGTCGCTTAACCTAAGCGACCGGCCCAAGCGACCGCCCGGTCTGTTTTCGGGGATTTTGCCCTATTTTGCCCCCAGACTTCTACAAAAGATTGAATACTAACCTTTAATTGAAGAACAGGAGAGAGAACTTGCAAGTTTGCAAGATTATGTCTTCTTCTTCACTCTTGGAGGCTTGGAGATGGTTTCCCTTCGTTTTCTAAGTGTTATGGAGGTTAGGGATACTAAAATCACGAAGTCATGGGGTATAGCGCAAGATACTCAAAACAAAAGATTTTGTTCGAGTTCAGCAACTCTGGGTCGATTGGCTGGGTAGCATGGCCCCAGTCGACCCAGCTGTCTGCAAAGCCAAAGACAGGGATTTGAGGGTCTTCCACTACTCGGAATCAAGCAAAACTTTAAACACATATTCTATAACATACCTAGCATGGAAAAATGGATTTAAATCATATCCCCCCAAGCTCTAAGGTCATCAACTAATCTTCTCTTCATCAAGGTGCAGTCTCTTCTCTATATCCAACATTGCCTTCAAGTATAGGGCATCATCTTCAATCTCCATAGGTTCGGAGTCAAACACTATATCTTCTACCAATATGGCCCATAGTTTACTTTCACTTCTACTTCGGGTCTTCGGACCTACAGACAAAAGAGTATCCGGGTTAAGGTTAGGGCCGGGTTTCACATTCCCTCCTCCTTAAAAGACATTTCGTCCACGAAATTGAAAGTATACCTGAACTTCCAAAAAGATGAAGAAACTTCTCCTTCATGTCTTCTTCCTTCTCCCAAGACGCTTCTTCAAGGGTATGGTTCTTCCATTGAATCTTCACCAAAGGGATAGTTCGATTCCTTAACTGCTTGTCCTTTCTATCCAAGATTTTAGCCAGTTCTTCCTTATAAGATAAATCAGCACAAAGTCCTTCAGGTTCTTGTTGTAGTATGTGATTCGGGTTCTCAACATACTTCCAAAGCATTGAAACATGAAATACATTATGAGTCTCAGCGAGTGATGGAGGCAAAGCTAAACGGTAAGCAACTGATCCAATCCTTTCAAGAATCTCATAAGGTCCAATATAACGAGGACTAAGCTTTCCTTTAACATTAAACCTCATTACACCCTTCATAGGCGATACCTTTAGAAAAACGTTCTCACCAACTTGAAATTCCAAATCTGACCTTCTTATATCAGCATAAGATTTTTGTCTTGACTGAGCAGTCTTAATCCTTTCTCTTATCATATCTACCATCGCACTTGTAGCTTCAATCATTTCTGGTCCTAACACTTTCCTTTCTCCAGTTTCAATCTAATACAGAGGTGTCCTACAAGTGTGTCCATATAAAGCTTTAAAAGGAACCATGCCTATTGTCGACTAATAACTATTGTTATAGGCAAACGCAACCAAAGCTAAATGGTCATCCCAATTACCACTCATATCAACAACACAAGATCTAAGCATATCTTCCAAAATCTGAATTGTTCGCTCAGACTGTCCATCAGACTGAGGGTGATGAGCTGTACTCAAATTCAATTGGGTTCCCAAAGCTTTCTGCAAACTATTCCAAAATCTTGAAGTAAATCTAGGGTCACAATCAGACACAATACTCACAGGCACTCCATGCAGACAAACAACATTGTCCACATAAAGCCTAGCTAACTTATCCATAGTGTGAGTGATCTTCATAGGAATAAAGTGGGCTGATTTGGTCAATCTATCAACAATTACCCACACAATGTCATTACCTCTACTTGTTCGAGGCAAACTAGTCACGAAGTCCATAGTAATGTTCTCCCATTTCCAACCAGGTAAGGGTAGGGGCTGCAATAATCCAGACGGAGGTTGTTGAACAGCTTTAACACGTTGACAAGTCTCGCACTTAGCTACAAAATCTTCTACATCAGCCTTCAATCCAATCCACCAAAAATGTTCTTTCAAATCCTTATACATTTTTGTACCTCTTGAATGTACGGTAAAGATCGACTGGCGTGCTTCCTTCAAAATTTCCTTTTTAACTTCTTCAACTGTAGGCACACAAAGTCTTCCTCTAAACAATAAGGCACCATCCATAGATATACTAAAATCAGGGTCCAAATCAGAATTTAAAGAAATCTTCTCTATCTCCTCTTTCAGTTCCGGATCCGAACCTTGCAAGGCAACAATTCGATCCCTAAGGGTGGATCTTGTTGTCATGGCTGAAAGCACAACATCTGAACTTTGCGAAACAACTTCCAATTCAAAATCTGAAATTGACTTCAACAACGACTTGCTCAAAGCATTCAAATCTAGATCCTTCTTGTTATTTTTCCTACTAAGAGCGCTTGCAACAACATTTGCTTTACCAGGATGATACTGGATATCACAGTCATAATCAGAGACTAATTCCAACCATCTTCTTTGTCTCATATTTAACTCCTTTTGGGTAAAGAAATACTTTAAGCTCTTATGATCTGTGAAAATCGCAATCTTCTCACCATACAAGTAATGTCTCCAAATCTTTAGGGCAAAAACAACGGCTGCAAGTTCTAAATCATGAGTGGGATAATTCCGCTCATATTCCTTCAATTGCCTTGAAGCATAGGCTATCACCTTCCCATGTTGCATTAAAACACAACCCAAACCAATCTTAGACGCATCAGTATAGACTATCAAACCACCGGAATTATCGGGTATTGTCAAAACCGGGGCACTTGTCAATCTATCCTTCAATTCTTGAAAATTCTTCTCACATGCGTTAGACCAAACAAACTTCTCCTCTTTCCTAGTTAGCTTAGTCATAGGAGCAGCCAACTTAGAAAAGTTTTCAATAAATCTCCTATAATAACCAGCCAAACCTAAGAAACTTCTTATTTCTGACACCGTCTTCAGTCTTTACCACTCGGCAACTGTCTTAACCTTGTCAGGATCGACACGAATACCTTCGGCTGAAACAACATGTCCAGGAAATACCACTCTTGGAAGCCAGAAATCACACTTACTAAACTTGGCATACAACTTCTTCTCTCTTAGTCTTTGCAAAGTAATACAAAGATGCTTCCAATGCTCTTCTTTGCTCTTTGAGTAAATCAAAATGTCATCAATAAAGACAATAACGAACTTATCTAACACATCATGAAATACTCAATTCATCAAGTCCATAAACACAGCAGGAACATTAGTTGTAAAACCCAGCCCTAACCTTGACCCGGAAACCTTGTTATTTGTAGGTCCGATGACCCGGAGTAAAGTAAGAAGTTAGCTTTGGGCCATCCCAGTGGAGGACTTGGTGACTGGCTTTGAATCCATGAAAGTTGATGATGAAGTTCTATTTATGGAAACTGAATCTTGATAAAGATCTGATTAGTTGATGGACTTGGAGTGCTCTCTATCTTGGTTTGAAGGCATTTCTACCTATTAGGTAAGTCACTTGACTTGTGTGCAAAACCCCTTTAGGATTGGATTTGATCTGGGCCTTCAATTCCCTGTTTTGGATTTGCTGTCAGCATTGGTCGACTGATTGGTCGACTGGGCCAGTCGACCAATCCACTCGACCAATGAGTGCTGTCTTTGGCAATTAGGTTTTTCTTGCTCTATTTAAGTCCAATCTCGAGTCCACTTCGTATTTGCTGCCTCCAAACTCTCTTGAACAAACCAAAGACCTCTGCAAGTCATCTCCCTTGCATCCTTGGTGTTTTCTTGACGGATCTTCGTCGAAACTCTTCCTTTTGCATCAAAAGGTCTGTCTACTCTCTCTTCTTCTCCTCCATCTTTGTTTTTCTTTCCTTTTTGAGTTGAGACAGTAGAAGAGATGCTGCATTCTCTGTTGCAAACATCTCTGAACATGTTCTCATGATCATCCTAAGGATTTGAGGCTAGAACAATGATCTTAACCATGATCATTGCAAGCTTTTGAAGGAATCATGATCAAACCATGATCTAATCTTGTTAAATTTCTGATTTGAATTCTGATCTCTTTGGATCTTCGATATTGATCATGTTAGTAGTTAATTACTGTGTTTTCTTTCCATGATCCATAATCTATCAATTTCTAGTTGTTCTCTTCTACCATACTATGTGTTCTTCATGAAGCATGGTAGTTACATATATGGTAGGTTTTATTTCCTTATTTAGATTTATGCTTCTAAGCTTTTTCCTTGAAGATCTAAGTATGTTTTCATGATACCTTTACCTGAAGCAATGATCCATCCTCCTATTGTTCTTGTCTTTGATTTCTATTTCGAATTCATCAAGATCCATGGTTGATCTAATTATGGTAACTTTTTGTTTCCTAATTTGGATCTTGATATCTTGATTTGATTGGTGTTTTGAGGTCCCCTATATGTTAGAATACTACTTATGTAGTTTACCCCTTGATTAGTACCCTTTTGAACCACCAAATTCGGATTTCATATCTTAAAACTCTGTTTTTTTTTAGGCTACTGTCTGCATTGGTCGACTGATTGGTCGACTGGACCAATCGACCAATCCACTCGACCAATGAGTACAGCAACTCCAGAATTGGTCTGTGTTGGATGTTTTGGTATCTTTTCTGTTAGGAATCTTTCCTAATATGTTGTATATACTTGTTTAGGACCTTCTTCTCAAGTTTGCCAAGATCTTACTTGATTTCTTAGGATTCCTTTGCGAGTTATAAAAGGTAAGGATGGTTATTTCCTTAATTACATAGATAGCATGAATCTAGTTTCTATATTTGAATATCATTGATATGATTCCTAAATTAGATTCTTACAATGATATACTACTGTTGCATAACTTTGATTACAGTAGCATTACTTATTCATATTAAATTGATTCATGTATGATTTACTTACCAATGTTATACAAGTGATTGTAATTATTGATTTCTTTCCATATATGAAGTTACCATATATGTGATGATATGAATTGATGCATGTGTATGCTTAAGTATGGTTTGGAAAGGAGAGGTGTCCTTTTGACACTTTTGTCCTTGGACTACTACGGGAATATTATGGGATGTTTCCGGAGATGCCCTCTGGACACCTTCCTAAACTGTTGGATGACATATCTAGGATTGTCTAGTAGTGTTTGGCTAGGATGTCCTGTTATGTCGGACCCTAATCGGAGGGGTATTGAGACCGAACGACCCGTGGTAGCAATGGGGATTCATGGGCGCTCAAGACCGGTAACCAACCCGTGAGAGGACAGGAATCACATTGTGGGGGCCATTTATTGGTAGGGTTGCATATGGTTAGACTTGGGCTCACGGGCGCTTAAGACCGGTAACCAACCCGTGAGAGGACGTGAGAGCTTCCCGTTTACCATATGTGGATAACCAATAGGGTTGATGAGTCCGTAGTCAGGGACTATGAGGACTCTAGTGTGAAGGATACCGGAAAGGATCGTCAGGGACGAGGAATGGAAGTATCTCGGATCGACTTGACGTAACTAAGTAGAAGACTTGCATTTGGCTAGGTTTTACCCCGACATGCGCCAGTATTTATACCAAATGGTTGTGAGAGAGTGTGTTGACTTAACCCCTGCCATGGTTTGTCCCGAGGGATGAAGGACCCATTACCAATCGGCTGCTCAAGACCGGTGAAATGATCCGTGAGAGAATCCAAGATATCTTAAATGGTTGAGGATGTGAGTGGACCTTCCTAAAGAAGTACGGTGCTATGACTTAAAGCATGTCTGCCAATAGAGACCAGCATACATAGAGTTAGATTCATTCATTCATTGCTTGTCTCATATCATATTGCATTTATGATTGTTCGGAATCCCGCCATTTATGTTATTATGGATTTTAATCGCCTTACCGAGTTTCTTTGAAACTCATTCCTTTATTGTACAATGTTTGTTAGACTATCCTGCAGTCCGAGTACTATGACGGTCCCTATGAAGAAGCGCAAGGCGAAGAGGCATATCTCCGGGAAGGTGATTGCGGTTACCACAATTACTCTGAAGATTCCGCGAGTGGTTATGCTCCGTACGATGCTTAGTCCGACCATCGAGTGGAAGCGTCCTTGTGCCATTTATGAGATTTACACTTATAAGGATGTTGTCTATAAAGTGGAGAACAATTTAGTTACCCAATGTACTTGCTACTGGGATTAGATTGTGTCTAGTTTATTCTTTTAGAGCTACTTTTCCGCTGGTTGTAGAGTGGGATATTTGCCTCACTTTACTTATCTGTTTGACACTCTGATTATATCTATTATTCTGATTCATTTATGATTCATTCTTTCCTTATTGGATCTATGGTTTATCTTCCGCACTTTTATTATGATTGTTCATGATTATGTTATTGTTTATGTGGGAGGTTGATCACTCGATACCTGATCTTCGGGCTGTGGATCACACTCTCGGGTATGCCAGATAGGGTACCGGCTGGGAGGGCGTGACATTAGTCAAACCAAAGGGCATGACTCTAAACTCAAAATGACCATATCTTGTCCTAAAAGTTTTCTTACAAATGTCACAAGCTTTCACCTTCAACTGATGATATCCGAATCTCAAATCAATCTTCGAGAACATTGCTGCACCTCTTAACTGATCGAAAAGATCATCAATCCGAGGCAGCGGATACCTATTCTTAATGGTCAATTTGTTCAACTCACGGTAATCAATGCACATACGCATACTACCATCCTTCTTCTTAACAAAGAAAACTAGGACTCCCCAAGGCGATACACTAGGCTGTATATAACCTTTATCTGAGAGTTCATTCAGCTGGTCTTGTAGTTCTTTCAACTCGGTAGGCGCCATTCTATATGGAGCTTTAGATACCGGAGCGGCTCCTGGAATTAATTCAATCGAAAATTCCAACTCTCTATCCGGAGGTAATCCTGATAAATCATCCAGAAAGACATCCTTGAAATCACAAACAACTTCAACTTCTTCAAGTTTCTTCTTCACTTCCTTGACTTCACTTTCAGCTGTAGCACTTTCCACTAGTGCACAAACTTGCATCAAGGCAGTCAAAGTCTTCTTGCTAACTCTTCCTTTATCACCTTGAAACTCAAAGGCTGAATTACTACTAATTTGAAACTGAATTTTCCTTGAAGAACAAACAATTACAGCCTTATGGGCTGTCAACCAATCAATTCCAAGAATAACATCAAAGTCTTTCATGTCAAGAATCACTAAATTGACTTTCAATTTCTTCTCACAAATCAAAATGGGACAATCTTCTATCATTTTATCTAGTTTCACAACTGATCTAGTAGGAGTACTAATCATTAAACAACTAGACAATTTCTTAGGTAACAAGTCAGTCTTCCTAACAAATGCAGACGAAATGAACGAATGAGATGCACCCGTATCAAACAATACAAATGCAGGAATAGAATCGATTAACAAAGTACCTGTCAAAACTTCATGACTTGCATCTTGTTCAGTACCAGATATACTAAACACTTTTCCAGGCACATGGGCAGATACACTCTTCGCTACAGGAACATAGGGCTGATTAGGCTTCTTGGGACAAGTACGAGCAAAATGACCGGGCTGCTTACAAAAGAAACAAACCGGCCGTCCAACTGAAGGTGCTACCACTGGAGGCTTCTGACCCATAGGTCTAGGTTCACACTCACTGGCCTAGCATTTGGAACATTCGCAATTGGTCTGTTCCCACTGAATTGGCGCTGCTGTCCAGCCGGTGCAAAACTAGAATTTTGGCTTACACTTCTAGGCTGAAAACTAGGGGTAGGATACGGTGTAGGTCTAATGAATCTTCTTTCCGAACGGTCAACCAAACCATTGATCCTTGGCTGCCACGTCCTTTGCACACGTGCACTTTCCTTTTCAGTTTCTTCAATCTTCTTCAAAACTTGAACTACCTGAGTGTAGCTCTCAATCGAAATCACAGTAAGATAGGCCTTGATTGCAGGACGCAATCCCTTGAAAAATTTCTTTGCCTTGGCACGATTAGGTCTTACAGAATCAGGGGCAAAGTAAAATAATTCCTCAAACTTCAATCCTTAGTCTTAGCATATCAAAATAAGGCATAAAATCATCACTTTAATCATAAAATAGTCATTCATGAATCATATATCAAAATCCCTAAAATTATCAAAAATTCCAAAATTTTACTCCTTGGGTCGAGTGGCTAGGTCGAGTCATCCAGTCGACCCACGCAAACAGTGCGCGAAAAACACCTTAAAAATCACATTTTTCATTTCATACTCACTTCAAAACACAAGGCTTCGTGGGAGAGCTCTAGGGCAAGGTTCTCTAAGGTCTTCAAGAGTCATTCTAGCCATCTAACTTCAATAACAAGTCTCCAACATTCTTACAACATCATCTAAGGTAAAATTTCTCTTTTCCTTGCTTTACAACTCCAAAACTGAAATGTATTCTTCCAAATATCATGATTTACTTGTTATAATTGCTAGGAAACATGTCTAGGAACATATAAGAATGTGTTCTAAGTGATCTTAATACAATGCCATAATGCTTGCTATCGATTTCATGGTTTCTTGTTAACGATTTCTCAACCGAAAACCCTCTTTGAAAATCTTCTCTCATTTTCAAACCGCAAAGAGTTTCGTCTTCAAATCAATTCCTACATTCTTGCAATGATATTATGAACATGTGTATGTAAATCGATTGAGCCAATTCCAAACTTCAAAAAATCACATTTTGACCTAAAACGAGAATTTTCCCCCTTTCTATGCTTGCTGAATTTTTACCTTTAATCCATCAAATTGAGATGTTTTTCTCCAATGAAACAAGCAAACACACTATTCTAAGTACCATGCACATGCTAGTATGCCCAAACTAAAATTTCACCAAAATCGAAAATTTCCTAAAATTACGAAAATACCCTTTATGCTAAATTTTGAAATTCTACTAATGTCAAGTGATGAGCACATTTATGTGTGAAATCTTAGGGCATAAAGCATGCATTTTATACACTTAGAGTGGAGTTATCTTGGGTTTTATGTTGTTTTTGCAGATTTTAGGACTTTTCAAGATTTAAGTAAATATTTGGAGTTTTGGGCTTGAATCATGCTATTTTACACGTCAAGAAGTCCATTCAAATTCTCAAATGCCAAAATGGGCCTGATCTGGAGCATGATGGGCTAGAGATGTGTGATTATGGGCCAACTCCGAAATATTGAAGAGATAAAGACGGCAAATTTGATTTACGGCTGAGATTTTAAATCAAATCTACAGAGATATTATTGAGAGAGTCCAAATGGAAAAGAGTCTTTGCATACCTCAATATCTTATCTCTTATCTTGGATTTAATTAAAGAAAGAAAAAGAGGAAAAATAATTATATTCAAAAAGAAAAAGAGGAAAAATCCCGTTTTTGAATGCCTCTGTTCAGTTTCGATCAAACCCTTCATCGAACGGTCATCTGATGTCTGATCGTGCTGATTTTTGGAGGAGAGCTTCACGACTACTTAAACCTCAAATCCAACGGTGGAATTATGCATCTGGTCTCTCTAAGTTAGAGCGATTACTACGTCAAAACCCTAATTGGTTGAGTCAGATAGAAACCCTGAGTTTTATTCAAATTCAGCCGTACTTCATATCTCATGTAAACTCTATAAAAGGAGAGCATACTCCATCAAGGAGGACATGTCTTAGAGCTTAGTAGAAGCATTATTTCTTCTCTCTTCAGTTTATTTATTTTTCTCTAGTTTTCTTTGCTTGCATTGGTGAGATTTAAATTTCTAGATTCAATGTTTAGGTTTAATCTTTTTATGTAATGCAATTCAAGTTCAAGCTTCAAGTTCAAGATTCAATTTTTTTAGATTCGTTTTTCTCTGGGTCTAGCAATTGCAGATTTAGATCATTCTAGATCTAGATCTGGTTGTTAGGGTTGGTTGAGATTCGAATCGTTTGTTCAATTCGCAAGTAAGTAACCTTCTTTATTAATCTTCTCTCCTCCCTCCATTCCCGCTTTTATATACCCCTCTATATTCTTAATTTAGGATTTACTTTTAGCATTATTTATTGTTCTCCCTTCCCCTAGATCCTTGATTAGAGATGCCTACAGTCGTGCCTCTCTTTGGTTAAGGCTTCATTTTCCTTTTATTGCTTTGTTTATTACTTTGTTATTTACTTTCTGTCTATTCATTCATAATCTCGGACCACATAACCGGAGCAAGCCTACAGTCGTGCCTCTACTTCTGGTGATGGGTGGTGTTGCATCTGCATTTTAACTATGAACTAAATTTTACTGACTGCTTTAACATACTAACTGGTTTTATTTTTTTTTCCTTTTTATTTTTATTGTTCACATTTTTTTTTCCTGTCTTTTATTTATGCATTGATTGTGTTATAATTTATTTTTCGTTTCAATTCGATTGCATTAGACGTATAGATTAGGATTGTTTAGTTTAGTGAATTAGTTAACAAAAATTTAATCATTCCACTCTCGCATTACTATTAAGAAGTTGAATTATAAGTGGCATATCTCATTGAGATCGACCCGTTAGCTACACGATACCGTGCGCTTGCGGTTACTTTTAAAATTCACAAACAAGTTTTTGGCGCCATTGCCGGCGAGGTATTAGTCCACTTTGTTTTTCTAATTCTTAGGTAAATCGAAGTGATTTAAAAAAAAAAAAAAAAATTCAAAGATATTACTCTTAACTTGAGTAGAAACAAAAACGTATAGTAGTCCCCACTCTACTGCAGAATCCCCAGGATTCGATTGTAGGTGGCTCCGAAGACTATACGGATTCCCTTGCTGTCAAACCTATAAGCGCTTAGCTATACGGCAACCTTACAACTTTGGAATCATTGTTTCAATCTTTGTGGTGGGAAATTCATTACTTTCCCTTCATTTTTGTTATTTTCTTTTCTTTTATTCTTTAGTACTTTATTTATTTTTTTATTTTAAAAAAAAAATCTCATTCTTTCATAAGAGCCAGTAATTGCATTAAGTGGTTAGTGCATGTGTGTCTGGACTCGTGATTCTACAAATAGAATTGTCCGAGTGTCTACCTTGACCATGGAAGGTCTACCTCCACCACCTCCACCTAAGAGTCTTAGGGATAGATTTTATCCTACCTGATCTGCACAACCTTCCTGTATACGTTTACCTGAAGTGAGGGGTAATAATTTTGAGCTCAAATCTCATTATCTGTCTATGTTACCCCAATTTCATGGGTTACCTGATCAAGATGCATATTTGTTTCTTAGGGAGTTTGAGGAGGTTTGTGTCCTTATGAAGGTACAACAACTTACTGATGATACCATAAGACTACGGTTTATTACCTTTGCATTAAAGGACCAAGCCAAAAAGTGGCTTTATAGCTTACCTAGGGATAGCATTATCACATGGGAACAATTTACTGTTCTATTCTTGAAGAAATTCTTTCCTTTCTCTAAGACGAACAAAATAAGAAATGATATTCTTCAATTTCGTCAAAAACCCAATGAGTCCTTTGCTAAGGTAATGGAGAGGTTTCAAAGCCTTCTCCAAGAATGCCCTCACCATGGTATAGAATTATGGCATTTATGCCAAATAATTTATGAGGGTATCGATTACCAAACAAAGCAACTTTTGGAATCAATGTGCCCCATAGGATTTACATCATTCACTGATGATTCCGAAGCTTGGAATTTTCTTTTAGACCTAGCAGATAGAACTAGAGAATGGGAGTCAACCCAAGAGTATGAAAGGACTAGTAGGGGATATTTTTTTGATAGCCAAGTTCATAAGGAAGTTCAAATAGATAACATTTTGAAAAAGTTAGAGACTTTGGTAGTTAAAGCTGCACCACCAAGTCAAGCACATTTTATTGACAAATCTATTGCTATGTGTGCATGGTGTCAGTCTCCTACACATGTAATTGAGGAATGCCCTAGCTATTCTGGAGGCCAACATGAAAATGTCAATGCGATGTTTCCAAACCCGTACAGTAACACGTACAATCCTGGGTGGAAGGATCATCCTAACTTTTCATGGTCTCAAGGGCAAAACCAAAATGGATTAAGCAATTATTCCACACAAAATCACTTTGGTGCCCCTCAAAAGCAAAATGCCCAATTTTCTTATAATCCAAATATCCAATTCCCTCGAGCCCCAAATTTCCAGAATGCCAATTTAGCTAGGCCTGTCAATCCACCTATTGTGCCTTATATGCCTCACATTGCACAAAATCAATCATCACCAGGTTTCAACAGAGGTAACAATCCAGATTTTTCTCGTCTCTCTTCCTTAGAGAAGAATATGGAAGTACTTTCCAGTACCTTCATGACTTCTATGCATAATATGGAAAAACAAATTTCCACTCTTGCAAGTGCTTTGTCTGAGCGAGAAAAAGGTAAAATGCCTAACCAACCTGAGTTAAATCCTAGGATTCAGATTCATCAAAGACCACCAAATCAAGTCAACCAAGTTGAATCCTCCCATTCTTCTTTAGCTTCAATTAATTCTATGTCTGCATTGAGAAGTGGGAAAGGGTATTTAACAAGTGAGTCACATATTAATGAAAAGAGCGAGATTAGTGACCACTGTGATGAGGAGAATGTTCAAGTATCTCCTAATGAGGGTTTGTCTGAGAAACCCATAGAAGTTGAGGATGAGCCAATTGCTTTAGCAGTACCTAAGTTTGAGAACCACTATCAGAAACTATGAGAAAAAAGCAAATTTCAAATGAGAGTTCTTATGTTCCTAAGGCTCCTTATCCTAGTCGTCTAGTGAATAAGAAGAAGACTGCAACTATGGAGAAAATTTTTGATGTCTTCAAAAAGGTAGAAGTGAATATTCCTCTTTTGGATGTCATATCTCAAATCCCCGCCTATGCAAAAGTGTTGAAAGATTTATGCACTCATAAAAGAATCACTAGCATTCTCAAAAAGGCGTTCTTGGCAGGTAACATTAGTTCCATAATTACTCAACCTGTAGCAGCCAAGTATAAGGATCCAGGGAGCCCCACCATAGCTTGTGTCATAGGCAATACACACATTGAACAGGCTTTACTTGATCTTGGTGCAAGTGTAAATCTGTTGCCTTACCATGTTTATAAGCAACTAGGATTGGGAGAATTGAAAGCAACTAGAACTACTCTTCAGTTGGCAGATAGGTCAGTTAAGATTCCTAAAGGGATGGTTGAAGATGTTTTACTGAAAGTGGGAGAATTTATTTTTCCAGTTGATTTCATTGTGCTAGATACTAAACCTTTTTCAATCAAGGATGAAATCCCAATAATTTTAGGAAGACCATTTTTGGCTACTAGTAATGCATTAATCAATTGTCGAAATGGCCTCCTACGATTATCTTTTGGAAATCAAACTGTAGAGTTTAATATGTTTAGGATAGGAAAACAACCACAAATAGAAGAAGAGATCAATATGCTTGAGGAATCTTTTGATTTTCCTAATGATGTGATTATCAACTTTGAGATTGATTTTGATTCTAAATTTCAAGAATGTATGGATATGTTGGATGATGATGGTGAAACTTTCTTTTCCGAAGTCTTAAATTTTCACACACCTTTGGAGCCTATTAATCCTCTATCCATCTCCATCTCCATTCCCAAGCTCTCAATAATTAAACCCCCCAAGCTAGAATTGAAAGAGTTGCCTTCTAATTTAAAGTATGCTTGTCCGAGACAAGATAATCATCTTCCTGTTATTGTTGTCTCTGATTTAACTTCTGACAAAACAGAAGAGTTGATCACACTGTTGAATGATAATAGAGAGGCATTGGGTTGGTTTGTTACTCATATCAAAGGTCTAAGCTCTTCCATTGAACAACATCATATTCATCTTATGAAAGATGCAAAACCTTCTAGAGAACCTCAACGTATGATGAGAATTTTTTTTAACATTGTGAATGTTTTTCTTGAGATCTTTAGAGATGATTTTTCGATTCACGGTTTTTCTTATTTGGAGTGCCTTCCCCATCATACATTGATATTGAAGATAAGACTGAAGCTTCCCATGATAAGCACATCTTGACTGAAAGGTATACCCCTCATTTGTCTTCTTTATTTAGCATACATGCATTAAGGACATTGCATTACTTAAGTGTGTGTGGGGGGGGGGGGGTATAGCTGCATTGTAGATTTTAACTTTGACTTTTGGTTATTATACATATTCTTTCAATTGCTATGATGTGTGAAATGAGAGTGATTTTGGTACCCATCATGAACATATAAAAACCCTGTTGAGAGGAAGGTAACTTGTATATATGTTGAGATGAGATTTTCCTTAGAAAAATAAAAGGCCCTTAACTTAAGGCATCGAACCATCTATGAGTTTTGTGGGTCCTTGTTTCTTTGGCTAGAAGTTGAGATCAATTTTGTGTAGGGCATGAAAAAAAAAAAAAAAAAAAAAAAAAAAAAGAGTAGAAAGTAAAAGTTGAATTCCTTGGAGCTAGATAGGGCACTCCGACACAGGAATCGAGGTGACTTGATCGAAACTCTTAGGAAGGAGATTATTGAAAAGAACTCTCGCATCACTGTCTATGTGGGCATATGCAAAGCAAAGCTACAAAGTAACTTGGGTTTCTGGTGTCTGCTCCACCATGTCATTCAAGCCAACCGTAGTGGAGTAATGTATAGTTCACTACTCAAAAGAAAGAAAAAAAAAGAGAAATAAATACAAGTGTCATCAATGCCTTGGTAAAATTGTTTGGTCAAAAATACTTCAAAACCTTAGTCCTTGGTCCCCTTACTTTATGAGTGGTTTTGCTTAAAGGAGAGGTGTACTTGAAAGATATAAGGTGAGTCCTTAATTGAGATATATGCTAAGTCTCAAGAATCAATATGGGGTAATAAAGTTCAAGTGTGGGGGATCTTAAATCAATGGTGAGAAAAATTGTCATAGCTATTGATCTTGTATGAGTACTTACCAATTGTTAGAGTTGGAATTTACAATGTTTTATTTTGAGCTAAAATTGGAATTTTGGATGTACATTCACTGCAAACATCCACGAGACAAAACTCGTCCTCTAGGGGTAACCTAGTGGTTTAAAGGCTGTTGCACATGCTAGGTGTAACCGTGATTCCTACGAAAGGAAGTTAGGATTTATTTTGTTGCACTAGTTTCTTACTTGCATTTGAATTTTCTTTAATTTTTGCTTGAGGACAAGCTTAATCTAAGTGTGGGGGAATCTGATGAGCACATTTATGTGTGAAATCTTAGGGCATAAAGCATGCATTTTATACACTTAGAGTGGAGTTACCTTGGGTTTTATGTTGTTTTTGCAGATTTTAGGACTTTTCAAGATTTAAGCAAATATTTGGAGTTTTGGGCTTGAATCATGCTATTTTACATGTCAAGAAGTCCATTCAAATTCTCAACTGCGAAAATGGGTCTGATCTGGAGCATGATGGGCTAGAGATGTGTGATTATGGGCCAACTCCGAAATATTGAAGAGATAAAGACGACAAATTTGATCTACGACTGAGATTTTAAATCAAATCTACAGAGATATTATTGAGAGAGTCCAAATGGAAAAGAGTCCTTGCATACCTCAATATCTTATCTCTTATCTTGGATTTAATTAAAGAAAGAAAAAGAGGAAAAATAATTATATTCAAAAAGAAAAAGAGGAAAAATCCCGTTTTTGAATGCCTCTGTCCAGTTTCGATTAAACCCTTCATCAAATGGTCATCCGATGTCCGATCGTGCTGATTTTTGGAGGAGAGCTTCACGACTACTTAAACCTCAAATCCAACGGTGGAATTATGCATCTGATCTCTCTAAGTTAGCGCGATTACTACGTCAAAACCCTAATTGGTTGAGTCAGATAGAAACCCTGAGTTTTATTCAAATTCTGCCGTACTTCATATCTCATGTAAACTCTATAAAAGGAGAGCATACTCCATCAAAGGAGGACATGTCTTAGAGCTTAGTAGAAGCATTATTTCTTCTCTCTTCAGTTTATTTATTTTTCTCTAGTTTTCTTTGCTTGCATTAGTGAGATTTAAATTTCTAGATTCAATGTTTAGGTTTAATCTTTTTATGTAATGCAATTCAAGTTCAAGCTTCAAGTTCAAGATTCAATTTTTTTAGATTCGTTTTTCTCTGGGTCTAGCAATTGCAGATTTAGATCATTCTAGATCTAGATCTGTTTGTTAGGGTTGGTTGAGATTCGAATCGTTTGTTCAATTCGCAAGTAAGTAACCTTCTTTATTAATCTTCTCTCCTCCCTCCATTCCCGCTTCTATCTACCCCTCTATATTCTTAATTTAGGATTTACTTTCACCATTATTTATTGTTCTCCCTTCCTATCGATCCTTGATCAGAGATGCCTACAGTCGTGCCTCTCTTTGGTTAAGGCTTCCTTTTCCTTTTATTGCTTTGTTTATTACTTTGTTATTTACTTTCTGTCTATTCATTCATAATCTCGGACCACATAACCAGAGCAAGCCTACACTCGTGCCTCTGGCTTCGGTGACGGGTGGTGTTGCATCTGCATTTTAACTATGAACTAAATTTTACTGACTGCTTTAACATACTAACTGGTTTTATTTTTTTTTCCTTTTTATTTTTATTGTTCACATTTTTTTTCCTGTCTTTTATTTATGCATTGATTGTGTTTAATTTATTTTTCGTTTCAATTCGATTGCATTAGACGTATAGATTAGGATTGTTTAGTTTAGTGAATTAGTTAACAAAAATTTAATCATTCCACTCTCGCATTACTATTAAGAAGTTGAATTATAAGTGGCATATCTCCTTGAGATCGACCCGTTAGCTACACAATACCGTGCGCTTGCGGTTACTTTTAAAATTCACAAACATCAAGTCTCTTCTTATCTTCTTACAACTATATAGACATCATGCCTCCTCACGGATGACACATGGGTGGGAGGAGAAGCAGAGCCAGAGCCAGAGGTCAGGTTCCACTTTTGGAGCCACGAGATGTAGTCAATCGCAGAGACCTATTCAGTACCCCCGAGCGGAGTACTTATATGAGGCCTTCTTCAAGCGGTGCTGTATTGAGTATGGCCGAGTACTCAGACTACGACAACTTAGCACTTTTTGGATCCGTCAGAGATTCGATACGATGGAGTGGACGCATCTTTTTACTGAGGATCTTCCAGTCTATCCGGATTTAGTGAGGTTGTTCTTCAGCAACCTTACATCAGTCGAGGAGGGTCGGAGACAAGGTCCATTCGAGTTGATCCTAGAGAGTCGAGTTCGAGAGACACAGATTCGATTTTCTACTAGTACACTGGCAGAGATCTTCCAGGTACCACACTATCCTCATGAGTGTGTATGGATACCGAACTGGGGCAGAGATAGATGCTTTTCTACTACCACATGAGCTGCATGAGGTTTGCATCACACTTTGGAGAGATGACAGATGCTATACACCATGGACTAGTGCACAAATGACAGATTCGGCTAGAATCATCAGTCGCATTGTGGGTCGTAACATCATCCCGAAGGTGGGGCATCACGAGAGAGTATCAGTGATGGATGCTCTACTGATTTACCACATATACCGGGGTTTCGAGATTGATCTTTCCTTCATCATCCAGAATGTCATGCTAGAGGTCGTGACGTCACCGAGCGTACGAAACCTTTGCTTCGGTTGTCTACTCACACTTATCTTCCGGCATTTCAGCGTGAGGCGGGAGGATACACCGATGCAGACACGATTGCTTGGCTATACCATCGAGACTAGGACTATTCGGCAGATGTAGATTACTCAGACTGAGATGTCAAGATGATGAGGATGGTCTTGAGACTGATGAGGATGATGAGAGTCAGATGATGGTGACCACGATGCGGGTCCAGATACAGATGACCAGGCAGGAGATGACATTGAGATGCGTGAGGCAGATCAGGGTCATCAGGATATTCCCATATCATCACACTTTGAGACCGAAAGCCCTTCACTAACAGTTCCAGAGACTGCGGAGCTGTGTGCACAGATGCATTCTATGACTTCCATGTTAGGGAGGATAGAGGCGAGACAGGAGAGGATGGAGTCACAGTTGACTCAGGTTGTAGAGGATGTTAGAGTACTGAGAGAGCAGAGACAGTAGTCTGGATAGATTGTACTAGGATTTCCTTTTATGTTTCTCAAATGTAACTTGTTCTAGAACTTTCCAAAAATTAATGAAGTTCACTTTTGTTTCACCATCTTATTGTGTATTATGCATTTTCTTTTGTTACATTATGTGATGTTGTTAAATCAGACCTATTGTGTATTATTCAGAGTATATTATTCTTCACTTTTAAGTTTCTAATTCAAGTGTCCTATTATTCAATTCTAAGAATACTTGAGTCACTTATGGATTTATGACTCAGGAATGTTCTATCATTGTTTCTGTGGTTAGGATTTCACTTGGAACTGTGGGCTCTGATACCACTCTGTCACATCCACCCAGCCGGTACCCTATCTGGCATACCCGAGTGTGTGATCCACAGTCCACAAGATCTAGTAGTTAGTAAAATCAACCTCCCACATTCACAACAATATAATCAAGAACAAGACTAAATCAAGGTTAACAATATTATTCAAATGAATCAAAGTAAAGTAACGGAATAATCATCAAAGTGCGGAAAAGATACCAATGGATATATAAAATCAAATATAGAGTGAGGCGGAATCTCACTCCACGAGTGCAGCGAAATGTAGTTTGAAAATCAAAGGAGATTACAACTGATTCTAAAGACAAGAAAGAAAGATAAAATCTAACTAAGCTAGAGTCTTTTCTACTTTATAAAGAATGTCTCATAAACATAGACTTCATCAATTACGCTCAGACGCTCCCACTCCACAGTAGAGCTAATCTTGGTAACCAGTGAGACCACTCGAGGAATCCTCAAAGTAATCTTCATAGTCGCCAACACCTTGCGTATGATACGCTTCTTCATCTTGCGCTTCCTCATATTGCGCTTCATAGCCATCAAGACCTGTAGAATAATCTAACAAAAGATGTTGTACAAAAAGGAGTGAGTTTCAAAAGAAACTCAGCAACGCAAGTTATTCCATAATAGCATAAATAACATAGTAACATAAACAAAGCATAATGTGATATGATATGAGACAGACAATGCATGTATGAGTCTAACTCTATGCATGCTGGTCTCTATAGGCAGACATGCTTTAAGTCATAGCACCATACTTCTTTGGGAAGGTCTCAATTCACTCATCCTTGGTTGGCAAAGGGTCCTTCATCCATCTTGGACAATCCATGGCTGGGGGTTAAGTCACCTCTCTCTCACATCACCGTTTGGTCTAAGTATTGGCGCATGTCAGGGTAAAGCCTAGCCCAATGCAAGTCTTCTACTTAGTTACATCAACTCAGATCCAGTTACGTCCTTTCCTCCCCTCTCGGGATCCGTTCCGGTATCCTTCACACTAGAGTTAGCGTATCCGACTCTCTCAAATACGGACTCATCAACCCTATAGGTCATCCACATATAGTAAACGGGAAGCTCTCGTGTCCTCTCATAGGTTGGTTACCGGTCTTGAACGCCCATGAGCCCAAGTCTATCCATATGCAACTCTACCCATAAATGGCCCCCCACAATGTGATTCATGTCCCCTCACGGATATAACTTACCAGTCTTGAGCACCCATGAATCCCCATTGCTAGCATGGGTCGTTTGGTCTCAATACCCTTCCGAATCGGGTCTGATATAACAATGAATATCCTAGCCAAACACTGCTAGACAAGTCCTAGGTATGAAAACCAATAATCCGAGAAAGTGTCAAAGGGCAACATTGGAAATATCCCATACTACTCCCAATGAGGTCCAAGGACAGAAATGTCAAAAGGACATTCCCCAATCCCAAATCATACCTAAGCAATCACATTCATAATTCAGTCATATCATCCACGACAAATATCTCATCATATGAAAGAATATAATAAGACAAAATTAAATAAATAAACAACATAAATGAATAAGTATCCATACATGATCAAGTACATAAAGTAAACAAGGAAATAAGATCGTAATGTACTTGCAGGATTCATATCATAATAAAAACTAACATAACAGTAGCAAATCTAAGTAGTTCCCAAATTAGAAACTAAATCTATGAAATCTATGTTAATATGGTAACAATTTTCCTTACCTTAAATAGATTCGAATGTATTCCGGATCGACAAGAGGATGAATCCAAAGTTAGCAAACAAACCCTAGAATAGCATCACACCATCATTAGGAAGTAGTCCTAAAAGAATAAGCATCAATCGAATCGAATCGGACGAAGAAATCAGATTCTGTTCTTGAGGGTTGATTGGCTGGGTTGAGTGCTCCAGTTGACCCAGGCAATCTGCCGAAGAGCAAATTTGAAAATAAAAAGAGAATCTTGATCCTAAACCTATGCTACACAAACTGGAATGCGACAAAACTTGGAGAGATTATCTAACACAGTAGTCTAAGACTAAAAAGCATAATTTAGACATCAAACCACCATTAAAACCATTACTTACTAATTTAGAATCATAGTTTCTATTTTGGTAAAAATCATAGTTTTCATTGGAAACATGCTATGAATGAAAGAGATGAACTAGAGATGATAAGATCTCATTCTAGTACAAGAACACAATAGATCAGAGGTATGAATAATCATAGAGAAGTATCTATAATGCCAGAATAAATCAAAATAGGAATATGATCATAGTTTTAAGAAGAAATCATAAGAATCATGTTAAGAATGAATGAGATGATCATAGCACAAGAGAATGAAAAGAGATTGTAAAGATATGACTACAAGGTTGCAGCATATTCATCATAATCTCAATTCAAAGATGAGAGTGATCATAGAAAGAATGAATCAATAATACAAAAGATTGAATACTAACCTTTAATTGAAGAACAAGAGAGAGAACTTGCAAGTTTGCAAGATTAGGTCTTCTTCTTCACTCTTCTTCTTCACTCTTGGAGGCTTGGAGATGGTTTCTGATCGTGTCGCTAACCAATCAAAAATAAAATCCTATACTAATCTAGCAAGCAGAAAGTACGGGGTCGAACTATGGGGAGCTGAAAGGCTAAGTCACTAAGATTGAATTCAACAAAACTAAATTTAAACTAAATCTATTAATTAATGCAAAAACGTTAACTATGAATATGTGAAGATCTTTGGGATTTTGAATCCCCAATGCTTTTTCCTAACCGATATACTCTACACTTCAAAGTAAATTAAGGATGGTCTTCCTAGATATGCCCTATCTTCGCAAGACTATTGTCCTTCGAGGAAGCTTGGCACGCTTAGTTCGCTGAGCTATAGAACATCTTTGGCCAAACTCAAACACAATCAACTAGAAGAGATAGAACAATCAAATTAATGAAATAAGCATGGTTCATCTACATCCCAAAGAAAATGAACTATCTACTCATTATTACAAAGTTCATAAGAAAAATAAAGATGAAACATAGGAGGAGAGAGAGAGAGAGAGATGTGGTCTTCTTCTTCAGCAATGAGAGGGATCAGAGCCGCATTTGTCGTCCTCTTTTGTGGTTGGCTTCTCATTTATGTCTCCCGCACACAATGAATCCCCTCTCTTTACCCGTAGATTCGACCTTTATTCTTTCAGAATTTGGAAAAATTCAAAACTGGAAAGTTGTAGATATTTTCAATATCGTTCCATAGCATCTTGAATCATCGAAATCCAAGCTCATACGAGAGAGATATGCCCAAAATACTGAAGGTAGGTCTGTTTACCCGATTTTCAGATTTATTACCAATTTTGTTCCTTAGACCTCCACCTATTTCCAATTTGGCTAAGATCTCACTTTTCATGATTTCTTGAGCAGCAAAATTGAATGTCATGATTTAAAATCCACCAATATCTAATATATTTGCCAACTTTACTCCATATTATCTCTAATATTCAAAATCTCATTATTCCTGAAAAATACACAAAAATACTCAATTAGATCTCTTTAATTAAATAAGTATGGGGGAATTAAATCAAATAAATAATGGTAAATGCATGCTTATCAGTTTCCCTTCGTTCTCTAAGTGTTATGGAGGCTAGGGATACTAAAATCATGAAGTCATGGGGTATATATAGCAAGATACTCAAAACAGAAGATTTTGTTCGAGTTCAGCAACTCTGGGTCGATTGGCTGGGTAGCATGGCCCAGTCGACCCAAGCAGTCGACCTAGGCTGTCTGCAAAGCCAAAGACAGGGATTTGAGGGTCTTCCACTACTCGGAATCAAGCGAAACTTTAAACACATATTCTATAACATACCTAGCATGGAAAATTGGCTTTAAATCATATCCCACCAAGCTCTAAGGTCATCAACTAATCTTCTCTTCATCAAGGTGCAATCTCTTCTCTATATCCAACATTGCCTTCAAGTATGGGGCATCATCTTCAATCTCCATAGGTTCGGAGTCGAACACTATATCTTCTACCAATATGGCCCATAGTTGACTTTCACTTCTACTTCGGGTCTTCGGACCTACAGACAAAAGAGTATTTGGGTTAAGGTTAGGGCCGGGTTTCACAGTTTTTGATCATGATACTAGGTTCACCTAAATGTTTTGGAATAGTGTGTAAAAAGCCTTGGGAACCAAGTTGAATTTGAGTATGGCTCCTCATTCACAGTTTGATGGACAATCTGAGCAGACAATTTAGATCTTAGAAAATATGCTTAGATCTCGCATTGTGGATATGGGTGGCAATTGGGATGAACACTTTGCATTGGTTGAGTTTGCCTATTACAACAGTTACCAAGCAATAGATATGGCTCCACTCAAGGCTTTGTATGGTCTCAAATGCAATTGCTAGGGAAATTAGGGAATTAGCTAGGGGAATTGATATGCAATATATTAGGATCATATGCTAGCATAGAAATTAGACTTAGCATGCTTCATAATTCAGTTTAGGACAAGAATACAAGATGCTAAGAAGAAAATCATGGAAATGCATATACAAGAATCAAAATGAGAGCATGGCATAGGCAAGAATGGAAGGAGTTTAAGCTTTAGCAAAGAATGAACACTTGAAGTGGTGGTTGCGAGGTTGCAGCACCAACTTCAAGGTTACAACAACAAGTAAGAGAGGGGAATAGAGTAGAATAGAGAGTAAGGGAGAGAAATCATACCTTAGAGATGATATTGAAGACAAGAGACAATGATTGATGCAATATTCCTTCACCACTACCAAAATAATGCCTTTGGAAGCTCTCCCCTCATTCTCAGCAGGCTAAAAGAGTAAAATAGGGTTCAAGTCATGAGGCTCACTTAAGTAGAGAAGAGAATATCCAAAAAGCATCAAATTCTCAGATTTGGAATCCTTTGGTCGACTAGCCCAATCAACCAAGCAAGAACAACAAGCTTGATCCAGGGAATTGAAAGGCTAGAACAACTCAAATTGAAGTGGGTTTTCTCCTGCAAGTCAATCAACAAGTCTAGAAAGTATTACCTTCAAATCGAGTCCGGAAGTGCATTAGGTACTTCAACTAGACTTCCCCTCTTCTAGGTGTAGCTTCTCACCAAACACTGACAATGCATCCATGTAAGGGGCATCACTATCAATATCCATGGGCTCGGAATCAAACACCAAGTCTTCAACGGAGAGGGCCCACAAGTCTCTCCATCCACTCTGGATCTTCAGACCTACAAACATCAAGGGTTCCGAGTTAGGGTCAAGGTTAGGATAGAATAGGGCTGGATTTCACAGGGGCTATGGATCACTCGGGTATGCCAGGTAGGGTACCGGCTGGGTGGATGTGACATGAACCAATCCTATGAGAGGGCCATTGAATTAGCAAGTTCATCGGCTGCAAAATTTGCTTTGTGAGGGATGTAGGAGAAGGAACATTCTGTAAAGGATGCTACCAGCCTGAGAATATTGAAAATTAGGTGTGAGACTTTCCAGCTTCCACAAGATTTTGGATGCGTAAGAGAGGGAGCAAGCGATTGGTTGTCGCTCTCCACTTGGATATGGGAGATCTGGAAGTCGAGTGCGAGACTAAGTCCGTGTTGAATTGCTTGTGCCTTGGCAGTAAGAGAGTCCTGACAACTCGTGCCTTGTCCAAAAGCAAACACCACCTGATGAGAAGAGTCATGTGCTAGACCACCAATTCCTGAGCGTTTTCGATTAATAAAGGAGGAGCCATCCACATTAGTTTGATCCTTCCGGGAGGTGGAGGTTCCCACCTGATGAGTGGTGTAGTTTTGCTAAGGAGGTGAAGAGGGGGGAGAGGGATGAACTCATGGATCTCACGTTGTAAATGCAACATGACATCTTGAAGCTTTGGGGAGTGGAAGAGAGGGTAAGCGTAGTATAATATCCCCAAAGAGCCCAAAGGGTGATAAGGGTGTGAAAGTTATATTGTTTGTAAGGGGAAGGGTAAGCGGATTGGGTGGCAAGGGCTTGAAGTTGGAGGTCGAAAGGGCATGCGGGATCCCATCGGTGAAGTTTACAAGAATGCCAGAGGTGGTTGGTGACGGGGCACAGGAAAAAGAGGTGATGTGCCGAAAAGGTGTGGTGCCCACAAAATCTACAATGGAGCAAGACATGACAACCTCTGTCATGGAGCAGATCTGCCATAGGTAATTTGGCCAGAATAGTTTTCCATAGGAAAAAGAGAATTCTAGGATGTAGGGGGAGATGCCAAATTTGGAGCTAGTTAAGGTTGGGTAAAGGGGAGGGAGGAAGGGCGATGAAGTTGCCAACCGGTAAGCCGAATTGACAATGAACTTGCCTGAGGAAGTCGGTTTTTGGATGAGCGATCAACCTGTGGGAAAAGGGGGATTGGGATGTTAAGAATGTTGATTGCGATGTCAGCGGGCCACCAATCAAAAACCTTATCCCTATGCTAGGAAGCTGTCATGGAGTTGATAAAGGCTGAAACCTTCATGGGAAGAGAAGCTGCTGGAAAGCAACCCAAATCTGGGGGTTGATTCGGGACTAAATTGAGATACTAAGGACTGGCTTGTGAACCATCCTCAGTTTATAGGAAAAGGCCTTGGCCTAAAAGTTCCCTAGCTTTGAGCAGCAATTTCCATCCCCACGAAGTAGAAGAGGGAGGGAGCGTCTAGGAAGGTGGCATTCTTGAAATACTTGCATTTCATCAATCTACCCCATATTGATGTAGAAGGGTTAAGTAATTCCCATGCCTTCTGAATCAAAAGAGCGAGGTTAAAAACAACACTTTTTTTGAGGTTGAGGCCACCTTCTCCAGTCGAGCAACAAATGATATCCCAAGAGATGGTGTGTACATGCCCTTGAGTACCATTTGACCAGAAGAAATCCCGAGAGATCTTGTCAAGTGTATTTTTGTATTTGGATATCTCATTTATGGATTAAAATCGTCTACATCGCCAAGAGTAGCTGCCATCCGGCAGCAGCTTACTATTGGGCGCCACATCTCCTGGTATGAATCTCAATTGTTGGATGATGAAAATGGGTATAAAGCGGTTCAACCAATTTGATATTATGAACAAACCAAACCCATCTTCACTCACCCTTTGTTGATCCATCTCTTTCAAGCCATCCCTACCCCTGAATGGGAACAATGGCGACATTGCCATCCCATTACTTGTCTAACATGTGGGTTCGAGAGTGAAGACTTCTTATCACCGTTGCCTTTTTCAATGGCCACCCATTGTTTTCATATAAATTAAATAATTTGTTCACTGCCCATTCATTTTTTTAACCTTCTCTTCTTCTTCTCCTCTTCTTTTTCGTCATTCCATTATTCTAGAAAAGGAACAAGTGGGATACCCTTTCTTGTTCGATTTGGTATGGAGAGCTCTGCTGGTTATTCTTGGATTTCTTTCATATTTTTTAGTTATTGCAGAATAAATTTGTTTATTTTTTATCTTATTTTATGATTCTATTTTTTTAAAGTTGTAAAGGGTTCTTAAATCTCCCATTCTCTGGTTGCAGAGAAAGGAAAAGCTTAAGCCATATACTTTTGAAAAAGAGAAATGAGGGAAAAGAAATTATTGCTCCAAAATCCTGCTCTGCAGTACAAGCAAACAAAATTGCAATAATGGGCTCGACCGGATTGGTCAAGTTACGCCTCCAATAATCAAGTTAGTGAAGCACACGACTCTAGATGAAGAAAGTAGGTAGTAGATCACAATGCCAATGGATATAACTCGAGAATGCCTACTTATAATGATGAAAGTGTTAGTATTTATAGCTTAGGAAGTTACTTTGGTCATGTAGTGATGGAGTGAAACTCAGAATCTACAATTGTTCCGATTTAGGTCATTGTGTCTGAGCAGAACTTTATTAAACATAGACTCCTTGACCTATCAGAGTTCTTAACAACTTGATCATGAGACCTGGATATCTCATGTTCAGCTATGAACCTCCCCAAAGACTTAGGGAGTTCATCGAACCCTACTGGGATCCTTTGCCTAAGTTAAGCCTCGGTTCCTTTATTAGACTGACTAGGATCTGGTCGAACCATATTGAACTTTGTTGGTCCTTATTCACCCGACTCACTAGAACTCACCCGTATCATAAGCCCCCTAGTCCCTTGGTTGAAGCATTTTAGAGCTCGGGTGTCACACCCCACCTGTTGGTATTGGTTCCGCCCGACAACTCATGGGTGCGATCCATCACAGGATCCACGGTCTTACCATCAATAATAATTATATACAAGAAATAGAAATCAAGAGCGAGAGCAAGTTCAAATAATTAATCAAAAAGGATTACTAGAGTCCAAATACTCCAAGAAGGAATCAAATGAAGGAATCAAAATAAATAGTTTCCAAAAGTTATCGAGTTCAGTGGAAGCAATAAAATAAACTAAATCAGTTTCTTTCCAGTACCTTTCTGTAAAGCCAAAGTCTTCTCTTCCAAAACAGCAAGAAAGGGGGTTCTCCAGTTCTTCTCCAAATACTTCTCAAAATGCCTAACAATCTCCCTCCTTCTGCCGTCATTGGGTGTTGTAAGCACACTCCAAGCATCTGCAGGAGGCTTCGTGGAATAAATCTGTCTCCCACTAATGGTACCACATTTTCTTCATAGATGTTGCTCCGGTCACACGGAACTTCTCCTAATTCTAGAACACCATCTGAACAATATAATATAGGAAAGGAATGATTTGACAAACTCAGTAAGGATAACACATCTCTCATACATATGACAACATATCCAGATAAGCATATATGTAATGAATGATATGCAAGTATATGAATGCTACTAAGATCTAACTATGCAAGTCTCTAGATGGTTGACATGCCTTAAGATATAACACCAACCCTCCTCTGGGTAGGTCTAGTCACTCTGATGCCTCACAGACTGGTTACCTATGTTGGGATCCAAGGTAAAGGGGTTCAGTCCTCGTCAATCAACCATGGCTGGGGTTTAGGTCAACACTCTCTTACCACAACCATTGGCATGAGTACTAGTGCATGTTGGGGTTTCTAATCCAATGCAAGGTCATACGGTAACATACTACATGAAGTCCAGATACTTCCCCTATGGCACCACCAACTCAGTTCGGTATCCTTCTCCACCTAGGAATGAGAACCCATATGGAATGGCTACCACTATTGGACTCCATTCCTTAACCCTATGGTCATCCACATATTGTTTGGGGCGGATGCTCTCATGACCCCTCACAACTTCTGGCCGCTCCTTGGATGTCCATAAGCCCAAACCCTAACATATGCAACCCTACCAATACATGATCAACAGTGGACCGCTAAATCTCTACACGGACTGGTTACCACTGTAGGATGAAACATAATTACATCAATTATCATGGGTTATTCGACTTCAATTCCCCTACCGAAAGGGTAGTATCATGTATGGGTACTTAGCCATGCACTCTAGACTCCCTAGGTATGTCATTTAACAATCATGATAGTGTTGGGGGTATCAGTGAGCATGTGTCCCATACCACAACCCTCTGATATCCCAAGCAATGGATACCCAAATGGATACCCTTCCATCACAACTACATCACATCATCAACCATTATAACATAATCATTCAATCTATATCACAAAGTGATAAAGTATATAAAAAAAATCTTTTATAGTATACATTGAACTATAATTCAATGACTTATACAACTATAACAAGTTACATAAACAATGGATAGTGTAAGAAATATACAATTTATCATATAGCATGTCATTACATATAAATAAGAAAGTGTGTCCTTACCTATAATTATGTAAAAGCTTACTAGAATGCAATTAAACTTCACTCACAACAGTTCCAGCAAACTCAGAGAACTCCTAAACATAGAGTTGCAAAAATATAAAGAAGACATGAGTCAAATCAGAGCAAGGACCAATTTCACAGAGCTACTGTGACCTAGCCGGTCGCTAGGGGCGGTTGGTTGGCTTAAGCGACCGCCCCTGTTACAGACAGTCTACAAGTCCGAAATTCTTACTTTTGATTTCCCAATTTTAATCCAATTTTGGGAATATTTAAATCTGAATTTCATCTTGTAAACTAAGCGACTGCCCCTGTTACAGACAGTCTACAAGTCCGAAATTCTTACTTTTGATCTCCCAATTTTAATCCAATTTTGGGAATATTTAAATCTGAATTTCATCCTTAAGAAGTTTACAACACAAGCACGAAGCAGCAACCCTAAAATTCTAATGATTCATATTTCAACTCATCTGCTTTTAAGTAGATCTATCATTTATGCGAATGCAATGATCCGTTTTCAGACAGGATTTAATCAAAATCACTGATGGGGAATAAAACCAATACAATTCAACCACCACCAATCCAAAAGGGATGGATCCACTCCATTCAAGAGATGAGGAAAAAAAACTAGAGAGTGTGGGGATCACTTACCTCTTCAAGATTCACAAAACGGATGAAGGATTGGATCTTCTTCGCAGACCAAGCTTCTCGCACCTTCTAGCACGTGTTCTCTATCTCCTAACTGTCCACAACAACAATCCCGAATAGAATAATGAGTAAAAAGGTCGGGGTTCGCTATATATATGGGACTGGGGGCACATTAGGGTAAAAATCCTGCAAGCAGACCTGGTGGTCGCTTGGGGTGGTTGATTGGCCAATCAACTGCCTTAAGCAACCGCCCCCTAGTAGTTTTTAGTACTTGGGTGCTTTGCTCAAGGGGTTGATCCCCAACTCAAACCTAACCTTATACAACATGTGGGGGAGATCTTACCATGATTTTGGACATTTCAACCACCTCTGGACTCTACTGGAAATCCATTTTCCCAGCAAGGCAGGTTCTTCATCAAGAGAATTCAAATCCATGGACTTAGTGTCACATCCCGCTAGCCGGTACCCTATCTGGAATACCTGGAGGTGTGATCCATAGCCCCAAAGATCAAGTTTAGGAATGATCATATCCATTTATCACAATAACATAATCAAAAGCAAGAACAAATCATTTTATTCCAGTATTTATTAATAAAAGTCAAGAAAGGATCTCAGAAGGATCACTAAAGAATATCAGAGTGTGGAACAATAAGATACCAATCAAAAGACAACTGTAGAGTATAGCGGAAATATACCCCACAAACATATGCAGAAGGTAGATCGAAATCTAAGTAAAGCTCTAAGCTAATACAATAAAAGTCTAGAAGAAACAAGAGAATCTAATCAACATCTTCAGTCAGCTCTTCTTCTTCTTCAGTCTTCATCTTCTTCACTTTAGGGTCATGCTCTTGAAGCTTCAGATCAGCATCTAGCACACGATCCCATCTGCGAATAAGACGATGCCGGCTTCCATCAATAGGAGTCGTCAATGCAGCCCAAATCCGAGTGTTGGCTGCCTTGCTGTTCATTACCTTGTCCAAGGACATCCGGAGCTGAACCATATAAGGAAAGGTTCTCCGTGCTGGGGCACGAGTTCTCTTTTGTTCTTGCAATGTCATCTAAAAACAAGTCCCCCGAAGGGTAAGCTCAAAAGAAGTTAGCAAGTAATCCAAATACAATAAGCATCTTCACATGCATTCACAAACAAACATATATGCCATGATATGAAACAATAAATGCAATATGCTTCTAACTCTATGTATGTATGTTGGTCTCTATTGGCAGACATGCTTTAAGTCATAGCACCATACTTCTTTAGGTAGGTCTCAATTCACTCATCCTCAGTTGGTAATGGGTCAGTACACCTTATGGACAACCTTGGCTGGGGTTTAAGTCACCTCTCTCTCACATCACCGTTTGGTCTAAGTACTGACGCATGTCAGGGTAATGCCTAGCCCAATGCAAGTCTTCTACTTAGTCATATCAACTCAGATCCAGATACGTCCATTCCTCGCCCCTAGCGATCCTTTCCGGTATCCTTCACACTAGAGTAAACATAGTCCCAGACTACGGACTCATCAACTCTATTGGTCATCCACATATAGTAAACGGGAAGCTGTCATGTCCTCTCATGGGTTGGTTACCAGTCTTGAGCGCTCGTGAGCCCAAGTCTATCCATATGCAACCCTACCAATAAATGGCCCCCACAATGTGATTTATGTCCCCTCACGGGTTGGTTATCGGTCTTGAGCGCCCATGAATCCCCATTGCTACCACGGGTCATTCGGTCTCAATACCCTTCCGAATCGGGTCTGATATAACAGGGGTATTCCTAGGCAGACACTGCTAGACCAATCCTAGGTATGTCAACTAGTAGTTAAGGAAAGAGTCAAGGGGACCATAGGAAAGCGTCCAATACCACTTCCATTGATGTCCAAAGACAGAAATGCCAATAGGGCATTCCCCATTCCACAACTACGACCTAAGCATCCATATCACATCATGATTCCAAACATATCATTATCACACTCATATCCACATCATAGTCCATGTCACATTCTCATAATCAATAATCAATTATAATATTAAATTAACAATGTGAACAAGCTACTGTAGTTGCAGAAGTATCATGATGTAAAGAAAACCAAACAATAGTAGTTAAATCATACATTCATATCATAATACATAAAGACATGTAAATAGGCATATTGTGAGTTGGAATACTCACCTCGTAATCCGAACTTATAGTCTTCAAATAAGAGATTAGAGAACAAATCCAAAATCACCTAAACAAGCTTGACAAAACATGTATAGGTCATAAGAAGCAATTCCAAAAGATTGGAGTCGAAACGGATCAAAAATAGAGTTGCTGTCACTGCGGGTTGATTGGTTGGGTTGACTAGTTCAGTCGACCTAGGCAGTCTGCCCAAGAGTAATCCGAATCCAAAAATAGTATTTTGATCCGAAACCTATTCTATACAATCGGGAATGCTATGAAACTTGGAGAGACTAAGTAGATGACTTGCATTGGGCTAGGCTTCACCTTGACATGTGCCACTACTTAGACCAATGGTGATGTGAGAGAGTGGTGACTTAAACCCCAGCCATGGATTGTCCCAAGGGATGTAGGACCCATTACCAACCGGTGATTAAGTGATTGAGACTTACCTAAAGAAGTATGGTGCGATGACTTAAAGCATGTCTACCGTAGAGACTAGCATATGTAGAGTTAGAATCATACTTGCATCATGTGTTTCATATCATCTTGCATCATGTTATGACTTGTAACATATGGTTTATGTATTATGGATTAACTGCCTTGCTGAGTTCTTTTGAACTCATTCCTTTTTGTGCAATTGTTTTGTTAGACTTCCCTGCAGGTACCAAAGAAGCCGATGGCTTATACTTCGAGGTGGACTAGGATCCTGCATACTACACTAAAGGTCTTGGCCATTATGAAAGTTATTGTGAAGGTGCCGGGGGTGATTACTCTCCGTACCAAGATTAGTTGGACTTTGGTGTGGGCTAGGCCATGCTTAGTTTCCTTCATATACACCTACAAGGACATCTTGTACAAGACTAAGGAGACCTTTGCTTAGGCCTTTTTATTGTTATTATTTGGAACTTGGATCTATAACTTAACTTTCATTGATATACTCTTAGGTGTTGGTTTTGTAACTAACTTTGATTGACTACTTTTCCGCTGCCCTGAAGGAGTGACTTTCGCTCACTCTCTCTCTTTGGGATTATATTTATACATTTGGTATCATCTTTATTCCGCACTTTGATTATCTGTTCTTATCTTATTCATGATTTCTTTTATTATATGCTTTTACCTTGATTATTATTGTTCATGATTGTGTTATCGCGTATGTGGGAGGCATGGTTGCTCGATACTTGATCTTTGGGACTGTGGATCACGTACTCGGGTATGCCTGGTAGGGTACCGGCTAGGTGGATGTGACATGCGCCCGTACTCATGCCAATGGTCGTGGTAAGAGAGTGTTGACTTAATCCCCAGCCATGGATGCCTGATGAGGACTTGACCCCTTTGCCTGGGATCCCAATAGAAGTAATCAGTCCATGAGGGATCAGAGTGACTAGACCTACCCAGAGGAGGGACGGTGTTATATCTTAAAACATGTCAACTATCTTGAGACTTGCATAGTTAGATCTTAATAGCATTCATACTTTATCATATATGCATTTCTGATTGTGTTGACATATGGATGAGAAATGTGTTATCCTTACTGAATTTGTCAAAATTCATTCCTTTTCTATGTATGTTATACTAACTGTATAGATGGTTACACGTTGTCGGAAATTGGAGAGGATTAGTATGATCGAACTCTCTCGTATAAAGAAGATGTGGCACCGTCAGTGGGAGATAGAGATAGCTTCCATGAAGCCTCTTGCAGATGCTTGGAGTGCGCTTATTGAACCCATTGATGGCCAAAGGAGGCAGATTGCCAGACTTTTTGAGGATTGTATGGAGAAGAACTAGAGAACACCTTTTCTTGCTATTCTTTCATGAAGCACATTATTTAGCTTTAGAGAAAGAAACTGGAAAGAAACTCATTTAGTTTATTTTGTTTGCTTCCACTGAACTCGTTATTTCTTCGATCATTGGTTCTTTCTTTCATTCTTTTATTGGAGTATTTGGACTCCTGTAATCCTTTGATTAATTATTTGAACTTGCTCCTGCCCTTGATTTATCTATACTTGCATTTATTATTATTGATGGGTAAGACTGTGGATTCTATGACAGATCGCACCCACGGGTTATCGGGCGGGTAACCGAGACCGACAAGTGGGATGTGACAATTTCCCCTTGGGGAGCGTGACTTTTGTTTGTAAAGAAGAAGGACGATAGCATGCATAAGTTAACTATTAAGAATAAGTACTTGTTGCTAAGGATAGATGATCTCTTTGATCAATTGAAGGGAGAAGCAGTATTCTCAAAGATAGATTTGGGATCCAAGTATCCTTAACTTAAAGTAAAGGCAAGTGATATCTGTAAAACAACATTCAGGACTTGGCACATACACTACAAGTTTAGAGTAATGTTTTTTGGCTTGATAAATGTTCCTGAGTGTGTATAGATCTGATGAACCGAGTATTTCATGATGTTTTGGATAAATTTCTGATTATATTCATAGAAGATATCTTGATTTACTTGAAGAATGAAGAAGAGCCTGTTAAACATCTCCATTTTACTTTAGAAAGACTGAGGGAGAAGAAGCTTCTTGCTAAGTTCAATAAATGCAATTTCTAGTTGTTTAAGCTAGTTTCCTTGGCCATGTAGTTTCAACAGAAGGAAATCAAGGAAGTAGTAGAATGGGATAAACCTAGGATTGTGACCGAGATCAGAAGCTTTATGGGAATGGTAGGATAGTACAAAAGATTCATATAGAACTTTTCTAGATTAGCTGCTCCGATGACTAAACTTACTAGAAAAGGGGAGAAGTTCATCTGGAATGATGCTTGTCAGAAGAATTTCCAGGAATTGAAGAAGAGACTGACACATGCCCTAGTGTTGACCATACCTGATGACTCTGGTGGGTTGATAGTCTATACTGACGCTTTGAAGATTTGTTTAGGTTGTGTTTTGATGCAACATGGAAAGCTAGTGGCATATGTGTCATGGCAATTGAAAGATTATGAACGGAACTACCCTACTCACCATATGGAGTTAACGGTAGTAGACTTTGCCCTGAAGATTTGGCGTCATTATTTATTCGGAGAACGAATCGCCATTTACATGGATCATAATAGTTTAAAGTACTTCTTCTCCTAGAAGGAGTTAAACATGAGGCAACATAGGTGGTTGGAGTTGATAAAGACTATGACTGTGATATTCAATATCACCCTGAGAAAGCTAATGTAGTGGCATATGCTCTCAGTAGGAAGATTAAGTGAGAATAAGCGAATATGAATGCTCTCAGAAAATGGATTCTATACTCCATCTTAAAGTTTTGACTGGAGATTGTTCTAGAAGGATCTAATGTAATACGTGTAGCTATGACAATGCGGTCAACCTTGAGAGATAGGATAATTGCCCAACAAGTTTCGGACTCATAATTGAAGGAAAAGATTGAGAAGATTGCTTCTAGTACACAGGAAGAGTTTGAGTTCCTTATGTCTACCGATGGTGCTTTGACTTACAGAGGAAGACTGTGTGTACCAGCAGTTGAAGAACTTAGGAAGAAATCCTAAAAGAAGCATATTGATCAATATTCATTGCACATCTCAGAAGTACCAAGATATATAGGGATATGAAGGAACACTATTTGTCACATGTGATCCATAGCCCCAAAGACCAATTCTCATCAATCAACCTCCCATATAGCACAATAGTATAATCAAGAGCAAAGACAAATCACTGTATAAATGTAATTAAATAAATAATTAAGGATGGATCTTAGGAGGATCTCAAATCAATAATCAGAGTGCAGAAAAAATGATACCAATATAGAATCATAGTCTATAGTATAGAGGAAATAAACTCTAAAATCAATGCGGAAGGATAGTTCAAACCTAATGTATTACAATTGAATAAACCAAAGAAATGTAAGAACTAATCTAAGTCTTCCATTGGTTCTTCTTCTTCTTCTTCTTCGATCTTCGCCTTCTTCTCCTTGGCTTGTGTACTTGTATCTGAGGATCTACATCCATCTCATGTTCCCATATGTAGGCAAGACGATGTCTATCATTACTAATTGACGCTGTAATAATATTCAAAACTGGCACTCAATTCGTACCATTGGTCATTATCATCTACCACTGCTTCCTTAGCTACATAATATAGGGAAGGGTCCTTCGCACAAGTGCTCAGGATCTCTTCCTTACCTTCATAGTCATCTAAACAATCATTTTCCCCAAAGGGTGATCTCAAAAGAACTCAGCAAGTAGTTTAAGTACAAATAACAATTACAAACATTTTAAGTACAAAGCATGATGTAAGATGACATGAAACAATATGCAAGCATGCATCTAACTCTAACATATGCTAGTCTATAGTGGTGGACACGCATTAAGATATAACACCATACTCTTCTGGGCAGTCTCAGTCATTCTCCCTCTGCAGTAGTTGGGTCAGGCATCCATCTCAGACATTCACCATGGCTGGGGTTTTGGTCACCACTCTCTCCACCATTGGTATGAGTATTGGCACGTGTCAGGGTTATACCTAGCCCAATGCAGGTCATCTACTGAGCAATATCAATCTCGGAGTCATATGTTCCAATATATTTCCCCCTAGAGTCATCGTATCCTATGGCTCCAACCAACTCGGACTACAGACTCTTAACCCTATTGGTCATCCACATATAATAAATGAGAAGCTCTCATGTCCTCTCACCGGTTGTCTACCGGTCTTGAGCACCCATGGTCCTAGGCTTATTATGTCCGACCCTACCAATGAATGGCCCCCACAATGTGATTACCCATGGGTCGCTCGGCCTCTTCAATACCCACGCCAATAGGGTGAGATGTGATGGGGTTTCCTAGCCAAACACATCTAGACAAGTCCTCGATATGCCATCTAGTAATTATGGAACATGCCAAAGGGCATCGTAGGAAAGCGTCTCATACTTCCTCCACTAATATCTCGAGACAGAAATACTAAAAGGGCATCCCCCATTCCACAACCACAACTTAAGCAATCACATTACAATATGATTCCATATATAATATCATATCATAATCCACTCACATTCCAAGCATTCACATTCATAAAAAATATGCAAATCATATAATGAACAACATACCATAATTACAGAGGCATAACTATCATAAACAAGTCTTAAAAAGAGTAATTAAGATCATGCTCTCAAAATAGAAAGTAAATCATGCTATTTGTAAGTGAAAATTCTTACCTTAAGTTCGATTCGAAAACTCCAAAGAATAGATCGAAGGATCGGTTAAAAGTTGCCAAAGAAACCATAATCATACAAGGATTAAGTATTAGGAACACAACCTAAAGGATCGAAGATGAAACGGGGTCAAAACAGGGCAACCTGGTGTCACTATTTGATTGCTTGGCCTAGTAGCTTGGGGTGACCAAGGCAATCAACCAAGCCTTCCTAGTACGGACAATAAAACCTAGATTTGATCGAAACTCATCTTTTGAGTTCCAAACAATCCGAAATTAATTGGAAAATTTTGAAATAATATTGGGAGACTATCTAACATGGTTTAGGCTTCAATCATGGTCAACGGAATAAAAACCTAACAGATCACATACTAGGCTTCATCCGAAATCAATTCGCAGATTTCATAGATAAACTAAAGTAATGAGGATTCACTCTAAAACTAAGAAAACAGTAGATCATGGGCTGAAAATAACTTAGAAGTAGATCTAGCATGGATTAGAAATCAAATAACTCAAATGAGAATACAATCATGATGGTCATGCTAGGCTTTTACCAAAATCACACCATGATGTTCACGGAAGGAATAGAGTGAATAGGGATTCTGTGAAATCCAGCCCTAGCCTAACCCTAACCTTGACCCGGAATCCTTGATGCTTGTAGGTCTGAAGACCCGAAGTGGAGGAAGAAGACAATTGTGGGCCCTCTCAGTAGAAGACATGGTGTTTTATTCCGAACCCATGGACATTGATGATGGTGCCCCTTACTTGGATGCATTGTCAGTGTTTAATAAGAAACTGCACCTTAGAGAGGTGGGAGATTAGTTGACATACCTAATGCACTTTTGGACATGATTCGAAGGTAATTCTCTGACCTAGACTTGTTGATTGAGTTATAGGAGAAAGCCCAAGTGAATTTAAGTTGATCTGGCCTTCCAATTCCCTGTTTGAAGTTGTTGTTCTTGCTTGGTCGACTGGGCCAGTCGACCAGCTGGTTATTAAATACAAAAATTCTGATTTTTGGATTATTTTATGCCTACCTAAGTGAATCTCGTAGTTAGAACCCTATTCTATTCCTAGAACCTCCTGAGAACGTGGAAAGAGCTTCTTGAGATCTCTCCTTGGTAGTGGTGAAGTATTCTTAAGAATCATTGTCTCTCTTCTCAAATTTCTTCTTCTTCTACAAGGTATGTAATCTCTCATTCTTTCTCTAATCTACTCTCATCTCATCTCATTCTTGTTGTTTAGACTATGAAGATGGTGTTGCAACCTTGCAACCACCTCTTCTTGTGTTCTCTCCATGCATTTGTATAAACCCCTCTCATTCTATCAATGCTATGCTCCCTATATTGATTCTTAACCTTGCATTCTCATGATTTTCTTCATAGCAACATGATTTCATCTCCTAAACTAATTTTTATAGCATACTAAGTCTGATCTTATGTTAGTATTTGATTCTAATCTATTGCTTATCATTCCCTTAATTGATTCCTTGATTTTCCATGCATTTGCAATTGATTTCATTGAAGAACATGATGTTTAGCATTTAGAAGCTAGGGTTTCAAATTGGGGATTCTTAATTTGACCATTGATTGACGTTAAATCTTTAGATATTCTTCATTTATTGTTCCTAACATTCCTTTCAAATTTCGGAGTGATCCGAGCCCCGGAAGCTAGGTTTTGGATCAAAAATCTCATTTCAGCCCCATTACTGTTCACTTGGTCGACTGAGTCAGTCAACCATCCAGTTGACCAGCTGATTACAGCTTTGTTGTATTTGTCCTTTTTGATCCATTTGACCTCTGAATTGCTTGATTCTTCTTCTAATATTGCATCTATGATTGTCTAGGGTGCAAGTACTAACCTTGGGACCATTCTAATTGATTTTTGGATTATCTTCAATTCGATTTAAGGTAAGGACGGTTATTATCATAATTACATGGATTATGTGAATCTTGCCTCTATGTTGGAAACTTAGTAGATTCACCTTCTTTGTTGTATTTTTAACATCATATGACTGTTGTATGTACTTCAGGACAGTAGTACCATGTTTATATATTCTTTTGTTATCATGATTATTCATTCTTGTTAATTACATATGTGATTGATCATGTTATGATATATCTTTCTATATGATGAAGTATCATTGTGTATGATGTGATGGAATTGGGAATGTGATTGGATATGTATGATTTGGGATTGGGGAATGTCCTATTGAAATTTCTGTCCTTGGACATCAGAGGGAATAGTATGGGATGTTTCTAATGATGCCCATTGATGCTTCCCAAATTATTGGATGTCATACATAGGACTTGTCTAGTGGTGTTGGCTAGTATGTCCTTGTTGTATCAGACTCGAATCGGAAGGGTATTGAGACCGAACGACCTGTGGTAGCAATGTGGATTTGTGGGCACTCAAGACCAGTGAGTCATATTCGTGAGAGGACATAGATCACATTGCGGATACTCGTTAGAGGCCATTTATTGGAAGGGTTGCAAATAGCTAGACTTGGGCTCACGAGTGCTCAAGACCGCTAACGAATCCTTGAGGGGACTTGAGAGCTTCCCATCTATTATTTGTGGATGACCAATAGGGTTGATGAGTCCGTAGTTTGTGTTGGTTGTAGCCATAGGATACGTGACTCTAGTGTGAAGGATACTGAACCGAGTTGGTTGTAGCCATAGGGGAAGTATCTGGATCTGACTTGATACAACTGAGTAGATGACTTGCATTGGGCTCGGCTTTACCGTGACATGCACCAATACTTATACCAAATGGTGATGTGAGAGAGCGATGACTTAAACCCCATCCATGGATTGTCCCAAGGGATGCAAGACCCATTACCTATCGGAGCCGAGTGACTGGACTTACCCAAGAAAGTATGGTGCTATGACTTAAAGCTTGTCTGCCATAGAGACTAGCATACATAGAGTTAGATTCATACATGCATTGTTTGTTTCCTATCATCTTGCATCATGTTATGTTTTGTATCATGTATCTATGTTATTGTGGAATAACTTGCCTTGCTGAGTTCTTTCGAACTCACTCCTTTTTGTGCAAATGTTTTGTTAGACTATCCTATAGGAACCGAGGAAATTGATGGCCAATTCTATGAACCACCCTTTGATGAAACACACTACGATCAAGGTGCTGGCGATCACGAAGACTATGGTGAAGATCCCTCGTTGGATTATGCTTCGTACCAGGACTAGATCTTCTCGGGACCGGATTCGGCCATGTCTCGTGTCTCTTTTTTATGTTGACGAGGATATTTTGTATAAGATTGAAGAAACATTAGTTTAGATTTTTATCCCTTTATTTCTCTCTTTTGAGACTTGGATTGTAAACCCTTAACTGTTATTCGAACTACTTTACGCTGCGACTTAGGGAGTGATTTCCGCTCACTCTCTTCATTTTGATTATATATATACTTTGGTATCATTTACTTCCGCACTCTGATTATATTGTCTCTCTTAATATTGTCTTGATCTCATTGTTTATGTGTTATTACATGGATTATATTTGTTCTTGATTATGTTATCGTGTAAGTGGGAGGCATGGTTTCCTTGATACTTGATCTTTGGGTTGTGGATCACATACCCGGGTATGCCAGATAGGGTACCGGCTGGGTGGATGTGACAGATTCACTCTAGGACTATGAGGATGAAGGAGTAGGCCATTACAATAGCACAAGACCTTCCTCACAATCACAATAATGGGTAGAGTCAATAGACAGAATAGATCTAGAGGAATGAGAGTGTTTGCTAACCTAGAAGAAGAAGAGTCTTCGAGCGAAAAATCTCACGGATTCTTGGGAATCTTCCTTGTCCTTGGAGAGAGTGCTTTAGGGTTCTTCTAACGTTCTCCAACAGCTTAATGACAAAGTGGCTCGAATTAGATAAAAGTTTGAATATATAGGGCTTCGGAAACCTAATTTCCAAAAAAGTATCAAATCCATCCTGGGGATGGTTGGTTGCTTGGCTTGGTAGCTTGGGGCGACCAAGGCAGGCTACCAACCTTACCTTCTTTGGACAAAAATGCACTTTGGTCCCCGAAAGCCCTAATCTCTTCTTGGGTCATTTTCTAAGTTTTAAAAGGGTCTTACCTGGTTCTGTAGGACCTTCCACTTGTGTCAATATTGCACTCATGGTCCATCTACCAAGTCCATCATCATTCAAGTTGCATCTTCTTGCAAAATCAGACAAGATTTCTATTATAGGATCATCACCATCTATATCCATTGGTTCTAAGTCAAATCCAATGGGTTCAAATGGGATGGGCCCATAGCCTATCTTCTTCCTTCAGTTCGGGTCTTCGGACCTACGATAGAGATTTTTGAGTTAGGGTTGTGAGGGATATCACACTATTGGAGGATTGGATTGAAGAATGATATGGAAGACTTTGTGACCAAGTGTGACACTTGTCGGCGAGTTAAAGCTATCTAACAACTGCAGCCAGGACTTATGCAATCGCTTGTTGTTCTTAGTTTGAAGTAGGAAGACATCACTATGGTCTTTGTCACTGGCTTACCCTCGTACCAACAAAGGGTGTGACACTATGTGGGTGATTATTGATAGATTGACTAAATCAACATATTTCATTCCTATGAAGATCGCATACACCATGGATAAGCTAGCAAGATTGTATGTGGATAATGTAGTGAGTCTACATGGAGTTCTGGTAAGTATAGTATCAAACAGAGATCCAAGATTTACCCCTAGATTCTAGATAGTCTACAGAAAGCCTTGGGAACTCAGCTAAATCTAAGCACAGTTCATTACCCACAAACCGATGGACAATCTGAGCGGACAATTCAGATCTTAGAAGACATACTCAGATCTTGTGTAGTGGCTATGGGAGGTAATTAGAATGAACATCTAGCTTTGGAGGAATTTTCCTATAACATAGTTACCAATCAACAATAGGCATGGCTCCTTTCAAAGCATTGTATGGACAAACTTGTAGAACCACATTTTATTGGACCAAAACTGGTGAAAGAAGAATTCTAGGTCCATAAATGATAGAAGCTACAAGTGCAATGGTTTATATGATCAGAGCTACTCCAGTGATGCTGGAGGGGATGAGCAGGTTGTAGATGCAAAATGATTCTTTGAGAAATTGGTTTTTTGTATTTATATTTGGTCTAACTTGGATATAATGAAAACTTTATTATTTTTTTATTTTTTAATGTTTATTTTTATCTATCTTGTCTTTGATTAGCTTTTTGTAATCTTCATATTTGTCAATAGATCTGTCAAGTCAAGTGAATTCCCTATTTACATGATCCTTTTATTCTTTTATGGTTTGCTCGGCCACCAGTTTCAAGATCTAGTTATGCTTTTTTCAAGTTACCATATTCCTGTGGTCGAGAAATATATACTACTTCCCCCAAGCATGATGACTTGAAAAAGTTTGCCATAAGCAAATATAGTTAAAAGTGAAAATATGAATTGCTTATTCAACGAAAAAATGTAACTTGCTTAAGATGGGAAGGTTTTATTTGCTCAAAAAACGAGAAGTCATCAAAATTGCTTTAAAGAAAGAACATAAACACTCTACTGATAATATTTTCTGAGTTTGCTCGAATTCCATGATCGAGGAATCTCTTGCTCGGAGTAAAGGGCTTTCCCAATTCGGAGCTAATTTCCTTTGATTGGTCGGATCAAAAGTAATTGTTCGATGAAGAAGTAGCTCTTCAGGAAGATACTACCTCATTTTTACTTTGACATTGTAATAAGTTGCAATTCACCTCTGATACTCTTATAGGTGATATTTTGCTTTATCTCTTACTTCATCGATGAGATATATATTGGTTTTCATGCCTTCAATGTAAGCCTCTTTTACAAATTCTTCTTCTCTAAGAGATCCAACTTCAACTGATATTCGTGCCTCTACTCCATATGCAAGTGTGAATGGTGATTCCCCCGTGGTCGTTCTAGGGGTTATCCAGTACGACCCGAGGACACTTGGAAGTCCTTCAACCAATTTCCTTTTAGCTAGTCGAGCCTCTTTTTTAGTCTGTCGAGTATAGTTTTACTGGTGACCTCAATTTGTCCATTGCTCTGAGGATAAGCTATTGATGATAGACGATACCCAATCCCATGGTCTTTATAGAATTTTTTAAATTTTGGAGTTCTCGAACTATTTTCCACGGTCGATATGATTATTTGGAACTATATACACATATACGATATATTGTGTGATGAAGTATTTCATCTGGTTAGTATCTATTGATGGCAGAGGTTCTGCTTCTACCCACTTTGTGAAATAATCTACTGCAACCACTAGGTATTCCTTTCCTCCTGAGGCTTTCGACAATTTCTCCACCAAGTCTATGCCCCCATCTTGCAAAAGGAATAGGTGATAGAACTGATGTCAATGGTACAACTGGGCTGTGAGGTATATTGGCATGTGTTTGGCACTTGTCACATCACCGAACATAATCTTTTGCATCTTGTTACATAGTTGGCTGAAAATAACATTGGCTTAGAGCTTTGTCTGCTAATGCTCGAGTGCCTATGTGTGCTCTACATATCCCTGCATGTATCTCCCTCTGGACCTTGGTGGCTTCTAGAGATCCTAAGCATCTGAGCAATGGTCAGGTCATTGACTTCTTCTATAGCCGGCCTCCTCTAATAGTATACCGAGTAACTCTTTGATGAATTGTTCGGGCTTCCTTTTTATCTTCTGGCAGTTGCTCATGCTCTAGAGAGTGACTGATCATCCCCATCCAGCCCTGCTCAACTTGTATTTGCACATGGTCGACCACATATATGCTCAAACTTTTTATGTCTTCTAGGTGGACCACTGGTTTTGTAATTTCTAATTCTTTTGTGGCTAAGAGAGATAATGTGTTTGCTTGGTCATTCTTTGCTCTTGGCACTTACATCCTCCCAGCCGGTACCCTATCTGGCATACCCGAGAGTGTGATCCATAGCCCGAAGATCAGGTATCGAGTAATCAACCTCCCACATAAACAATAACATAATCATGAACAATAATAATCGAAGTGCGAAAGATAAACCATAGATCCAAATAAGGAACGGATGAATCATATATAAATCAGAGTACTAAATATAATCAGAGTGTCTAAATCAGATAAGTAAAGTGAGGCGAAATCCCACTCTACAACCAGCGGAAAAGTAGTTCTAAAAGAAAATAAACAGGATAGGATCTAATCCCAATAGCAGGTACAAAAGGTAACTAAATTGTTCTCAATCTTATAGACAATATCCCTATAAGTATAAATCTCATAAACGGCACAAGGGCGCTTCCACTCTATGGTCGGACTAAGCATCGTATGGAGCATAACCACTCGCGGGATCTTCAGTGTAATTGTCGTAACCGCAATCACCTTCCTGGAGATATGCCTCTTCTCCTTGCGCTTCTTCATACGAGCCGTCATGATATTCAGAACCTGTAGAATAGTCTAACAAACATTGTACAATAAAGGAATGAGTTTCAAAGAAACTCAGTAAGGCAGTTAAATCCATAATAACATAAATGGCAGGATTACAAAACAAACATAGATGCAATATGGTATGAGACAAACAATGAATGTATGAATCTAACTCTATATATATGCTGGTCTCTATTGGCAGACATGCTTTAAGTCATAGCACCGTACTTCTTTAGGAAAGTCTCAATCACTAATCATCAGTTGGTAATGGGTCCGGCATCCCTCGGGACATTCCATGGCTGGGGGTATAGGTCACCATTCTCTCACATCACCATTGGTCTAAGTACCGGCGCATGTCAGGGTTAAGCCTAGATAAATGCAAGTCTTCTACTTAGTTACATCAAGTCAGATCTAGATACGTCCATTCCTCGTCCCTGATGATCCTTTCCTATATCCTTCACACTAGAGTCCTCATAGTCCCTTACTACGGACTCATCAACCCTATTGGTTATCCACATATGGTAAAAGGGAAGCTCTCACGTCCCCTCACGGGTTGGTTACCGGTCTTGAGCGCCCGTGAGCCCAAGTCTAACCATATGCAACCCTACCAATAAATGGCCCCCACAATGTGATTCCTGTCCTCTCACGGGTTGGTTACCGGTCTTGAGCGCCCATGAATCCCCATTGCTACCACGGGTCGTTCGGTCTCAATACCCCTCCGATTAGGGTCTGACATAACGGGACATCCTAGCCCAACACTACTAGACAGTCCTAGATATGTCATCCAACAGTTTAGGAAGGTGTCCAGAGGGCATCTCCGGAAACATCCCATAATATTCCCGTAGTAGTCCAAGGACAGAAGTGTCAAAAGGACACCTCTCCTTTCCAAACCATACTTAAGCATACACAAGCATCAATTCATAACATCACATATATGGTAACTTCATATATGGAAAGAAATCAATAATTACAATCAATCTTGTATATAACTGGTAAGTAAATCATACATGAGTCAATTCAATATAAATAAGTAATGCTACTGATATCAAGACAGTACCACAGTAGTATAACATTATAAGAATCTAATTAAAGAAATAAATTAACAAGATTCAAATATAGAAACTAAGATATGCAATTTATGCTGTTAAAGAAGTAACCATCCTTACCTTTTATAACTTGCAAAGGAATCCTAAGAAATCAAGTAAGATCTTGACAAACTTGAGAAGAAGGTCCTAAACAAGTGTATACAACATATTAGGAAAGATCCCTAACAGAAAAGATACCAAAACATCCAAAACAGACCAATTCTGGAGTTGCTTTGTACTCATTGGTCGATTGGATTGGTCTATCGCATGATCGACCAATCAATCGACCAATGAAGACGATAGCCTACAAAATCAGAGTTTTAAGATATAAAATCCGAATTTGGTGGTTCAAAAGGGTACTAATCAAGGGGTAAACTACATTAGTAGTATCCTAACATATAGGGGACCTCAAAACACTAATCGAATCAAGTCTTCAAGATACAAATTAGGAAACAAAAAGTTACCATAATTAGATCAATCATGGTTCTTGAAGAATTCAAGATAGAAATCATAGACAAGAACAATAGGAGAATGAATCATTGATTCAGATAAAGATATCATGGAAGGCATACTTAGATCTTCAAGAAAATAGACCTAAGAGCGTAAATCTAAATAAGGAAACAAAACCTACCATATATGTAACTATCATGATTCATGAAGAAAGCATGGTATGGTAGAAGAGAAACAACTAGAGATTGATAGATCATGGATCATAAAAAGAAAACACAGCAATTGACTACTAACATAATCAATATAGTAGATCTAAGAAGATCAGAATTCAAATCAAAAGATAAACAAAGACAAGATCATGATTTGATCATGATTCCTTCAAAAGCTTGCAATGATCATGGTTAAGATCATTGCATTAGCCATTAATCCTTAGGAAGAACATGAGAGACAAGTCCAGAGATGTTTGCAACAGAGAATGCAGCATCTCCTCTACTGTCTCAACTCAAAAAGGAAAGAAAAGTAGAGATGGAGGAAAAGAAGAGAGTGTAGACATACCTTTGATGCAAAAGGAAGAGTTTTGACGAAGATCCGTCAAGAAAAACACCAAGGATGCAAGGGAGATGACTTGCAGAGGTCTTTGGTTCGTTCCAAAGAGTTTGGAGGCAGAAAATACGAAGTAGACTCGAGATTGGACTTAAATAGAGCAAGCAAGACCTAATTGCCAAAGACAGAACCCATTGGTCGAGTGGATTGGTCGACTGGTCCAGTCGACCAATCAGTTCAGCAACTCCTAAACAGGGAATTGAAGACCCAGATCAAATCCAATCCTAAAGGGGTTTTGCACACATATCAAGTGACTTACCTAATAGGTAGAAATGCCTTCAAACCATGATAGAGAGCACTCCAAGTCCATCAACTAATCCAATCTTCATCAAGATTCAGTTTCCATAAATAGAACCTCATCATCAACTCTCATGGATTCAAAGCCAGACACCAAGTCCTCCACTGGGATGGCCCAAAGCTGACTTCTTACTTTACTTCGGGTCACTGGACCTACAAATAACAAGGTTTCCGGGTCAAGGTTAGGGCTGGGTTTTACATATAAACCATATGATACAAGCCATAACATGATGCAATATGATATGGAACACATGATGCAAGTATGGTTCTAACTCTATGAATGCTGGTCTCTAAGGTAGACATGCTTTAAGTCATAGCACCATACTTCTCTGGGTCGTCTGTCACTCTCCCGTTCCATATCTTGGGAATGCCCGGGGAATATCGGTAAAGTCCTCAAAAAAACCATGGTTGGGGATTTAGTCACCACTCTCTCACATCACCATTTGGTATAAGTATTGGCGCATGTATCAGTAAAGCCTAGCCCAATGCAAGTCATCTACTCAGTCATATCAACTCAGATCCAGATACGTCCATTCCTCGCCCCCGGCGATCCTTTCTGGTATCCTTCTCACTAGAGTCAGTGTAATCCCGGATTACGGACTCATCAACCCTATTGGTCATCCACAAATAGTAAACGGCAAGCTCTCATGTCCTCTCACGGGTTGGTTACCGGTCTTGAGTGCCCGTGAGCCCAAGTCTATCCATTTGCAACCCTACCAATAAATGGTTCCCACAATGAGATTTATGACCTCTCACGGGTTGGTTACCGGTCTTGAGTGCCCACAAATCCCCACTGCTACCATGGGTCGTTCGGTCTCAATGCCCTTCCGATTCGGGTCTGATACGACAGGGACATCCTAGCCAAACCACTAGACAGTCCTATGTATGTCATCCAATAACCCGGGAAAGAGTCGATAGGCACCTTCGGAGAACATCCCATACTATTCCCTCCGGTGCCCAAGGACAAAAGCGTCAATAGGACACTCCCCAATCCCAAGTTATACGTAGGCAATCACATATTCAAGTTCATCACTTCTCATGCATCCAATACATCTTCATAATACAAGTTAAATCATGATATTGAAATGAATCATCATAGACATAAGTAAACAAGATTAGTAATGTAACATGACAAGAGTATAAAGATTTCAATAGTACTGTTCTAACACATATATCACAGTCTTATAACGATTAACAGAAATCAAGAGATTCTATTCATAAATAAGAACATAAATCATAAGTTGATGATCTATATGTTTATGGAGATAACCATCCTTACCTTGGGTTGAATTGATGATGAAATGAGAATACCAAGAATTAGTCCAAAAGAATTGTTAAGACCCTAAACAAACATCAATAATAAGTTAGAGAAGAAGTCGGGAAGATCGGATGTCAAATGGATCAAAACGGAGCAAGGTTGCTGTCAGCAACAAGTTTGGTTGATGGTCTTGGTCGATGGTATCGACCAAAATTGTCTTTGGGACAGAATAGTGGATTTTGGTCCGAAATGGGTCTTCCGGGGTTCGGATCGATCTAAAACTTGGAGGGATGATTAATAACAATGTAAGAACACTACCTAGCAAGTATTATCACAATCCAATGGTCCAAATGAAAACCCCCAAATTAAGGTCCTATGTTCTAAAGACAAGAATCCTAGCATTCATGAGAAATTGATGTAATTGAAAGGGAAGCTAGAGAATTAGTTGGGGAATAGGTTAGGAACATGATTACAATCATTTGCAAGCCAGAGATTAGACTAATCATACTCCACATCTCAGTTTAGTATAAGAAATCAAGTCGTTAAGCAAGGAATCATGGTAATGTATATGTAAGGATCAAGATGCAAGTGAAGCATAGCAAGAATGAAGGAAAAGCAAGTATAAATGGGAAGAGACATTCATGGCAAGGTGTTTGCAAGGTTGCAGCACCTTGGCCATGGTCTCATCAGTAAAAGAAGAAGGGAAGTGAGTAGAATAGAGAGCAAGAGAGAGAATCATACCTTAGAAGATGGTAGTTGGAGAAGAGAGACAAGGATTCTTGTAGAAGGTCATCACCCAAGCTAAGGAGGAGCCTAAGAGGAGCCTTCCCATGTTCTCAGGTGTTGAAATGAGTGAAATATCGTTCTAGGTTTGAGGTTTCACTTAAATAGATGAAGGAATATCCAAAAAGCATCTTTTTCTCAATTATGGGAAACTTTGGTCGATGGTCCTTGGTTGATGGTATCGACCAAAGAGCATCGACCAAAACAGGTAACAGGTTTCAGCAGAAAATCCAGAAATAGTTCAGCAACTTCGAACAGGGATTCAGAGGGCTATACAAGGTCAAATTGAGTGAGGTTTTCTCCTACAAGTCAATCAAGAAGTCTAGTTTCCAGAAATACATTTGGATCAAGAATGTGAGGTCATTAGGTCCACCAACTAAGCTCACCTTCTTCGATGCACAACCAGGATTTGCCATACATAGTTCAGCAACTTCGGACAGGGATTTGGAGGGCTATATGGGGTCAAATGGAGTGGGGTTTTCTCCTACAAGTCCATCAAGAAGTTTAGTTTCCAGAAATATATTCGGATTGAGCACAGGAGTTCATTTGGTATTTCAACTAATTCACCCCTCTTCGGTGCGCAGAATCAAAACTAACACTGCCAATGCTCTCAAGTGAGAGGCATCATCGTCAATGTTCACGGGCTTGGGTTCTGACACCAAATCATCAACCAAAAGGGTCCACAAGTCTCATTTCCCCCACTTTGGGTTTTCGGACCTACAAACATAATAGGTCCCGGGCCGGGCCAAGGTAGGATAAGGCCAAACATTACAAATCTACCCTAAGGTAAAGGTCTGACATGGCTTCCTAAGGTTTTCAAAGATAATAATATTGAAACTAAAGTCCAACTTTAAGGTCTAATATCAAACAAGTCTTTCTTTATCCCAAAATAAAAAGGGTGTCCGGGCTAGGTTTGGGCTGGATGTTACATGGGTAATTGTCGATAGGTTGACCAACTCAGCCCATTTCATTCCTATGAAGATCACTCATACTTTGGATAAGCTAGCTCAGCTATATGTGGATAATGTAGTTCGTCTGCACGGAGTGCCAGTGAGTATTGTGTCCGATCGTGATCCTAGGTTCACCTCAAGGTTTTGGAACAGTTTGCAAAAAGCCTTGGGAACCCAATTAAACTTGAGTACAGCTCATCATCCACAGTCTGATGGACAATCTGAGCGGATGATTCAAACCTTGGAAGATATGCTTAGATCTTGTGTTGTGGATATGGGTGGAAATTGGGATGAACACTTAGCTTTGGTTGAGTTTGCCTATAACAACAATTATCAAGCAACGATAGGCATGGCTCCATTTAAGGCTTTGTATGGTAATACTTGTAGGACACCCTTGTATTGGACTGAGACCGGTGAAAGGAAAGTCTTAGGTCGACATGATTAGAGAAAGGATTAAGTTTGCTCAATAAAGACAGAAATCCTATGCTGATAAGAGAAGGACCGATTTGGAATTCCAAATTGGGGAGAAAGTTTTCTTAAAGGTTTCACCTATGAAGGGTGTGATGAGATTCAATGTCAAAGGAAAGGTTAGCCCTTGTTACATTGGACCCTTTGAGATTTTGGAAAAGGTTGGACCTGTTGCGTATCGTTTGGCTTTGCCTCCATCTCTTGCTGCAGTGCATAATGTGTTTCATGTTTTGATGCTTCGAAAATACATTGAGAATCCGGAACACATATTACAACAAGCGCTCGAAGGACTTAGTGCTAATCTTACCTATGATGAAGAGCCAGCTGAAACTTTGGATAAGAAGGACAAGCAACTACGGAATCACGCCATCCCTTTGGTGAAGATTCGATGGAAGAACCATACCCCCGATGAAGCTTCTTGGGAGAAGGAAGAAGATATGAAGGAGAAGTTTCCTCACCATTTTGGAAGTTCAGGTATGCTTTCAATTTCGAGGATGAAATTTCTTTTAAGGGGGGGGGGAGAATGTGAAACCCAGCCCTAACCTAACCCTAACCCTGACCCGGAAACCCGGTTGTTTTTAGGTCCAAAGACCCGGAGTAAAGGAAGAAGCCAACTATGGGCCATCTCAGTAGAAGACATGGTGTTTGACTCTGAACCCATGAATGTTGATGATGGAGTTCATACTTGGAGGTCTATGCAGATTTAGAAAGGAAGTTGCACCTGTCTAAAGATGAGATTAGTTGAAGGACTTGGATTATTTTCTAACTTGGTTTTAAGGCATTTCTACACCCTAGGTATGCCACTTGATGTGTGTGCAAAAGCCCTTGAGGTTTAGTGTCCATTTGATCCTTCATTTCCCTATTTGAACTTTGCTGACCTGATTGGTTAACTGATTGGTCGACTGGGCCAGTAGACCAATCAATCGACCAATGGTGTGTTAAATCCGAGAAACTCAAATTTTAGGATTTTTCACTCTCTATTTAAACACACTTCGTGTTTCTTAGTATCCTCTGCCTCCAAAACACTTTGAGAACGTGGGAAGACTCGTTTGAAACTCTTTTCGCTGATTTTGAAGATCCCTATGCCCGATCTGAAGCCTCTCATCTTCGATCTGCCAGTCTAAGGTTAGTATCTCTTATGTTTTGTAATCTATTCTTTCTTCGATCTTGTTCTTGACTGAGATTGGGAAGATGATGCTGCATTCTTGCAACCATCTCTTCTGTAATCTGATTCTTTTCTTTAGGGTTTATGATCAGCATAGAGATCTCAACCCTAATTGTTGTCAGATCCATTTGAAACCCTAGTTCTTCTCATGGATCTGATTTGGTAACAATTTGAATCTAAATTTCATGGTGTACTTGAATCTAATTTTGATTACCTTTTTCTTGGATAAGATCTAAAATCATCCTTTGTCTTTGCTATGATTTTCATAGTGTATTTTCATCGAATTCGAGTTTTTCTCCCAATTGGGGAAAACCATGATTTTAATTGAAGGTAATGCTTTTGATCATTATTAGTGCCCGATCTTTATTCCCTTAGTGTTAGAATACTATCATATAGTTTTCTCCAAGTTTCGTGAAGTTCCAAACCCTGTAGATTGAGTTTCGGATCAAAATTCTCGTACTTGCTTTGTACTGACCTCGTTGGTCGACTGATTGGTCGACTGGGTCAATAGACCAATCAATCGACCAATGAAGACAGTAGCTTCGTTTTTCGCTCTGTTTGATTCGTTTGCTCTCTGATCTTTTAGGCATCTTTCCTAATGTTGTATCTATGATTGTTAGGGGTTTATTTGCTAAGTTTGGAGTCTCTCTCTTTGATCTTTGGATTATCTTCGGTGATAATCGAGGTAAGGACAATTATTTCATAATAACATAGATCGCGTACTCTTTGGTTTCTACTTTAAGAAACTTTGAGTTTAACTACTATTCTTGTGAAATCCAGCCCAAAACCTATATTAGACACCCTATTTGTTTTGGATGAAGAAGAACTTGTTTGATGTTTGACCTTGAAGTTGGACCTTGAGTATGGTGTTGATATGTTTAGAAGGTCCTAGGAAGTCAAGTCGGACCTCTCCCTTAGTGTAGATTCGAAAACCCGTAGAAAATTGATGATGGAATTCCCTACTTGAAGAGCTTGGTTGATTTAGAAAAGAGAATGCACCTTGATGAAGAGAAGATTGGTTGATGACCTTAGAGCATGGTTAAATATGATTTAAAGCCATTTTCCTATGCTAGGTAAGTTATAGTTGTTGTGTAGAAAGTTTCGTTTGATTCCGATAAGAGAAAGGCCCTCAAATCCCTGTTTTAGGCTATGCTGTCAACCTGGGTCGAGTGCCTGGATCAACTGGGCCATGCTACCCACCCACTCGACCCAAGCAAACAGAATCCGAGTAGAATCTTCTGTTTAGGTCCTTATTGCTATATATACCTCATAACTTCGTGTTTTTAGTATCCCTAGCCTCCAAAACACCTAGAGAACGAAGGAAACTCATCTCCAAGCCTCCTTTTGGTGTAGAAGAAGATCTACATTCAACTCTCAAGCTTTCTCTCTCTTGTTCTTCAATCAAAGGTTAGTATTCAATCTATTATGCTATTGATTCATTCTTACTATAATCATTCTCTTCTCTGATCTGAGATTATGAGGAAGATATTGCATCTCTGCAATCATATCTTCTACAATCTCTTCTCTTTTTATAAACTATGATTTCATATTCATTCTTTACATGATTTCTTCTTAAACTATGATCATGTTCTTATTTTGATTTCTTCTAGCATATTAGATGCATCTCTATGATCATTCTTACTCTTGATTTACTGTGTTTATGTACTAGAATGAGGTCTCATCATCTCTAGTTCATCTCTTTCATTCATAGCTTGTTTTCAATGAAAACCATGTTGTTTTCCAAATTAGAAAGTCTTGTTTTCCAAAATAGAAACTATGATTCTAAATTAGTAAGTAATGGTTTTAATGGTGTTTGATGTCTAAATTATGCTTTTTAGTCTTAGACTACTGTGTTAGACATTCCCTCCAAGTTTCGTCGCATTCCGGTTTGTGTAGCATAGGTTTCGGATCAAGATTCTCTTTTTATTTCCGGATTTGCTCTTGGGCAGATTGCCTGGGTCGACTGGAGCACTCAACCCAGCCAATCAACCCGCAAGAATAGCAACTCTGTTTTTGATCCGTTTCGACTCCAATCTTTTGGAATCACTTCTTATGACCTATAAATGTTTTGTCAAGCTTGTTTAGGTGATTTTGGATCTGTTCTCTGAATTCTTATTTGAAGACTATAAGTTTGGATTACGAGGTGAGTATTCCAACTCACAATATGCCTATTTACATGTCTTATGGTATTATGACATGAATGCATGATTTAGCTACTGTTATGTTAGTTTCCATTATGATATGAATGCTGTAACTACAGTAGGATCTTATTTCCTTATTTACTTTATGTACTTGATCATGAATGAATACTTATTCATGTATGTTTCTTATTCATTTAATCTTGTCTTATTATACTCTTCTATTTGATGAGATATCTGTCGTGGATGATATGACTGAATTATGATTGTGATTGTTTAGGTATGATTTGGGATTGGGGAATGTCCTTTTGACATTTCTGTCCTTGGACCTCATTGGGAGTAGTATGGGATATTTCCAATGTTGCCCTTTGACGCTTTCCCGAATTATTTGTTGTCATACCTAGGACTTGTCTAGTAGTGTTTGGCTAGGTTATACCCCTGTTGTATCAGACTCGATTCGGAAGGGTATTGAGACCGAACGACCCGTGGTAGCAATGGGGATTCATGCGCGCTCAAGACCGGTAACCAACCCGTGAGGGGACATGAATCACATTGTGGGGGCCATTTATGGGTAGGGTTGCATATGGATAGACTTGGGCTCATGGGCGTTCAAGACCGGTAACCAACTCGTGAGAGGACATGAAAGCTTCCCGTTTACTATATGTGGATGACCTATAGGGTTGATGAGTCAGTAGTCTGGGACTATGCTGACTCTAGTGTGAAGGATATCGGAAAGGATCGTTAGGGGCGAGGAATGGACGTATCTGGATCTGAGTTGATATGACTAAGTAGAAGACTTGCATTGGGCTAGGCTTTACCTTGACATGCGCCAATACTTAGACCAAACGGTTATGTGAGAGAGCGGTGACTTAACCCCCAGCCATGGATTGTCCAAGATGGATGAAGGACCCTTTGCCAACTGGTGTTGTGAGATGAGACCTACCCAAAGAAGTATGGTGCTATGACTTAAAGCATGTCTGCCAATAGAGACCAGCATACATATATAGAGTTAGAAGCATATTTGCATATATTGTTTCATATCATTGCATATATGTTTGTTTGTGAATGCATGTGAAGATGCTTATTGTGTTTCGATTACTTGCTAAGTTCTTTTGAGCTTACCCTTCGGGGGACTTGTTTTTAGATGACATTGCAGGTACGAAAGAGAACCCGTGCACCAGCACGGAGAACCTTTCCTTACATGGTACAGCTCCTTATGTCCTTGGACAAGGTAATGAACAGCAAGGCAGCCAACACTCAGATTTGGGCTGTACTAACAACTCCTATTGATGGCAGCCGGCATCGTCTTATTCGCCGATGGGATCGTGCGCTAGATGCTGATCTGAAGCTTCAAGAGCATGACCCTAAAGTGAAGGGGATGAAGACTGAAGAAGAAGAAGAGCCGACTGAAAATGTAGATTAGATTCTCTTGTTTCTTCTAGACTTTTATTTTACTTGTATTAGCTTAGAGCTTGCTTTAGATTTCAATCTACCTTCCACATATATTGTGGGGTATAATTCCGCTATACTCTACAGTTGTCTTTTGATTTGGTATCTTGTTATTCCGCACTCTGATATTCTTTAGTGATCCTTCTGTGATCCTTTCTTGACTTTTATTGTTAACTTATTAGAATACAATGATTTGTTCTTGCTTTGGATTATGTTATTGTGCTAAATGGATATGATTGTTCCTAAACTTGATCTTTTGGGCTGTGGATCACTCCCCCGGGTAACCCAGATAGGTATAGGCTGGGTGTATTTGGGCGGGATGTGACAGTTCTTGTATTTTATATTTCTGATGTACTATTGTAAGTACAGCAGCACTTCACTTGTTTATTCTTTTTCATTATTTAAGTCTATAAGAAATGCTTATTACTATATATTGTTTAATGATTAGATTATGCTGTTTCATTCTCTTTTTATGATGAGTTATTGATTATGTATGTCATGATTGATTTGAGAATGTGTTTGATTAAGTTTGGTTTGGGATTGAGAGGTGTCCTTTTGACACTTCTATCATTGGACATTATCGGAAATAGTATGGGATGTTTCCAGGGTTGCCCATTGACGCTTTCCTGAATCATTGATTGTCATACCTAGGACTGTCTAGCAGTGTTTGGCTAGGATGTCCCCATTATATTAGACCCGAATCAGAAGGGTATTGAGACCGAACGACCCATGGCAGCAATGGGGATTCATGGGTGCTCAAGACCGGTAACAAACCCGTGAGGGGACATGAGAGCTTCCCATTTACCATATGTGGATAACCAATAGGGTTGATGAGTCCGTTTTCAGGGACTATTAGGACTCTAGTGGAAAGGATACCGGAAAGGATCGCCAGAGGCGAGGAATGGACGTATCTGGACCTGAGTTGATGTAACTAAGTAGATGACTTGCATTGGGCTACCCTGACATGCGCCACTACTTAGACCAATGGTTATGGGAGAAAGCGGTGACTTAACCCCCAGCCATGGAATGTCCTGAGGGATGCCGGACCCATTACCAACTGATGATGTGTGATTTGAGACCTACCCAAAGAAGTATGGCATTATGACTTAAAGCATGTTTGCCAATAGAGACCAGCATACATAGAGTTTAGATGCATACATACATTATCTATTTCATATCGCATTGCATCTTGTTATGATCTATTGTATGTTATTTATGTTGTTATGAGTTAACTTGCCTTGCTGAGTTCATTTGAACTCACTCCTTTTTGTACAATCTTTTTGTTAGATTATTCTATAGGTACTAACTACTATGAAGGACAGTACGATGAAGAACAAACTGATGAAGCGTACTTCACACAAAGTCCTAGCAACTATGAAGATCACATTGATGATCCCTTGAGTTCTGTACTACGATTAGGCGTAACGTAGAGTTGGAGCATCTATGTTGGATTGATGAAGTCCACTATTTTGAAGATGTTATCTATAGGATTGAAAAATCGTAGTTCAGTTGACTTTCTTTCCTCGTTCTCCTTTAAACTCTGTTGTAATTCTTTTTAGACTTACGTACTACATTTCCACTGTAACTGTGGAGTGAGTTTCCGCCTCACTCTACTTCTTTTGATGTGATTACATCTAGTATCATTTCCGCACTCTGATTATACTGATATTTAATTCCTGATTAGATCTTTTGTTTATAATATTATAATTGATTTTATCTGTTCATGATTATGTTATTGCATATGTGCGAGGATGATTTCCTCGATACTTGATCTTTGGGGCTATGGATCACACACCCGGGTATGCCAGTTAGGGTACCGGCTGGGGGGATGTGACATTCATCATATTGAAAAGTATGTCATAACATCACATGATCAATCATATATGTAATTGACAAGAATGAATAATCATAATAAGCAAGAGTATATAAACATGGTACTACTGTCCTAAGGTATGAACAACAGTCATATGATGTTCAATTACAACAAAGAATGATCCAAAGGTAGTATATAGACCCTAGACAAACATAGATGAAAGATTAGAAAAGAAATCGGGAAAATCAGAGGTCGAACGGGTCAAATTGGCGAAGCACACAGTTCAGCAACCAATTGGTTGACTGACTTGGTCAACTGACCCAATCAACCAAGTGAACAGTGCGGGGCTGAATAGTGAATTTTGATCTGAAACCTAGCTTCCCGGGCTCGGATCGATCCGAAATTTGGAGGGATTGTTGGTAATAGTATAAGAACACTATCTAGCAAGTAATTAGCATAATCCAATGTTCTAATTAGGAATCCCTAAATTGAAACCATAAGTTCTATATGCAAGAATCATAGTCTACAATGAAATCAAATGCAATTGCAAGGGAAATTGGGGAATTAGCTAGGGGAATTGATATGCAATAGATTAAGATCATATGCTAGCATAGAAATCAGACTCAGTATGCTTCATAATTCAGTTTAGGACAAGAATACAAGATGCTAAGAAGAAAATCATAAAAATGCATAGGCAATAATCAAAATGGGAGTATAGCATTGGTAAGAATGGAAAGAGCTTATACATTAGCAAAGAATGAACACTTGAAGTGGTGGTTGCAAGGGTGTAGCACCCACTTCAAGGTTTCGACAGCAAGTAAGAGAAGGGAATAAAGTAGAATAGAGAGTGAGATAGAGGAATCATACCTTAGAGATGATATTGAAGACAAGAAACAATGATTGGCAATGATTGATGTAATTCCTTCACCACTACCAAGAGAGTGCCTTGGGAAGCTCTCCCCTTATTCTCAGAAAGATGAATGAGTAAAATAGGGTTCAAGTCATGAGGCTCACTTAAGTAGAGAAGAGAATATCCAAAAAGCATCAAATTCTCAGATTTGGGAATCCTTTGGTCGACTGGCCCAGTCGACCAATCAATCGACCAAGTTAGTACAGCAAGCTTGATCCTAGGAAATAAAAGGTTAGAACAACTCAATTTGAAGTGGGTTTTCTCCTACAAATCAATCAATAGGTCTAGATTAGAGTATTACCTTTGAATCGAGTCCGGAAGTGAATTAGGTACTTCAACTAGACTTCCCCTCTTCTAGGTGTAGCTTCTCACTGAACACTAACAGTGCATCCAAGTAAGGGGCATCACTGTCAATATCCATGGGCTCGGAATCTAACACCAAGTCTTCAACTGAGAGGGCCCACAAGTCTCTCCTTCTTCCACTTCAGGTCTTCGGACCTACAAACATCAAAGGTTCCAGGTCAGGGTCAGGGTCAGAATAGGGTTGGATTTCACACTTGACATCTTGCATGTTTTTTGAAGAGAAAGTAATGAGTTCTAAGGTAGTCCCAGTGTGAAACCCGGCCCTAACCTTAACCCAAAAACTCTGTTGTTTGTAAGTTTGAAGACCCGAAGTAGAAGTGGAAGTCAACTATGGGCCATATTAGTGGAAGTCATGGTGTTCGACTCTGAACCCATGGAGATTGACGATGATGCCCCATACTTGGAGACATTGATGGAATTGGAGAAGAGACTACACCTTGATGAAGAGAAGTTTGGTTGATGACATTAGAGCTTGGTTGGACATGATTTGAAGGCATTCCACCATGCTAGGTGAGTTATAGTTTATGTTGTTAGAAGCCCATTTTATTTTGATAAGAGTTAGACCCTCAATTCCCTATTTTAGGCTTTGACAGCCTGGGTCGATTGATGGAGAACTCCTCTCAAAGCCTCTCCTCGGTGTTGGTGAAGAACTCTTGCAAATTCTCAAGTTTCCTCTCTTCTTCAATCAAAGGTTAGTAATCTCTCTTGTATGGTATTGATCTACTCTTACTATGATCTATTCTCTGTACTGAGATTATGAAGAAAATGTTGCATCCTTGCAATCATCTCTTCTTCAATCTCCATTCATTCTTATGGTACTATGATCTTCATATTAATCTTAACCATGATTCTTATGATTTCTTCATGAAACTATGATCATACTCTTGAAGTGATTTCTCTAGCATTATAGATGCATCTTCATGATTATTCTTATCCTTGATTTACTGTGTTAATCTACTAGAATGAGATCTCATCATCTCTAGTTCTTCTCTTGAGTTCATAGCTTGTTTTCATTGAAAACTATGATTTTATCAAATTAGAAAGTATGATACTAAATTAGTAAGTATTGGTTTTGATTGTTGTTTGATGTCTAACCTATGCTAGTTAGTCTTAGATTACTGTTTCCCCAAGTTTCGTAGCATTTTGAATCTTGTAGAATAGGTTTCTGATCAAAAATTAGTTTTTGGATGCATACTGTTCATTTGGTCGACTACTTGGGTCAACTAGACCAATCGACCTAGCCAGCCTTCCCAACATGACAGCAAGGGTTTTCTTCGTCCATCTTCATCCGTTTGATGTCTATTCTTTTAGGATTGCTTCCTAATGATTCATAAATGCTTGTTAAGGGTTTGTTTGCTAACTTTGGATTCATTCTCTTGTGTTCGTCCGGAATATCTTTGAATCTATTTAAGGTAAGGACAGTTGTTTCCATATTAACATAGATTGCGTGAATCCTAGTTTCTAAATTGGGAAACACATATATTTGCTACTGATATTGTAGTTTCTAATTATGATATGACCATTGTAAGTACAGTAAGATCTTACTTTTATATTTCCTTTATGTACTTGACCATGTATGGACTCTTACTCATATATGTTGCATACGCAATTCATCTTGTCTTATTGTATTCTTTTATATGATGAGATATCAGTTGTGTACGTTATGACTGAATTGGGATTGTGAATGATTAGGTATGATTTGGGATTGGGGAATGTCCTTTTGACATTTCTATCCTTGGACATCATTGGGAATAGTATGGGATATTTCCGATGGTGCCCTTTGACGCTTTCCCGGATTATTGGTTGTCATACCTAGGACTTGTCTAGTAGTGTTTGGCTAGGATGTCCCTATTATATTAGACATGATTCAGAAGGGTATTGAAACCGAGTAATCCGTGGTAGCAATGGGAATTTATGGGAGCTCAAGACCGGTGAGTCATATCCGTGAGAGGACATAAATCATATTGTGGATACTCGTGAGAGGCCATTCATTGGTAGGGTCGCACTTAGTAAACTTGGGTTCATGGGTGCTCAAGACCGGTGGCCAACCTGAGAGAGGACATGAGAGCTTCCCATCTATTATTTGTGGATGACCAATAGGGTTAATGAGTCCATAGTCCAAGTTGGTTGTAGCCATAGGATACGCTGACTCTAGTGTGAAGGATACCAGAAAGGATTGCTCGGGGCGAGGAATGGATGTACCTGGATCTAAGTTGATATAACCAAGTAGATGACTTGCATTTGGCTAGGCTTTACCTTAACATGCACCAATACTTAGACCAATGGTGATGTGAGAGAGTGGTGACCTAAACCCCAGCCAAGGAATGTCCGAGAAGGATGCAGGACCCATTTACCACTGGAGAACCCAAGATACCGATATGGTTGAGGTAGAGTGATTTGATACCTACCCAAAGAATTATGGTGCTATGACTTAAAGCTTATTTTCCTATAGAGACCAACATACATAGAGTTAGACTCATACATGCATTGTCTGTCCCATATCATTTTGCATCATGCTATGTTTATGCTATCATGTTATTTATGTTGTTATGGAATAACTAGCCTTTTTGAGTTCTATTGAACTCACCCCTTTCGTGTAAATATATTTTGTTAGATTATTCTATAGGTGTTGATGACTATGACGGCCAGTATGAGGAAGCGCAAACCGATGAAGCATTCTTCACTCAAGGTGCTAGCAGTTACGAAGATTTCGGTGATGATCCCTCGTGTGATCATGCTATGTACCAGGATTAGCCCTACCTTGGAGTGGAAGCGGCCATGCTTAATTTATGAAGTTTATGTTTATGAAGATGTTCTTTATAACGTAGAAGAAACTCTAGTTTAATTAGATTATTTCTTACCTTCTTTTGGAAACGGTTGTAATCTTCTTTTTGACTTTGAAGCTACATTTCCGCTGTAACCGTGGAGTGATATTCCGCCTCACTCTACCTTTTGATTATATATATCAGTATCATTTCCACACTCTGATGTTATTTCATTACATTGCTTGATCTTCTAAATAATATTGATAACCTTGATTTAGTCTTGTTCTTGGTTATATTGTTGTGAATGTGGGAGGTTGATTTCCTCGATACTGATCTTCAGGGTTGTGGATCACACACTCGGGTATGCCAGATGCGGTACCGGCTGGGTGGATGTGACACCCAGTGTTTGGTTTCTCCAATTCAGCGTTGCCTATATACCGTGCCTTCCTCTTTTCCTGTTTGACTAATTCTTAAGTTGGACCACTAAGCATTGTATAAATTGGAGATTGTCTTCTCTTTAAATTATCGTCTCCCTCTATTGGTCGACCTTTTATAGGACTTCTGCGTCTTTCTCTATTGTTAACCTTGTTCGTTTTCTATCTTTTGTAGGTGATTAAGGAGCTTCTTGCTTTGTTCAATTATACTTCTTCAGATGTCTTTGGGAGATTAATTTTTCAATCTCGACCTGTAAGTGCCTACTCCAATGACCATGATCTTTATGAAATTCATAATTACTTATTTTTGTCAAGCTTCTCTAGATTGGATTGAAGCTTGCTTGGTCACTTGAGCAAGCCTTGGCTTTCGATTTACTTGAGAATTTCTAACCGACTAGTATTCAGAGGAGTGTATGTTCCTTCTAACTGTTGACTGTTTCTTGGACTCTGGCCGACCACCTTTGGTTGGAACTAGGTTCGAGATTCTATTTTGTTCTTGTCTTTATTCGCTTTCATTTCTGTGGCTGGTTCACTTTTTTCTGAACTCAATTGTTTATGATATCTCAGCTTGCACATGGCATCGTTCCAACAAGTCCGCATAATTTTCGGGCATGTGTAACATAAGTCTTTTAAGAGCATGGAAGGCATTCTTTTCATCCAGATTTTCAATCTAAATATTCAAATTGTTGAATCTCCGTAGGTAGTCTCTGATTGATTCCAAACGACCTTGTATGATCGAAAACAAGATGTCCTCTCTTTTCTTCGTATTCACACCACTTTGGAAGCGTGATAAGAAGATTCGACCAACTTGATCAAAATTCAAAAATGATCCATTCTTGAGTCCTAGAAACCATTCGGATATTGCTCCAATCAGTGAAGCTGGAAAAATTCTACACATGGCTGCTTAATTGTGCCTATATGAGGACATTATTGACTTATAGTGCATGAGATGATGTCTTAGACACTTGGTCTGTCACATCCACCCAAATGCTACCCTACCTGGCATACCCGAGTGTGTGATCCACAGCCCCAACGATCCAGTATTCGAGGAAATCATCCTCCCACATTTACAATAACATAATCATGAACAAGACGTAATCAATGTAACATTATATAAACAAGGAGATCGAGATAAGAAGAAGAGAATAACAATATAATCAGGGTGCGGAAAGAAATGATACCAATATAATAATCAACATCGAACAATCATATGTAGAGTGTGCGGAAAATCACTCCACATAACACAACGGAATGTAGCTCGAAACTAAAAAGGAAAGATTACAACCGATTCCCAAAAGAAAGGAAAGAGAAGAAGTAATCAAACTAAACTAAGGTCTCTTCTGACTTATAAAGAATATCTTTATAAACAAAAACTTTAAAAACCAAACACAGCCGCTTCCACTCCAAGATAGGGCTAATCCTGGTATGCAGCATGATCACACAAGGAATCTTCACCATTATCTTCGTAATAGCCAGCACCTTGAGTGTTGTATGCATCATCGACTTGCGCTTCATAGTACTAGCCGTCATACTCATTAATACTTGCTGGATAATCTAACAATGATATTTGCAAAAAGGAGTGAGTTCAAAAGAACTCAGCAAGGCAAGTTATTCCATAACAACACAAATAACATCATAGTAGAACATAGCAGATGCAATATGATATGAAACAGACAATGCATGTATGAATCTAACTCGATGTATGTTGGTTTCTATTGGCAGACATGCTTTAAGTCGTAGCACCATCCTTCTTTGGGTAGGTCTAAAATCACTCTTCCCTCAACCATTCTGGTATCTTGGGTTCTCCGGTGGTAATTGGGTCCTACATCCCTCTTAGACATACCTTGGCTAAGGTTTAGGTCACCGCTCTCTCACATCACCATTGGTCTAAGTATTGATGCATGTCAAGGTAAAACCTAGCCAAATGCAAGTCATCTACTTGGTTATATCAAGTCAAAGTCAGATACTTCCATTCCTGCCCTCTCAAGATCCTTTTCGGTATCCTTCTCATTAGAGTCAGCATATCCTATGGCTACAACCAACTCGGACTACGGACTCAACAACCCTATTGGTCATCCACAAATAATAAACGAGGAGCTCTCATGTCTTCTCACAAATATAACACACTGGTCTTGAGCGCCCATGAGCCCAAGTCTACTAGTTGCAACCCTACCAATGAATGGCCCCCACAATGTAATCCATGTCCTCTCATGGGTTGGTTACCAGTTTTGAGCGCCCACAAACCCACATTGCTACCACGGGTTACTCGGTGTCAATACCCTTCCGAATCGGGTCTGATATAACAAAGACATCCTAGCCAAAAACCGCTAGACAAGCCCTAGGTATGACATACAATAATCCGGGAAAGAATCAAAGGGCACCATGTCCTATACCACTTCCACTAATGTCCAAGGATATAAGCGTCAAAAGGACATTCCCCAATCCCAAATCATACCTAATCAATCACATTCCCAATTCAGTCATAACATGCACAACTGATATTCCAACATATAGAAAGATACATATAAACATGATCAATTGAATATGTATATTACAAGAATAATGTCCATACATGATCAAAGAAATAAGAAAATACATGAACAAGGTACTATTGTACTTGAAGTACTTACGGTATTAATATCATAACAAGAAAATAGATGAATAGTAGCAAACTCATGAAATTTCCAAATTAGAAACTAAGATTCACGCAATCTATGTTAATATAGAAACAATTGTCCTTACCTTAAATAGATTCAAAGAAAATTCGGAGGAACAGGAGATCAAGTCCAAAGTAGTGAATAAACCCTAGACAAGCATATATACAACATTAGGAAAAAGCCCTAGAAAATTGGAGGTCAAACGGATCAAATTGGACGAAGAAAACCAAAGTTATACTACCTGGTAGCTTGGTCCAGTCGACCAGGCAATTGACCAAGTAAACAGTGTTCGTAGCCAAAAACTGAATTTTGATTTGAAACTCATCTTTCAGGATTCAAAACACTCTGAAATTTCAAAGGAACCTTAAAACAATAATCTAAGACTAGCTAGCATAGATTAGACACCAAACAATGATCAAAATCATGACTATCTAATTTTATCAAAAACATGATTTTCAATGAAAACAACCATGGATGCAAAGGAAAATTAAATATTCACTAAAGAGGATCATTAGCAATAGATTAGAGATAAATACTAACATGAAATCATATCTAATATGCTAGAGAAATCAAATTAAAGGAATGATCATGGCATCATGAAGATATCATATAATACTAGCTAAGAATCAAGCATGAAGATCATAGCATCAATGGAATGAATAGGGATTCATTAACAACATTGGAGATTGTAGAAGAGGTGTTTGCAAGGTTGCAATACCATCTTCATAATCACAATGATAGGAATAGATCAATACAAGAGTAAATCAATGAGAAGTTAAGAAATTACTAACCTTGAAGATGAACAAGAGATGAAGAACTTAAGATCTTGCAAGAGTTCTTCAACAACACCAAGGAGAGGCTTTGAGAGAGGTTCTCCATGTGCTCTAGAGGTTTTAGAAACAAAAGATGCTAAGAAACATGAAGTCCTATTAAATAGAGTTCCAAAAACCCTAAACATAAGATTTTCCTCAAATTATGTCAGCAGCTGGCAGCCTGGCTGGTTGACTAGACAGTCAATCAGGCAGTCGACCAGGCTTGCTGACAAGGCCCAAACAAGGAATTGAAGGCCTAAACCTCCTCAAAATCAAGTGGGCTTCTCCCAACTCAACAAATGACTCACCTAGCATAGAGGAATGCCTTCAAACCATGTCCAACTAGGCTTTAGGTCCATCAACTAAGCTCTCCTTCATCAAGGTGTAGTTTCTTCTCAAACACTGACAAGGTTTCCAAGTATGGAGCACCATCATCAATCACCATGGGTTTTGAGTCAAACACCATGTCTTCCACTGAGATGGCCCATAGTTGCCTTCTTCCTTCACTTTGGATCTTTAGACCTACAAACAATAGGGTTTTCAGGTCAAGGTTAGGGCTAGATTTCAAATGGTCCCATCGAACATAGTGAAGGTCAAGCACTTGAAAATTTCAAGCATATCTACTTCCAGAATTGTTTGAACAAAGGGGTCTTCTCTTAATATGGAATATAAAGCATCTTTACTTGAATCCTTCAACTTTTTTAACTTTCCATCAAGTTCCTCAAAGCGTCAATCATAGTCTATTCCTTTAGTTGCAACTTCATTGTTGTTCCTTGCTTCTCGATGGTCGATCGGAGGAAACTACTCTGTTGATCGTCATAGTCATCTCCTAGGGGAGGGTCCTTGGACATTGCCCCTCATGATGGTTGGGATTTTTCACCGATTTTTCCCTTTCCCTTTTCTTGATTTCTCTAAGAAGTTTGTGGAGATTGATTGACTTGAGGTGCTCGTCCATCTCGTTGTTTTTTTGCTCTACCACACTGTGCCCCATCCAAATTTATAGGGTTAGCCTGTTGTCCAGTTCCTAGAGGGATTACTTGTTGATGGATGCTTGCTCTAATTAATTTGTTAATCTCTAGCAGTTGTCTTTGCAATTCGCTAAATTGATCAATGATGGCAAACTGGTTGGATGAACCTACTAGGGCATCATTATGAGGAGTTTTTTCTGTTCCTCGAGGTGCATCTTGTTTATTGACTACTGTCCGTCTTCATTCCACTCATCCCCCACTAGCATTCCTTATCTAGTGTGCATGCTAGCTTTTTGATCAATTTCCTTTAGGCGCCAATTGTGGCTTCAAAATCCTACCTGATACGGAGAAAATATGATCGAACTTGGTTCATTCTTGGTTCAACCCTCGACTCCGGTCGGGACGAAGGGAATCGACTCGCTTCCGAGCGAGCCGGGTCCATAAGGTAGCCTGCTGAGGAAGAAACTAAATCAGCCACAAGCACACCCTAATCCAATACTTCGGAGTAGGTTAATCAACCTAATGACGGCTAGCAGAATTCTGCAGCTATCAGTCATCACTATCATATGGATAACCATCATATAACAGTCGGGTTATCCTAGGAGTCATCTACTAGTCCAAACTAGTAGAAATCTATCGCTCAATGGATCTATCTGTTAAGATCCAACGACTATCCAAAGAAGGCTCAGATACATCCAACGAAGAAGATTCGAAGGTACACTCTATATAAGACATCAACCTACCCACAAGGTATGGACGGACAAAAACACTCAGATGCTTACTATCTGAATCGTATTCTTGTTATTCATTCCTTAGCTCTGTGCTCTAGTAGAGCTCTTTGTGATTTAGTTCATCAACTGACTTAGCCTTCGGAGTTGGAGTCCCGACCCCAGCGGTCGAGCCACATTTGACCCTTTATTTTGCAGGTCATTCTCAAGAGATCTAAGGGCTGAGCAGATTTTGAATGCATCATTTGGCGCCGTCTGTGGGAAACGTTTCAGAAAGCTATGGTGACTAGATCAGCGGCAGCAGCAGCAACTGCTGCATAGCGAGATGCTGGCATCCAAATTCCTGGAGTAAACAATCCGGATATTCCTCAGGGAAGTCGACTGCTCGAAGTAGACGGTGGTCAAGGAGGTAATAATCCTCCAGATTCACTCCAGCATCAAATGGATCAACTGAAACTCCAGATGCTGGAGGTAGGTCAGGCACTCTGTCTATTGACCAGACAAGTGGTGGTACCACAAGAGCATGATCATCGTGATGCAGGGAGGCGAGCATCACAGCAGGATCGGAGACTAATTGATGAACAAAACATCGGTCAAAACTTCCAAGGAAGGCGACCGAGTACCTAGGAGAACTGAAAATCTCCCTAGGCGTGACAATCAATTCGACGGACCGCAAGGGAGTACTACTGATTCGCATACAAGGTTGGTTACAGGAGTGAGAACTCACTCACTAACTGCTAGACGCGTTGTTCGTGATGATGATTGTGTTGTACGTGATAATGATCGTGTTGTTCGTGATAATGATCGTGTTGTTCGGGGCTGTGATTGTGTTGTTGAAGATCAGTCAGCATATATTGGTCAAGAATTGGCTAATATCAATCAAAAGCTTGGGCAATTGGTGAGAGGAAGGATAACTGATGATATCTATTCGGTTATTCATAAAACTCCATTTGCCGAGCCTATTGCAGGATATCAGTTTCCTCACAATTTCCGTTTGCCAACTTTTTCCACATTCGATGGCTTCAGAGATCCCACGGACCACATCAGTTATTATCAGCAGACTATGGCGGCAGTTGCAGGTAATTCTGATGAAATTCTTGAGACTGGAGCGGCACATAAATGGTTCTCGAACCTCCCCTCAGGAAGGATCGTGAATTTCAACAAGTTGGCACGCAAATTCATAGGGTAATTCTAGAGTGGAATCCAGATCAAGAAGACCGAGGAAACCTTGTTTACTATTAGACAAGGGAAGAGTGAATCGATTCGGGAATACCTGAAAAGATTCAACAGGGTTACAATGGAGATAGAAAACCTAGATGAGCAATAGCTAAAACTGCTTTGTTCACTGGCCTCACTAATCGAAGACTCTTGGAGTTATTACTTCAAGACATGCCTACAACTTATGCTGCATTGGTACAGAGATGCCAAAAGTAGGCAGAAGTCACGGAAATCTTAGACGCCCGCTAGGGGGATGATAAAGCCTCCACGAAAGAGCAGAAGGCTCCTGAAAACAAACAAAAGCCAAGGAAGAATATTCAAGATCGAGTTGGAAAGCCTCCTCAGGCATGGCGGCAGAGATCTCCTGACAAAAGTGAGTATACTCCATTAAATATTCCTCGGGCTGATATTTTAAATATCATCAAGAAACGGAATATCTTGAAGTGGCCTCCGAAGCTTCCTACTAAACCTAGGGAACAAGATCGAGAAAGGTATTGCCGTTTCCACAAGGATTACGGTCATTATTCCAATGATTGTAGACATTTAAAGGCGGCTTTTGAAAGATTGATATCCCAGGGACATTTGTCCAATTTCTTCAGTAGAAGGCGAGAGGAACCACGCGATGCAGCAATAAAAAGGGACCATTCGGTTAGCCCAGATCAACCGAAGGAGGCTCCTAAATATAAGAAGGGTAAGGAGGTGATTGATGCTACTCGGTCACCGATCCTTACAATCTTTGGAGGTCCCGAGCCTGAATCACTCCGGAAGCTGAAAGCGAAATCCAAATTTGTTGGGACCGGAGAGACACAAAAGCGTAAAAGGCCAAATGGTGAGGTTTCGATCACCTTTGGCGAAGAAGATGAAAGAGGAGTTTGTTTACCTCATGATGATGCCATAGTCTTCCAGGTAGAGATTGCACGCCGAGAAGTACACAGGGTGTTAGTTGACACCGGGTCTGTTGTAGACTTATTATCTTATGCAGCCTATCAGAAACTTAAGGTGGATGAAGACTTGATGGAGCCATCATCCACACATCTATATGGCTTTGCAAGATCATTTGCAATAGCGGAAGGATCAGTCCAGTTGGATCTGTCAATTGGAAGCTTCCTCAAGGAAGCCACCGTTTGGGTAAATTTCTTGGTGGTTTGGGACCTCCCTGCTTACAATGTAATCCTTGGGAGACCATCTTTGTGGAAATTAGGTGCTATCATTTCAACGAAGCACCTCAAAATAAAATTCCCAACTGAGATGGGAGTCGGTCAAGTTTCATCGACCCAGAGAATTTCTCAGCAATGTTATGTTGCATATTTGAAAGACAAGGAAGGCCCAAGAAAGGTAACGGCGTTACCAATTGAAGTACGAGATGATCGGGATGAAGCAGAAATGCAAAGGCCCAAGCCAGTAGAAAAGCTGGAGCAAATCCAGTTGTATCCCGGTGATGAAAAAAGAGTTACTTATATCGGGTCTGAGCAGTTGGAAGAATTCAAAGGGGAGTTGAAGTCTTTTCTTCAACAAAATAGTGTCGTGTTTGCGTGGTCTGCAGATGACATGCCAAGAATTGATCGGCATATTGCAGAGCACAAACTTTGGATAGATCCAAAGGTGAAACCAGTTATCCAAAAGAGGAGAAATTTCTCCATGGAAAAATATGAAGCCGTTCGGGGCGAAGTTGAAAAATTGAAGAGTTCTGGTTTCATTGAACCAATTGAATGCCCAATCTGGTTGGCCAACGTGGTGATGGTCAAAAAGGCAAACGGGAAGTGGAGGATGTGTACAGATTACACAGACCTCAACAAGGCTTGCCCTAAAGATTTTTACCCGTTGCCTAGGATTGATCTATTGATAGATGCAACTACAGGACATGAAACATTGAGTTTCATGGATGCCTACTCAGGGTATAATCAGATCCTCATGAATGAGGAGGACGAAAAGTTTACGGCTTTCATGATTGATCGTGAAAGTTTTTATTATAAAGTCATGCCATTCGGCCTGAATAATGCAAGAGCTACTTATCAGAGGGCCGTCAACAAAATTTTCAAGGACTTGATCGGGAAAAATGTCGAAGCTTATGTTGACGATATGCTAGTAAAGAGCATTGCAAAGGCAAAACATATTGAAGATTTAACGGAGGTATTTTCAGTACTGCGAAAATACCAAATGAAGCTGAATCCGGAGAAATGTGCCTTCGGAGTTTCTTCAGACAAATTCTTGGGCTTCATGGTATCACAAAGAGGTATTGATGCTAATCCTGCCAAAATACAGGCTTTAATTGATATGGAGGCCCCCAAAACTGTCAAGGATGTACAATGCTTAACAGGGAGAGTAGCCACTTTAAACCGTTTCATCACAGTCAGGAGAAAAGTGTCTACCTATTTTCAAGGCACTCAAAGATTTGAGGGGCAGTAAGGAGGCAAAATGGACTGAGGAGTGTCAAAAAGCTTTCGAAGAACTGAAGGAGACGTTGGGAAGACCACCGCTATTGTCCAGACCGGAGAAGGGGGAAATCTTGCAGCTATATTTAGCAGCATCCCCTTCGGCAGTCAGCGCAATACTCGTTCGGGAAAAGGACAAGAAGCAATGGCCAATTTATTATATCAGCCACGTACTACTGGACGCGGAAACATGGTATTCTCAAATCGAGAAGCAGGCTCTAGCTCTTATGATAGCGGCTAGGAAACTACGGCCATATTTTCAGGCTCATTCAATCGAGGTATTTACTACTTTTCCCCTTAGTAAAGTTCTTTGTAAACCTGATTTGTCTGGAAGAATGGTGGCATGGTCGGTTGAACTCAGCGAGTTCCAAGTAAGCTTTAAGCCTCGAACGGCAATCAAAGCTCAAGCACTAGCCAACTTTGTAGTAGAGACTACTGCACCCATGGAAGAAGTTACCGAACCCACTATCCCGACAGTGTGGGAGGTATATGTGGATGGTTCGACTAACAAGGATGGAGCAGGGGCTGGAATTCTCCTGAAGAGTTCGGCAGGATTTATTATTCGGTATGCATTGAGATTTGCATTCGAAGCGAGTAATAACGAGGCGGAGTATAAAGCCCTTATAGCTGGACTTAGATTGTCAAAAGCATTAGCAATAGCAGACGTAACTATTTATAGTGACTCTCAACTTATTGTCAACCAAGTACAAGGGGAATATGGTGTTAAGGAATCCCGGTTACAGAAATATCAAGAGATTGTGCAGTATTGCAGAAAGAGTTCAAGAATCTAAAAGTATGTCAGATTCCAAGAAAAGAAAAGAAAATGGCAGATGAGCTATCCCGATTAGCCAATGCTAAAGAAAAGAACTTAGACCCTTCGGTCTACATAGAAGAGATAACATTTCCAAGTTATCACGAGAAGGAAATTTCCTATATTGAAGCGGAGCGTTGCTAGATGGATCCAATAGTTGAATATCTGAGAGATGATAAACTACCAGAGGATCCGAAAGAGGAGAGATTAATCAAAGTACGATCAGCGCGATTCATTATGCAGAATGGAAGGCTATACATAATATCTTATTCTGGACCCCTCCTGAGATGTTTGGCTCCCGAGGGATTGGAATCAGCCCTGGCTGAGGTGCATGAAGGAATTTGTGGTGCTCACATGGGTGGTCGAGCCCTGGCACACAAAATTATGAGGCTTGGGTTATATTGGCCTAAGCTCCAACAAGCTGCTATGGAATATGTTCGTCGAATTAGCAACTGTCAAATCCATGCTACGATATCTAAACGCTCAGCTGAAACCATGACTTCGATTTTAGATCCCATCCTTTTTGCGATGTGGGGAATCGATATCATGGGTAAATTCACCAAGGCGTCAGGCGGAAGAGAGTATCTTATAGTAGCAATTGACTACTTCACCAAATGGGTCGAGGCTAGCGCCCTAGCAACCATCACTGAAAGAAAGGTGGGGAAATTCGTGCTCGAGTCAATTATATATCGGTTCGGAATGCCAAAAAATAATCGTTACCGATCATGGCACCCAATTCAACTTTCCACAATTTGAGCAATTTTTGTGGAACTTATTTGATTGAGCATCGTATGTCATCAGTGGCATACCCTCAAAGCAATGGTCAAGTAGAGGTTACAAACCAAACACTACTTGAGGGAATAAAGAGAAGACTCAAAGCCAAGAAAGCCTTGTGGGTCGAAGAATTGCAGAATGTACTGTGGGCCTACCAAACTACGGTTCAGACACCTACAGGAGAAACACCTTTTAAACTGGCCTACCGATTTGAAGCATTGGCACCTATGAAAGTAATGGTTGGAACACTACAAGACAGAGAATAAAAAGAAAAGCGAATGAACAAGGACTGCTTGATAGCCTTGATTTATTGGATGAGGTTCGTGCAAAAGCAATAGCACGAACGCAACATTATCAACGGAGGATAGTGTCACATTATAATTCCCGAGTAAAGAATCGTTGGTACTCAGCAGGAGAAATGGTATTGAGAAATACCTTAGCTTCAGATCCACGCCATCAAAGGAAATTGGACCCTTCATGGGAGGGACCATATATGGTTATTAAACCAGTCGGTTCGGGGGCTTACAAGCTAAAGAACATGACAACCCAAAAAGAGTTGGATTGTTCGTGGAATGCCATGCATCTGAAGAAATATTATCCTTGAAGATTATCATTTTCGTTCATGATGTAACAAATTTCAACTCAATCAATACAATTATCAGTTTTCAACATACTGTCTTTTGATTGGGGGGCATCATACAACATTCAAGAACAGATCCAGCAGACAAAATCAAAATGCATCGGTTTAAAACCCGAGGGAGTTCCTTCTCAGACTTATTGAATTTCTCCGGAAACCCTTAAGTAAAGGCATCGGTTTAAAACCCGAGTGAGTTCCTTCTCAGACTTATTGAATTTCTACGGAAATCTCTAAGTTAAGGCATTGTATTAAACAACTAAGACCTACTGCAACAATGACTCAAGTGACTGACAAAGTTCAAAGATGAAGTTAATTCTTTATTTCTTTAAACGACCAGAAGGGGCCAACCTTTACATCAAGCATACATATGAGAGTTGGGATACAATCTTCATCCGATCAAAAAAGAAAGTCATCATCGGTGATCATTAAGAAGTTAGACAAGATCAAAGGAGCTTTGTCAGAACAAACACAGAGTCAAGAAGCAACACGGATTCAAGAAGAAGAAGAAGAAGAACGAAGGATCGGGAAAACATATGTATCATTTGCTTTTCTCCCTTAAGGATTGCAAAGCATTCTGCAAGTACAAAATCCTCTGCAATTCCATACTCTTTATCTAGCTTGAGCGAAAGAAGTCTGATCTTTGATCAAACCTGCATTCAAGGCAAGCTCTTCATAACTAAATCCTTCGAGAGGAGAATATGGAGGAGAATCGTCAAGATAATCCATGATATCCGGATCTGGGGATGGAAGGTCTGTAGCATCCTTGGTCCAGGCAGGAAGAGGAAGTCCCAGCTTTGCAAACACTTCAGGATGACAATTGGCGCGGTGGGGAGTCGTGTTGAAATAAGGATTTCTCCTTAATATCGATTCCCATACTTCGTTTTCGCCATCCCGGTATGCCTGCAAGTTATAAGCGTTCAGCATATCAACAAAAGGCTTACTGTGCAAATACTTGAAGATGCCAGCCCTGTGAACATCAGTTGGGAGGGACTCGGGAAAAGATAACAGCTTGCCTTTGGGGTAACGCTTCAGACCCTTTCGCCCCTGACTTCCCTGCTTCCCGTTCCAGCTGACGGATCTTCTCCCTAATATCATCCAAATCCGAATGAAGACGTTCGATCTCGGAATTCTTCTCTCGTGCAATCTCCCAAGCTCGGTTTCCAAGACGAGCAATCTTAGCGTCTTTGCTTTGGAGTCTTCCCGAAGCCTAGAAACTTCATCACTCAGTCTACTGAGTCTAGAGGCTGCTTCCACTTGGTTGTGGAAGTTACCTGTGAGACTCCTGCAACAACTTCAAAGTTAGTCATGAGCAAAAGAAAAGTCTTCAGAACAAAAAGGTAATGAAGAAAAACTTACATCACCAGTGATTTCGTAAAATCACTATCTGGAATTGTGGAGAGGACTCTACTCTCGGCAGGTATCTGAACAGCAGTGCACCATTCCAGTGCCCTGTCAAAATTGCCTATCCCCAAGTCAGACCTCTTTAATAGACAAGAAGGATGAGCTACATCATCCGCCAACCTAGGGCGCTTCCTAGTGGCAAAATCCTTCGGCTCCAGAGAAGGAGAGGAGGAGGATGCTAAACAAGCTCTAGAGTTGGAAATAGAAGCGGCACCGGTAGGGACAGCATCTTCCTTAGATGCCAACATAGTTGCCTCAGATGCCCGAAGGGTCTTCATCAGGGAAGACCGAACGGTCTCTACAGCAGGGGCATCAACAGTACAAGCAACGACGGAGGGAGCCACGTCCTCCTTGGAAGACCGAATGGTCTCTTCAGGCAGAGGGATCGTGGGAGAAACATCAGCAGAAACTGCGGGAATCTGATCTGAAGATTCAACAATAGTAGTCTCCTCACGTTTAGAAGATTCGCCAACGGCAATCACCTCGAAAGAAGCAACCTTCGTCGGTACAGGGGCAGTTTTCTTGCAGGAATTTGCCCTAATAAAGTCCAAGTTAATTCTGGGAGGCACTGCAAATACAAAAAAGCAGTGTCAGTACGAGAATCCAACAACATACAGAAAAGGGAAAACCCTAGATCTCTGTTAAGCATGAACTACTCTGAACTTCCGTCATAAGTAAACCCCAAGTATGAATACTGTGGAGCTTACTCAGGGAGAAGAAGAGATTAGTGACATCAACAGAAAAGAAGACTTACTCGTTCAGATTCTGATCGAAGATAGTGTTGGAGGACAAGAGTACGGATACAGAAAAGGAAGACGGAATGTCGTTTTGCAAATCTATCAGACAAAAATAACTTGCAGATAGCAAGAGGTATCCTTAAAGGGATTTAAATAGCCTCAAAGAGAGATGCAATGGTTGAAAGCCCAAGACAATCAAGGGATAGGATGGAAGAGATGCTTCGAATTCCTAAAAACGCAGAATCAACGGTCAGGGGATAACGACGCTTCAAATTCGAAATTCGAAGGTTAAACAAAGTTTCCACGTGGAACAGTGTGTAGCTGATACAAGGATACTGCCAAGTACCAACTGTCGCACCAGCGTTAAATAATAGAGTATTTCAACTCCTTGGGAGGAGTAATTGGTATAAAAATACAGGTAACGTTTGGACTTCGTCCTAAATGAAGGGGCAGTTGGGAGTAAAAGTTTAGATGGCATAAAGTTCAGGGCTGAACACATCTCTCCCGAGCGCATCTTCATGATATTCCGAACGCTATCTCCCATTAAGGTACAAGTTAATATGCGTGATAACTTACATTATTCACATATTGTTCTTAAGACAATGTTTTTGGATATGAGATGAGGAAGTATTAAGGCAATCATGGGAAGAGTTCGAGAAAGCAAAGACTGATTTCCATTTCTATTAAAATTGTGGAAGGCCAACCCTTACAAAAGAAGAAGGAAAATAAAGAGATGGTTTTCTATGTTTCTTCCTCATCATCAACCGAAGGCTCTTTCTCAGGATCTTTCTCCGAAGCAGGCTGTTGAGGTTCTTCGGGCAGAGCCGGCGGCGAGTCAACAAGATACTCCTCAATATTCGGGTCTGCTGGAATAGGATCCTCCTCTTCCAAAGTCCAATCAGGGAAACACAACTTAAGCTTCCCGAAGATTTCCTTGTGACACACCTCTCGAGAGGGAGTTGTATCAAAAGAAGGGTTAGATTCAAGGATCTTTTCCCAGACGTCATTTTGCCCTGCTCAATAAGCTTGAAGGTTGAAGGAGCCCAACAAATTGGTAAATTGGACGTTGTTCAGATACTTCCGAATGCAGTCCCTCCGAAGATCTGGTTTAATATGTTCGGGTTTGTTGGGGATTGCCATCTTCAACAGACGTTCATTATCCAAGGACTTAAACTCGAGGCTCTTGCCAAAAGCAATAGCCTCATTTTTATGCTTCTTGGCCTCACGTTCGGCAGAAACCGCACGAGTAATTGATGAGTCAAGTTCCTTCTTCAAGGAACTCATCTCCTCATCGTGCTTCTCCTTCAACTCATAGGCTACTTTCTTCAGCCGGTCTACTTCAAAATTGGCCTTTGCCAAATTCTCTTCGCTGGTTTGCAGCAAGGAGCCATTGCGACCAACTTGGTTCAATGCCTCCATGTGTTGATAAAAGCTCAACACGACATTCCTAGAAAGACGAGGAGATTATCAGAAAATCTCATGAGAGATTACAAAGCAATTGGCGGAAGATCAAGAAAAATAGTACCTTGTGGAATGACGAACGAGAACGTCATCCTCTAGGGCTTCAAAGGCCTAACGATCGGCAGGCAAAAGACCGAGAGAGCTCCATTCGGCAGCCTTCTCGGGGTCCTGTGTTGCCCTATCGGTCCGCGTCAGAGTCCATTGAGGCGTAAAGATCTCCTCAGAATCTTTATTCTTCTTGGATTTCTTCGGAGCAGAAGCATCGGTGGAGTCGTGCTTCCTTTTAGTTCGAGCGGGAGAGGGGATATCTACCTATTCCATTGGTTTTTTCCTCTCCCCGAAGCCTCAACCACTGGCTTCAGGTTCCTAATAACCTTATAAGAAGGGTCTGGAAGGGGAGCAGAAGCTACTTGTTCTGCAGTCAAGGCCCGAGGAGACTGTTGTTCAGTAGTCACAACAGCCCTAGCAGCCTTTACCCGAAGACTTTCGGGATTCATTCTTAGAGGCACTGCAAAGAAGGACAAGAGTTAGAATTGCAAAAATTCACAGTATCAACAAGAAAGTGAAACTTGGTGGTTAGGAAGCTCACGTTAAGCCAGCCCCCAGTACTGAAGTATGGAGTTGACTTGATCTTCCCGACAGCCGTTTTATCTTCTTTGGATAAGGGAAGGACCCGGTTACCCTCAGAGTATGAAGTATACTGTTTCCAGACGGTCGGGAAGTTAAGATCTAATCAAGGCGCTCGGCAGAAAAAATACCGCTTGCGCCATCCTTTATGATTGGAAGGGCAAGTTCCTTTGGCAAGAATGTACCCGTCCAGCCAAGCTCCACTTTATTGTGTTTAGAAAGCACAACCTGTAAAATCCAGCTTTTACCTAACCTTGACCCGACCCGGTCATTGTTATGTTTGTAGGTCCAAAGACCCGAAGTGGTGGTAGGAGGGACTTATGGGCCCTACTGGTTGATGACATAATGTCGGGATTCCAGTTTATGGACATTGATAATGTTGCTCCTTCCTTGAGCACATTACCAGTGCTAAGTTAGAATCTGCGCACTGATGAAGAGCGAGACAGTTGAAATAGCAAACGGACTCCTGTGCATAATCCGAAGGTACTCCCTGAAACTAGACCTCTTGAGTGAACTGTAGGAGAAAACCCCATGCAATTTGACCTTGTATAGCCCTCCAAGTCCGCACCTAAAGTTGCTGAACTATTCTGTAAAATTTCTGCAGAGATTGTTTTGGTCGATACTATTGGTCGATACCATCGACCAAAGGTATCGACCAACAAGTCTATTTGAGCCCAGATTTAAAGATTCTTGGAATATTCTTTTCTATTTATTTATTCCTCGAGACTGGAGCCCTATTCTCACGTTTTTAACATCTAGGAACGTGAGAGAGCCTCCCAAGAACTCCTCCTTGGTAGTGGTGAAGCATCTTCTTCATCAATCATTGCCAACCACTCATTCCTACTTTCTTGTTCCACTTTAAAGGTATGACTCTCTCTCCTAATCACTTTCTCACTCATCTTTTCTCTATTTTACTGTTGGGACCATGGCCAAGGTGCTGCAACCTTGCATACACCTTGCCATGAACCTTCTAAACCCCATACAATGATGTTTTCACCGATATGACTATGATTGATTCACCTCATGATCATTGACTACACATTTCCATGATTTATTGCTTACCAACTTGCTTTATTTACCAAAACTGAGATGAAGCTCATGATTAACCTAATCTATACCTTGCATATGTGCTCCATGTTACTTCTAAACGATTCCCTACCTAATCCCCCATGTTTAACCCTAATTTGCATTGAGATATAGCCAATGCCATGATCTACAACTCTTAACCTTAATATGTCAATTTGGGGATTTCCAAATGGACCATTGGATTATGAAAGTTTCTTGATAATTAGTGTCCCCATGTTGTGCTTAGACTATCCTCCAAGTTTCATGTCAATCCGAGACCGGAAGACCAAATGCGGGCAAGAATCCGAAAAGCCAGACTTGCCGTCCTGGAATTGATTTGGTCGATACTATTGGTCGATACTATCAACCAAATGTATCGACCAATAGAGTTCTTGTCAAGCAACTTTTGCCCGATTCTGATTCGTTTGATCTCCGATTGTTCCGATTCCTTCTCTAACCTTTCATATATGCTTGTTTAGGACTTTAAGACTATTTGGGCCATTGCTTGTGATCTTGGACCATTCTCTTCTCCGATTCAAGGTAAGGATAGTTATCGATGTAATTACCTAGGATATGGAAATCTTGACTTGGTATTCCTAACCTAGTAAATATTGTGAAACCCAGCCCTAACCGACCCGGAAACCTTGTTATTTGTAGGTCCGATGACCCGAAGTAAAGTAAGAAGCGCTTTGGGCCACCCGAGAGGACTTGGTGTCGGCTTGAATCCATGAAGGTTGATGATGAGGTTCATTTATGGAAACAGAATCCGATGAAGATCTAATTAGTTGATGGACTTGGAGTGCCTTTATCTTGGTCCGAAGGCATTTCTACCTACAGGTAAGTCACTGACTGTGTACAAAACCCCTTAGGTTTGGATTTGATCCGGGCCTTCAATCCCTGTTTTGGCCTTTGCCCGCATTGGCGACCGTTGGCGACGGGCCACTCGACCAATCCACCGACCAATGAGTACAGCAACTCCGAATGGTCCGTTCGGATGTTTGATATATATTCCGTTAGGGATCTTTCCTAATATGTTGTATATACTTGTTTAGGACCTTCTTCTCAAGTTTGCCAAGATCTTACTTGATTTCTTTGGATTCTTTGCGAGTTATAAAAGGTAAGGATGGTTATTTCCTTAATTACATAGATAGCATGAATCTAGTTTCTATATTTGAATATCATTAATATGTTTCCTAAATTAGATTCTTACAATGATATACACGTTGCATAACTTGATTACGTAGCATTACTTATTCATGTTGAATTGATTCATGTATGATTTACTTACCAATGTTATACAAGTGATTGTAATACCGATTTCTTTCCATATATGAAGTTACCATATATGTGATGATATGAATTGATGCATGTGTATGCTACGTATGGTTTGGAAAGGAGAGGTGTCCTTCGACACTCGCCTTGGACACTACGGGAATATTATGGGATGTTTCCGGAGATGCCCTCGGACACCTTCCTAAACTGTGGATGACATACAGGATTTGTCTAGTAGTGTTTGGCTAGGATGTCCTGTATGTCGACCCAATCGGAGGGGTATTGAGACCGAACGACCCGTGGAGCAATGGGGATTCATGGGCGCTCAAGACCGGTAACCAACCCGTGAGAGGACAGGAATCACATTGTGGGGGCCATTTGTTGGTAGGGTTGCATATGGTTAGACTTGGGCTCACGGGCGCTAAGACCGGTAACCAACCCGTGAGAGGACGGAGAGCTCCCGTACCAATGTGGATAACCAATAGGGTTGATGAGTCCGAGTCCGAGTTGGCGGTGCCAAGGATCGCCGACCAGTGTGAAGGATACGGAAAGGATCGTCGGGACGAGGAATGGAAGTATCCGGATCGACTTGATGTAACTAAGTAGAAGACTTGCATTTGGCTAGGTATACCCCGACATGCGCCAGACTATACCAAATGGTTGTGAGAGAGTGTGTGACTAATCCCGCCAAGGTTTGTCCGAGGGATGAAGGACCCATTACCAATCGGCGCTCAAGACCGGTGAAATGATCCGTGAGAGAATCCAAGATATCTTAAATGGTTGAGGATGTGAGTGGACTTTCCTAAAGAAGTACGGTGCATGACTTAAAGCATGCCGCCAATAGAGACCAGCATCCATAGAGTTAGATTCATTCATTCATTGTTTGTCTCATATCATATTGCATTTATGTTTGTTCGGAATTCCGCCATTTATGTTATTATGGATTAACGCCCCGAGTTTCTTTGAAACTCATCCTATTGTACAATGTTGTTAGACTATCCTGCAGTACGGAATACTAGACGGCCCTATGAGGAAGCGCAAGGCGAAGAGACATATCTCCGGGGAAGGTGATTGCGGTACCACAAACCGAAGATCCCACGGGTGGTATGCTCCGTACGATGCTTAGTCCGACCATTGAGTGGAAGCGCCTTGTGCTATCTATGAGATCTACACCACAAGGATGTCGCTACAAAGTGGAGAATAATTTAGTTACCCAAGACGCCTGGGATTAGATTATCTAGTTTATCTTTAGAGCTACTTTCCGCCGGATGTAAAGTGGGATTTTTGCTTCACTTACGACGACACCGATAACAATCCGTTCGTTTAGATCATCTTCATATTGGACTATGATTTATCTCCGCACCTTGTTATGGTTGTCATGATTATGTTATTGTTTATGTGGGAGGTGATCACCGATACCCGATCTTGGCGTGGATCACACTCTCGGGTATGCCAGATAGGGTACCGGCTGGGAGGGCGTGACAAATATAGTTTCTATTTCATATTCTTATCGTGTTAGACTTGCTACAGTAGCTTTGTGTTTACATTATATTACTTCAATGTTTTATCATGTTTATCAATTTCAATATATGATGACTTATGTCAATGTCATGAATTGAATGTTTATTATGACGTTGTATCTTGTGAACTGATATGATGAACTTGGGCATGTGATTGCTTAAGTATAACTTGGGATTGAGGGGTACCCTACTGGTGCTTCTGTCCTTGGACATCGGAGGGAATAGTATGGGATGTTCTCCGAAGGTGTCCATTGACGCTTTCCCGGGTTATTGAATGACATGCATAGGATTTGTCTAGATGTATGGCTAGGATGTCCCTATCATATCAGACCCGATTCGGAAGGGCATTGAGACCGAACAACCCGTGGTAGTAGTGTGGATTTGTGGGCGCTCAAGACCGGTATCCACTCCGTGAGAGGACATAAATTGCATTACGGTTACCCGAAAGTGGCCATTTATTGGTAGGGTTACAAATGGCTAGACTTGGGCTCACGGGCACTCAAGACCGGTGAAATGATCTGTGAGAGGGACGTGAGAGCTTCCCGTTTACCATTTGTGGATGACCAATAGGGTTGATGAGTCCGGTGAGTAATATCCGTGACTCTAGTGTGAAGGATACCGGAAAGGATCCCGAGAGGGGAGGAATGGAAGTATCCGGAACTGGCATGATATGATTAAGTAGATGACTTGCATTGGGCTAGGCTATATCCCCGACATGCGCCAATACTTAGACCAAACGGTGATGTGAGAGAGCGGTGACCGAAACCCCAACCATGGATTTGTCCGAGAGGGATGCGGGACCCAATTCCCCCACGGTGATGAGTGATCGAGACTACCTAAAGAAGTATGGTGCTATGACTTAAAGCATGTCTACCATAGATGACCAGCATACTTAGAATAAAGTCATATTGCATTATATGCCTCATATCATCTGCATCATTTTATGATTATCTTGTGGTTTATGTGTGGTGGGATAACTTCCTTGCTTGAGTTCTTTTGAACTCATTCCTTTTCTGTTGCAATATTTTGTTAGGCTATTCTACGGGTGATTACTCTGATGGCACCCTCCCTGAGGCGGACCCAGATACCTCATACTACCATCCGGAGGCTAGCTACGTTGAAGACTTCGGTGACCATACCGAAGAAGATTACCAGGCGTACCAGGGTTAGCCCCGGAGTTGTATGGGAGCAGTCATGTTGGGTCTCCATGGTCCTCAACTTTGAAGAAGATATATTTATTATGGAGGAGACTTATGAGTAGTTACCCCTTCTTTTGTGACAATATACTTAGAAGATTTGTAATAACTTTAACTTACCTTTATAACTTGAGACTTGTACTTAACTAAATTTTGACCTCACTTCCGTTTGGTGAAGGAGTGGATTCCGCCCACTGCCTTCTTAATTTATCTGAATTGATATTTATTTCCGCACTCTGATTATGTCTAACACCTTATTCCTGAATTCCATGATCATTCATTGTTAGTTTATGATTATTATCTGTTCATGATTGTATTATCGTCGATGTGGATTATGTGGTCCCTGAACTATGGATCTTCGGGGCTATGGATCACATCCCGGGTATGCCAGATAGGGTACCGGCTGGGTGGATGTGACACAACCCAACCGGGAGGATGGGAAATAGAAAGAACATGAAAATGTACAAAAAGAGGAAGAGAAGGCGTGATGCCAAGTTCAAAGCACAAACCCAAGAAGCTGACGATGAGACGCCAGCTATTGGGAAGAAACATTCTGGGACAAAGTCCCAATGATTCAGAATGGCTGCAAACAAAGGATTGAAAAGGGGAAAGCGAACACCGCCTTCTAATGTGTCAATGTACAGAGAAAATTCGCCAGGAAGGGTCAAATCGACTCTCTCATCAGAATTGGGAGCCCTAATATGGTACGAAGAAGGAAAATCAAAACCCTAGATGGCTAAAGGAAGATTTTCCACATTATAGAAGGAAGCAACGAAATCAAGTCCACCAGTGGATTTGGTAGTTTGTTTTGACTGCCCAGAGGACTCGGCAGTCATCTTAGGAGTCATGGATGGTCCAGGCTCAAGAAGGACAGAAGAAGTCTCAGTATTTTCTTCTATTCTTTTTTGGCTAACTTCTGCGAAGTCACGCCAGAGAGCAGTTAGGGTTTTCTTGTCACTATCCGACTGCTCAGAGGGAACAAAAACAAAGACCTCATCACCACTATCGCCCCTACCGGCGTTGGGCACTGGGGAAACCTCAGAAGAAACCCTACTGTCCTCCATTACTGAGAAATATGACTGTGGTTTCTAGAGAAAAGTAAACCTAAAGACGAAAATAAACTTTGCAAAGGAGTCAGTAAACTTACTGAATCAATGAGGCAGAAAGCTCGAGGACGAGAAGATCGTGAAGGCGCAAAGAAGACGACGAGGTTTCAAAATTCCAGACAAGGAGAATGAAACCTACGAAGACAACGAACCGCTTTTAAGCACCCGCACGAGTGTTCGAGGACGTGTACGATCGAGATGAATCCAGCATCAACGATCGAGATTTGAGGACAGTTCGAAAGTTTGAACTCACGAATCCAAAGCAAGTGTTCATAAACCGTCATTTTGGATTGCGTGAGCAATGATAGTTTCGGCTACAAAAGGACGCGTGGCGTCACCCTCACAATGCTCGAGGAAAAAGCGACACAACCACGTTAAATGTGAAATGACATTTAAATGGGTTGAGGATTACGCGAGGCTATTGTTCGACGAAGAACCCAGTTAAAAACCAAGCCCTCAGGATTGACCGAACGCTTGGTCTGGGGGGCTTGTGATACGGAGAAAATATGATCGAACTTGGTTCATTCATGGTTCGACCCTCGACTCCAGTCGGGACGAAGGGAATCGACTCGCTTCCGAGCGAGCCGGGTCCATGAGGTAGCTTGCTGAGGAAGAAAACTAAATCAGCCACAAGCACGCCATAATCCGATACTTTCGGAGTAGGTTAATCAACCTAATGACGGCTAGAAGAATTCGACGGCTATCAGTCATCACTATCATATGGATAACCATCAGATAACAGTCGGGTTATCCTAGGAGTCATCTACTAGTCCAAACTAGTAGAAGTCTATCACTCAACGGATCTATCTGTTAAGATCCAACGACTATCCGAAGAAGGCTCAAATACATCCAACGAAGAAGATTCGAAGGTACACTCTATATAAGACATCAACCTACCCACAAGGTAGGGACGGACGAAAACACTCAGATGCTTACTATCTGAATCATATTCTTGTTATTCATTCCTTAGCTTTGTGCTCTAGCAGAGCTCTTTGTGATTAAGTTCATCAACTGACTTAGCCTTCGGAGGTGGACTCCCGACCCCATCGGTCGGGCCACATCTAACGCTTTATTTTGCAGGTCATTCTCAAGAGATCTAAGGGCTGAGCAAATTTTGGACGCATCACTACTCAATAATAAAATCGAATGAACCAGCAAAAACGTGCTCAACTAGGTTGGTCGAGTTACTGCTTCGACGATCAAGTTAGTGAACCACACAACTCTAGATGAAGAAATTAGGATGTAGATCACAATGCCAGTGGGTATAACTTGAGAATGCCTACCTTATAATGATGAAACCGCCAGTTTTTATAGCTTAGGAAGTTACCTTGGCCATGTAGTGATGGAGTGAAACTCGGACTCTACAATTGTTCCGATTTAGGTTGTTGAGTTCGAGTAGGACTCCATTAAACATAGACTCCTTGACCTGTCAAAGTTTTTAACAACTTGATCATGAGACCTAGATATCCTGTGTTCATCTATGAACCTCCTGAAGACTTTGGGAGTTCATCGAACCCTATTGAGATCCATTACCTAAGTTAAGCCTTGGTTTGTTTATTGGACCAACCAAAGTTTGGTCCAACCATATTGAACTTGGTCGGTCTTTATTCACCTGACTCACTAGAACTTTACCTGTATCAAAGACCATTTTTATTCAAAATCAACTCAACTCATGCTTATAGATGTTGCAATAGTGTAATCGATAGCAACAACATAAAGGTAACTTGACCTTAAATCTACCTAAGAAAGAATAACATAAAAGAGAGAGCTTTTCAGCACCCAACTTCATTTGGGAATTGAAAGAATCAAGAATGATGACCAAATTATAAGTGATTGGAGGCCTACGCTGGTCTTAATTTCAGGGCTTTGTGTCGAGGATTGCCAACTAGTGCTTTAGGGCTATGGATGGCTTGAAGGAGATTGACCGACGGAGGGTGAGTGAAGATGGGTTTGGTTTTGTTCGTTGTATCAAATTGACTGAACAGCTTTATATCCATTTTCATCATCCAGCAATTGAGATTTATACCAGGACACATGGCGTCCAATAGTAGCCTGCTGCTAGATGGCAGCTACTATGGGCGTCGCAAAGGATTTAAATCCCTGGTTTACATGATTGACACACATATATGTTATCCAACATTAGTTTTGATATATGTGGCTACCATGGCTTACAAAGGCACCCAATTTACTAAAAGCATATTACCCATGGTTCTTCATTGATCGGTCGTGATGTTCCCAGGTCTCAATTTACATTAGCATTAGGTGATTAACTCATATTAATTATCAATTGAATCAAAAGAAATACGCAACCTATAAACCCTAACCTAGTCAAGCCAATCGATCGTGTGATTTAACAAGAAAATTGGAAGCAAGAAGAAGAAGAGACATAGATGTTTGATGACGGAGTTCGGCTCTTGAGCCTACGTCTCCAGGACTCGGGATAGAGTCCAATCTACTATAGCTTGAGAGATTACAGATAAACAGGGAAAATAAGGGTACAGAGATGACCGTATATGGCAGTAGTTGATGCTCAAATCAACATCGAGTCTTCCTCTTCATATGAGGAATGAAAGCCCTCTCGTATCGCCTCAAAGAACCAAACACAGAGTGAGATCAGAAAATCAAGAACAACTCCAAGCCATCACCGAATCACTCAAGAACACCACCGAGTGATTCCCTTCCTTTGCCAAGCACTTTGCCTCAAAGTACCACAAGAATCAACCATCAAACGAAGGTAGAAGATGAAGAGCAGAAAGAAGAATCGCCATCTCCGAATCTCCAGAATCGCCAGAGCTCAAACCCCAAATCACAACACGAAACCCTCGACAATGTTTGCATACATGAATGAAATAAACCAGCCCAACTATGCCTTATACAAACACATGAACCGGACGGTTCAATAACAAACCAGGTAAATACATGAAATACCAAAATTACCCCAACAATCTCCCCCTTAATCTGTAACTCTACACAACAACCATAGTAGACTGGGTGGGCTTCAACCGTCATCGTCCAAGTGTACCTGCACAAACAAAAGAAAAAGACCACAGTAAAAAGCAAACAAAAAATATGCAAAGTACCTAGACATGCACTAAACATGCAACACTAAAGGACTCACAACAGGCACACCATGCAACAAATGCAACAGGTAGAGAAACCCTAATCATAACTCATAACTCATAACTCACTCATATAACTATGAAGAGCACACATGCACACACCAGGCAAATATCTCATAACTGAGACAAACAGAGAAAGAGTTATAAAAATTTGGGCAGCATCTCCCCTAAAACTGCAACATATGCAAACCTAATAAACAAACACAAACATACCTGGACATCACCACACCATAGATAAATGAAAACAAGTATACAATCTCCACAAAAGATAATAACCCACCTCATAGACTTACTCATGCCAACACAAGCATAATAAATATATGAATTAAAACAAGTGAGACTTTAAACAAGAGACTTGTATAAACTTCAAGAAATCCATGGTGATATCCAAAACCAACCTAGATTAACAGAAGATGAACAACATGGATCCTAACATAATTGACAATGTCAATACAGCCCATGAATCTACAAATGCTTACAATATAAGCCAAGTCAAGTCTAAAACATATCACATGATACATAAGAGAACTTAACCAACTAGAGAAAAGAGATTTAAACAATTCAAATATATAAAACATAACAAGTAAGCATAAATCTCTCCCCCTTAACCAGTAGATCCCAAAACTTAGGAAATTCCTAACAAATCCATGTATTTTCATTTCAAATTCTGATTTTAAAACCTTCCCAAAGGAATACAAACATGCAATCAATATGTTAAACCACATAGATGTAGATATAAGACATAGAAAATGAAATGAGAAACTAGAGGCAACTGTCAACCTAAAATGCAAATACAATGCAAAAAACTCAACCATCAAGTCTTATATATCAATGCCAAGGGTATTCAAATGAAATCACAACAGAATTCATTAACAAGTCATATTTCCAAACTTAGTTGTTAAAATGCCTAAAGAAGTTGCAAATCTTTCTTTCTTCCACACTAAAGTAAAGAAAGACAACAAGTATCCAATTACCCATTAAAATAATGAAGAGAGTAACTCAGGATAGCAAACATTCTAATAGCCTTACATTTAACCAACAAGATGAAAATATTCTAAACAAACCCAATAGGCAATAACACTCCTCAATCCATCACTGACTTACTACCACTACTCAGACCAGGACCTCTTCACCCACTCACCACACATGACGGGCACAAGTCACAACTAGACACATCCAGGTCACCTAGAGTAGAAACCAAACCAGAGATAAAAGAAGTAAACTCAATAAGACATGACAACTCTGACCAACAAGACCAGACTCAATGACCACATAAAAATATAACTGCAAACAAGACATAACCTAACCAATAAAACTGGTGCAAGTCATCTTACCAGACAACTCTATAAATCTGACAATAACTACTCCCAAATCAAAAACATACAAGCTGACAGACCATATCCCCTGAATATCATGTGAACCCCAACCTGTGAGGACACACCCTCTTGACAACACCTATGTCAAGACCAGCACCAATGCTGAACTGGAGAACAAACCTCTCCCCCTGGAGACCAACCTCTCCAAACACTTGACAACACTATGTCAAAAAACTAGCACTCATGCTACATATGGAGACTATACCTCTCCAAAAAAAAAACAAGGGATATACCTAATGCTATAACAAGTGAAATAGGAATCCTCATGTGTAACAACCTGTAATAAACAGTCTCAACACCACCTATTACCACTCTAGCATTACAAAACTCAGTCAGACATGTATATCAATGCAAATAAAAGCATCCATCAGAGTACAAAACATATTGTCCCATATTTATTAAAAGAAACAGCTTCCTTACACAAGCATATCACCTTAAAGATAAATAGACCACCTCCTTTTAACAAAAGAACAAAAAATAGGATAAACCAAAGTGTGCACCCAATGGAAACCCAAACAACCAAGTCTTAAAACAAGGTTTATGCTAACACAGAAAGCACCTAGGTCATCAAAGGACCTCAAACATGTTTATTTCACCAGAATTAGGCACATTATTATTAGTTGTCTCATTTTCTTGCAGTTTTCTCTTATATGCAAAACAATCTTTCTTAAAGTGTCCTACTTTCTTACAAAAGAAGCATCTTTTGAGGTTTGCATCAGACTTGTTGTTCCCATTATTATTCTTATTGTTATTCTCATGACTTTCAAATACTTTTCCCTTCCCTTTGGGTCTCCTTTGTTTGTAAGAGCCTTTACCCTTAACAAATAGATTCTCCCCACTGCCCTTAGTCATACCAGAATCCAATAGTTTAGACTCCCTATTCTTTAAGGCATCAATTAGTTGTTCTAGGGAAATGTTTTGACAAGCATACTTGATTGAGTTCTTAACAACAAGATAATCATTATGAAGTGAATTCAATAGGATAATAGACAAGTCCTGATTTTCCAATTTAGTCTTCTCCCCTGTATTAGCTAAGTTGTAAAACCCAGCCCTAACCTTGACCCGGAAACCTTGTTATTTGTAGGTCCGATGACCCGGAGTAAAGTAAGAAGTCAGCTTTGGGCCATCCTAGTGGAGGACTTGGTTTCTGGCTTTGAATCCATGAAAGTTGATGATGAAGTTCTATTTATGGAAATTGAATCCTGATGAAGATCTGATTAGTTGATGGACTTGGAGTGCTCTCTATCTTGGTTTGAAGGCATTTCTACCTATTAGGTAAGTCATTTGACTTGTGTGCAAAACCCCTTTAGGATTGGATTTGATCTGGGCCTTCAATTCCCTGTTTTGGTCTTCTTTGTCGGCATTGGTCGATTGGGCCGCGTCGACCAATCCACTCGACCAATGAGTGCTGTCTTTGGCAATTAGGTTGTTCTTGCTCTATTTAAGTCCAATCTCGAGTCCACTTCGTATTTGCTGCCTCCAAACTCTTTGGAACGAACCAAAGACCTCTGCAAGTCATCTCCCTTGCATCCTTGGTGTTTTCTTGACGGATCTTCGTCGAAATTCTTCTTTTTGCATCAAAAGGTATGTCTACTCTCTCTTCTTCTCCTCCATCTTTGTTTTTTCTTTCCTTTTTGAGTTGAGACAGTAGAAGAGATGCTGCATTCTCTGTTGCAAACATCTCTGAACATGTTCTCATGATCATCCTAAGGATTTGAGGCTAGAACAATGATCTTAACCATGATCATTGCAAGCTTTTGAAGGAATCATGATCAAACCATGATCTAATCTTGTTAAACATCTGATTTGAATTCTGATCTCTTTGGATCTTCTATGTTGATCATGTTAGTAGTTAGTTACTGTGTTTTCTTTCCATGATCCATGATCTATCAATCTCTAATTGTTCTCTTCTACCATACTATGTGTTCTTCATGAAGCATGGTAGTTACATATATGGTAGGTTTTATTTCCTTATTTAGATTTATGCTTCTAAGCCTTATTCCTTGAAGATCTAAGTATGTTTTCATGAAACCTTTACCTGAAGCAATGATCCATCCTCCTATTGTTCTTGTCTTTGATTTCTATTTCGAATTCATCAAGATCCATGGTTGATCTAATTATGGTAACTTTTTGTTTCCTAATTTGGATCTTGATGTCTTGTTTGGATTGGTGTTTTGAAGTCCCCTATATGTTAGAATACTACTGATGTAGTTTACCCCTTGATTAGTACCCTTTTGAACCACCAAATTCGGATTTCATATCTTAAAACTCTAATTTTATAGGCTACTGTCTGCATTGGTCGACTGATTGGTCGACTGGGCCAGTCGACCAATCCACTCGACCAATGAGTACAGCAACTCCAGATTTGGTCTGTTTTTGATGTTTTGGTATCTTTTTTGTTAGGGATCTTTCCTAATATGTTGTATACACTTGTTTAGGACCTTCTTCTCAAGTTTGCCAAGATCTTACTTGATTTCTTAGGATTCCTTTGCGGGTTATAAAAGGTAAGGATGGTTATTTCCTTAATTACATAGATAGCATGAATCTAGTTTCTATATTTGAATATCATTGACATGTTTCCTAAATTAGATTCTTACAATGATATACTACTTGTTGCATAACTTTGATTACAGTAGCATTACTTATTCATATTAAATTGACTCATGTATGATTTACTTACCAATTATATACAAGTGATTGTAATTATTGATTTCTTTCCATATATGAAGTTACCATATATGTGATGATATGAATTGATGCATGTGTATGCTTAAGTATGGTTTGGAAAGGAGAGGTGTCCTTTTGACACTTCTGTCCTTGGACTACTACGGGAATATTATGGGATGTTTCCGGAGATGCCCTCTGGACACCTTCCTAAAACTGTTGGATGACATATCTAGGATTGTCTAGTAGTGTTTGGCTAGGATGTCTGTTATGTCGGACCCTAATCGGAGGGGTATTGAGACCGAACGACCCGTGGTAGCAATGGGGATTCATGGGCGCTCAAGACCGGTAACCAACCCGTGAGAGGACAGGAATCACATTGTGGGGGCCATTTATTGGTAGGGTTGCATATGGTTAGACTTGGGCTCACGGGCGCTTAAGACCGGTAACCAACCCGTGAGAGGACGTGAGAGCTTCCCGTTTACCATATGTGGATAACCAATAGGGTTGATGAGTCCGTAGTCAGGGACTATGAGGACTCTAGTGTGAAGGATACCGGAAAGGATCGTCAGGGACGAGGAATGGAAGTATCTGGATCTGACTTGATGTAACTAAGTAGAAGACTTGCATTTGGCTAGGTTTTACCCTGACATGCGCCAGTACTTATACCAAATGGTTGTGAGAGAGTGTGTTGACTTAACCCCCTGCCATGGTTTGTCTGAGGGATGAAGGACCCATTACCAATCGGCTGCTCAAGACCGGTGAAATGATCCGTGAGAGAATCCAAGATATCTTAAATGGTTGAGGATGTGAGTGGACTTTCCTAAAGAAGTACGGTGTTATGACTTAAAGCATGTTTGCCAATAGAGACCAGCATACATAGAGTTAGTTTCATTCATTCATTGCTTGTCTCATATCATATTGCATTTATGATTGTTCGGAATCCTGCCATTTATGTTATTATGGATTTTAAGCGCCTTCTTGAGTTTCTTTGAAACTCATTCCTTTATTGTACAATGTTGTTAGACTATCCTGCGCAGTCCCGAGTACTATGACGGTCCCTATGAAGAAGCGCAAGGCGAAGAGGCATATCTCCGGGGAAGGTGATTGCGGTTACCACAATTACTACGAAGATTCCGCGAGTGGTTATGCTCCGTACGATGCTTAGTCCGACCATTGAGTGGAAGCGTCCTTGTGCCATTTATGAGATTTACACTTATAAGGATGTTGTCTATAAAGTGGAGAACAATTTAGTTACCCATTGTACTTGCTATTGGGATTAGATTTTGTCTAGTTTATTCTTTTAGTGCTACTTTTCCGCTGGTTGTAGAGTGGGATATTTGCCTCACTTTACTTATCATTTTGACACTACGATTATATCTATTATTCTGATTCATTTATGATTCATTCTTCTTTATTGGATCTATGATTTATCTTCCGCACTTTTATTATGATTGTTCATGATTATGTTATTGTTTATGTGGGAGGTTGATCACTCGATACCCGATCTTCGGGCTGTGGATCACACTCTCGGGTATGCCGGATAGGGTACCGTTTGGGAGGGCGTGAATGATTGGTATCGAGCCCAAGGTTCGAGGAGATCCTAACCACAAAAGACAACAACTGAACATTCTGAGTCATTGATCTGAAATGACTCTTCTACTCTTAGAAGTGAATAATAGAACACTTGAATTAGAAACTTGACCTTTGAGGCATAACGGAACATTTCCAAATAACATACCATAATTATACTTGAACAAATGTCACTAATGCAAGGAAAAGAAAGGTGCATAATATACAATAACTAAAGGGAAACAAAATGAACTTCATTAATTTCAAAAGTTTTTACAACGATTACATCCGAAATGCATAAATGGAAATCCTAAGGTACGGTCTATCTAGGTGATCTTCTCGATCTCTGTATGCTCCGAACTCCTCCGCTAGCTGAGTCACCCGATGCTCTATCCTATCCTGTCGTGACTCCATCCTCTCGTACATCTGCTCTGTCGACCTCCATTCTCTCTAGCATGGAAGTCATCGATCTCATCTTTGCTCCAAGATCCGAAGTCTCCGGAACTGCATGTGAAGGGCCACCCGCCTCGAAGTGTGATGAAGGAAACTCGTGATGCACGGGCTCAGCCTCGTGCATATCTGCATCATCTCCGGCCTGATCATCACTATCGGGACCGATATCCTCTCCTCCATCCTCGACCCCTGATCCTCATCCTCGATTCATCATCATCCTCACCCTCCGGACCGGGAGATCTCTCCGGCTCGCTTGTAGTCTCATCGACGAATGGTCCGAGTCCCAATAGAGTATCCCTGTGAACCGGTGTCCACTTGGTGTATCCTCGAAACTCACCCCGAAATGCCGAAGATCAAAGTCGGTAGCCTCCCATAGCAAAGGTTCCGCATGCTAGGCCGCAGAACTAAGTCCAGCATGACCTGCTGAATGATGTAGGAGAGATCGATCTCGAAGCCCATGTAGATGCGGTAGATGACTAAGGCCTCCATCACCGTGACCCGATGGTGATGTCCGGCTTTCGGCATAATGTTTCGGCCGACTATGCGACCGATAATCCGTGCGAGAATCCGTCATCCGTCCGCTGGTCCACGGTGTGAAGCATCGACGGCTATCCCATAGCGTAGAGCATATCTCGCTGAAGCTCGTACGGCATCGAGATGGCTGTCCAAATCTGCTCCTGCGGGTATCCCACACACTGCTTTGTGGATAGTAAGGAACCTGCAAGATCTCAGCCGGTGTCCGGGTAGAGAAGCGAATGCGAGTCCGGAAGACCACTGCTCCCGAGGACAAGTCTAAGTGGATGTCCTTGGCCTCGAGCCTCCTCTGTGTAGGTAAGGTTCTTTGAAGAACAACCTCACTAGTTCGGGTATACCGGTAGATCCTCGGTGAAGAGATGAGTCCTTTGCAATGTGTCGAATCTCTGCCGAATCCTAAAGGCTACGAGCTGGCGTAAGTGAAGTAGACGTCCCATCTCGATATTGCGATGGCTGAAGTAGGCCTCGTACGGGAACTCGGCTGAGGTGTGTCAAACATGTACTGGTCTCCTAACCTCCTGTCTAGGCTGCTGAAGGAACCCGACCTCTGCCCCTAAGTGCCCCTACAATGCGACCACGACCCCTACCTCGTCCTCGCCCTCCCCTCTGCATAGTGGGTATCTGTGAAAGAGACAAGAGACATTTCCAGTTAGTGCTATCTTAAGATTTGAGCCAAAAGGGTATTTTCGTAATTTTTGGAAAATTTCAAATTTGGGGGAAATTTGATTTGAATATACTAGCATGTGCACAATACTTGGAATTTCATGTCTATGAAGTTTGTTTGATGAAAATCGATCGGAAACTTGGATTAAAGCGAAAAATTCAGCAAGAAGGAAATTTGGGGATTTTGCAATTTAGGTCAAAATTGGATTTTTGGAAGGTTGAAATTGGTTAAATCAAATTGTATGGACCTATCTACAATGTCATCTTGAGCATGTAGCATTTGATCTCGTGCGAAAATTCCAAGCGGTTTGAGAGAAAACGGAATTTTTCTAAAGATATCGATTTCGGTATAAAACTTTGCGAGATGAACACCATTATGTTAAAACTTGTTGTCTATGCATGGCATTGTGTTTAAAACCTAGGGAATATGTTTCTAAGCATTCCTAAGCATGATTTCTAGCATGGGATACAACTAAAGCATGGTTTTATTGAAATGCAAGCATGAGAAGATGAAAATGGAAGAAAGAATAAGAGATTTACCTTGTTTGTGAAGATCGTGTGTTGTGGTGTTGTGGTTGAAGCACTAAATCACCTCAAGAACACTTGTGAGAACTCTTGGAGACTTTCCCTAGAGCTCTCTCACCTTTGGAAGAAGTTAGAATGAGGTTGGAATGTGAAAGTGAGGCTTATAATGCGAATTTTCGCATTACATGCTACATTGGTCGACTCATTGGTCGATTGGGTCGATCGACCAATCACTCGACCAATGGTCACGAGACCTCATTTGCTGTTGAATTTTTGGAAAATGTGATTTTTGCCTTATGGATTATTGTTTGATGACTATATGGATGTATTTGAGCATGATTTAAGTTTTCAAATCATTTGGACTTGTGGTTTATGTTGAAACTTGAAATTCGGTATTTTGATGTTCTCGGTTTTTGCGAGAATGGTTACTACGAGAAGTGGGCGTGGTGAATCCAGTGGTCATGGAGGTGGTGAAATACCTCAGGGAGGTGGTGAAGTACCTCATGGAGGTGGTGAGATACCAAATGTTGATCAGGGTACTCATGAGATACCTGGTGCCCCGAATGTTGGAAGTTTTCGAGATATTGCCAATATTATGGGCAATATGATGCGGCGACAAGCAGCTCGGTTCAACCGGATGTTGGTGGGTTTCATGACTCTGCATAATGAGACCCGGGCTGGTGCTAATGTGAATCCTCATGCCGCAGATCCTGAATGCGGGAGGTTTAGTTGGAACTCCTCATACTACTTTGATGGAGAGTTTTACGAAAATGCAAGTACCCACTTTCCTTTGGAGTTACCAAGGACCCCTTGTTTCCCAACAAGTGGCTTCGTGAGTTGGAGAAGGCTTTCCGACATCTGCAATGCTCGGAAGCTCGGAAGATTTTGTTTCTTTGAACAGAAGTTGCAACAAGAAGCTGATGCATGGTGGATCTCCACTCGGCTTTGTTTTGGAAGGTTTGCATGCGGGAGTTGTAACTTGGGAGTTGTTCAAAGAGGCTTTTTGTATGAATTACTTTCCCGAGGCGGTAAAAGATGCGAAGGAAGCTGAGTTCATGATTCTTACTCGGGGATCTCTGTACGTGTTGGAGTACCAACGAAGTTCGAGGAGCTTCATTTCTTTGCTCCAGATTCTCGAAGGATGACCTCGCGAAAGCAAAGAAGTTCTTCAAAGGACTGCGCCCTGCCATTAAAGCTTACCTCACGAGTCCAGCCTATAGTGAGCTATGCTCAAGTGGTGCGAGAACTCGAAGAAGTTGGAAGAAACGAGAGAAGGAAAGTGCTCGTGTGCAAAAGCCTTGGCAGTCAAGGAATTCTGGTTTGGTGGATCGTAATGACCGTCGTTTTGTGAGACCTACACCCTACCCCACTCCTACCTTTCGGGCTAAGAGTGTAGGTCGGAACACGGGTTTTCAGCAGCCCGGCCGGTTTAGACGAGTATGGCGGAAACCGACCACCAGCAAGTGCAAGTGCAAGTGCAAGTGCAAGTGCAAGGCCTTTTGTTCGGAAGCCCTCTGTTGCAGCCACCCCTGTTGGATCCAGCAATCTGTTTGCTTCTACGCAAGCAAGCTGGTCATTTTGCTCGTGCTGTCCGAAGCGGCCCGCTTGAGCCAGCCTTTGCCCGGTGGTGAAGAGTGCTCCTGCTCCTCCCTCGGTAGAGTTTTCGGTATTTCAGTCTTGAGCGGGATCCAAGCCATGAAGTGATTACGGGTACATTGTTAGTTGCTTCTATTTCTGCATTTGTCTTATTTGATACGGGTGCATCTCATTCGTTCATGTCATCTGCATTCATCAAGAAGACTAACCTAATCCCCGAGAAGTTGTCTAGTTGTTTATTGATTAGTACACCTACTTGGTCTGTTGTGAAACTAGATAAGGGGTTATCTAAATGTCCTGTGTTGATTGGTGAGAAGAATTTGGAAGCCAATTTTGTGATTCTTGACATGAAGGACTTCGATGTTATTTTGGGAATTGATTGGTTGACGGCCCACAAAGCTGTGTTCCTTTGTTCCTCAAAGAAGATTCAGTTCCATATTTGTGGAAGTCCGGCCTTTGAATTTCGGGGTGAAAAGAGAAGGGTTTGTAAGAAGGTCTTTATGCTGACTTGATGCAAGTCTATGCCCTAGTGGATGATGCTTCATCCGAAGGCAAGGGTATAGTGGAGAAAAGAGTCGATGAAGTCGAGTTGTCTGCGACTTTGTTGATGTCTTCCACGATGATCTATCGGGAGTGCCTCCGGACGGGGGGATGTCGAATTTTCTATTGATCTTGTCCCTGGTGCCGCTCCGGTATCTAAAGCTCCGTATAGGATGGCTCCTACTGAGTTGAAAGAGTTGCAAAATCAGTTGAATGAGCTCATTGATAGAGGTTTCGTACAGCCTAGTGTGTCACCTTGGGGAGCTCCGGTCTTGTTCGTCAAGAAGAAAGACGGTAGTATGCGCTTGTGCATCGACTACCGTGAGTTGAATAAGTTGACTATCAAGAATAGATATCCGCTGCCCAGAATTGATGATCTCTTCGATCAGTTGAAGGGTGCAGTTGTGTTCTCAAAGATTGACTTAAGGTCCGGATATCACCAATTGAAAGTGAAGTCTAGTGATATCTTCAAGACAGCTTTCCGAATGCGGTATGGTCACTACGAGTTTAGAGTCATGCCCTTCGGATTGACCAATGCTCCTGCGGTGTTCATGGACCTCATGAACCGAGTATTTCATGATGTGCTTGATAAGTTTGTGATTGTTTTCATTGATGACATCTTGATCTATTCGAAGAGCGAAGAAGAGCATGCGAGTCATCTAAGTTTCACGTTGCAAAGGTTGCAAGAAAAGAAGTTGTTTGCTAAGTTTAGCAAGTGTGATTTCTGGCTTAAGAGAGTGGTATTCCTTGGTCATGTAGTTTCAGCCGAAGGTATTCGTGTCGATCCTGAAAAGGTCCAAGCTGTGGCTGATTGGGAAAGACCGAAGTCGGTAACGGAAATAAGAAGTTTTCTTGGATTGGCGGGTTACTACCGAAGGTTTATTGAGAACTTTTCTCGGTTGGCTGCTCCTATGACTAAGTTGACCGGGAAAGAAGAAAAGTTTGTTTGGTCGACGCCTTTGTGAGAAGAATTTCCAAGAGTTGAAAGATAGATTGACAAGTGCCCCGGTTTTGACTATACCGATAGTTCCGGTGGTATGACAGTTTTATACCGATGCGTCAAAGATTGGTTTGGGTTGTGTACTGATGCAACATGGCAAGGTCGTAGCCTATGCTTCTCGGCAATTGAAGGATTATGAGCGGAGTTACCCCACTCACGATCTAGAACTTGCCGCCGTTGTCTTTGCTTTGAAGATTTGGAGACACTACCTTTACGGTGAGAAGATTGCCATTTTCACGGATCATAAGAGTTTGAAATACTTCTTTACCCAAAAGGAGTTGAACATGAGACAAAGGAGATGGTTGGAACTAGTCTCTGATTATGATTGTGATATTCAGTATCACCCTGGGAAAGCAAACGTTGTTGCTGATGCTCTTAGTAGGAAGAACCAGAAGAAGACTTTGGATTTGAATGCTTTGAGTTTACCATTGTGGTCTTCTATTGAGAGTTTTGACTTGAAAATCGTCCCTGAAAATTCTGATTTTATTCTTTCTGCCATGACGGCAAGATCTGGTCTTAGAGATAAGATTGTTGCTCTGCAGAGTTCTGATCAAGAGCTTTTGATCAAAGTTGAGAAGATTTCTTCGAATCCTGAGTCGGACCCCGACTTTGGTATATCTATGGATGGTGCTTTGTTGTTTAGGGGAAGACGTGCGTGCACGCAAATGAAGAAGTTAAGAAAGAAATATTGAAGGAAGCACACCAGTCAGTCTTTACTATACACCCGGGAAGCACCAAGATGTACAAGGACTTGAAGGAACATTTTTGGTGGATTGGTCTAAAGGCGGATGTTGATGATTTTGTTGCCAAGTGTGAGACTTGCCAACGTGTGAAAGCCGTTCGACAACCTCCATCTGGATTACTTCAGCCTCTCCCTATTCCTAGTTGGAAGTGGGAGGATATCTCCATGGACTTTGTGACTAGCTTGCCTCGGACAAGTAAAGGCAATGACACTTTGTGTGGGTGATTGTTGATAGGTTGACCAAATCAGCCCATTTCATTCCTATGAAGATCACTCATACTCTGGATAAGCTAGCAAGGCTTTATGTGGATAATGTGGTTCGTCTACATGGTGTGCCTTTGAGTATTGTTTCGGATCGTGATCCTAGGTTCACCTCAAGGTTTTGGAATAGTTTGTAGAAGGCCTTGGGAACCCAATTGAACTTGAGTACAGCTCATCATCCACGGTCGATGGACAATGCGAGCGGACAATTCGGACATTGGAAGACATGCTCAGATCTTGTGTGGTGGATATGGGTGGTAATTGGGATGAACACCTAGCTTTGGTTGAGTTTGCCTATAACAACGGTTATCAAGCAACAATAGGCATGGCTCCATTCAAGGCTTTGTATGGCGGTACTTGTAGGACACCTTTGTCTTGGGTGAGACAGGTGAAAGAAAAGTCTTAGGTCTGAAATGATTGAAGCTACGAGTGCTATGGTAGATATGATAAGAGAAAGGATTAAGTCTGCCCGATCAAGACAGAAATCTTATCTTGATAAGAGAAGGACCGATTTGGAATTTCAAGTTGGAGAGAAAGTTTTTCTGAAGGTTTCACCAATGAAGGGTGTGATGAGATTCAATGTTAAGGGAAAGCTTAGCCCTCGCTACATTGGACCTTTCGAGATTTTGGAAAAGGTTGGACTTGTTGCGTATCGATTAGCATTACCTCCGCCTCTTGCTGGTGTTCACAATGTGTTTCATATTTCGATGCTCCGAAAATACATAGAGAATCCGGAACACATTTTGCAGCAAGCACTGAAGGACTTAGTGCTGATTTGACCTATGATGAAGAACCGGCCGAAATCTTGGATAGGAAGGACAAGCAGCTGCGGAATCGCACCATCCCTTTGGTGAAGATTCGGTGGAAGAACCATACCCCTGAAGAAGCTTCTTGGGAGAAGGAAGAAGATATGAAGGAGAAGTTTCCTTACCTCTTTGGAAGCACGAGTACGCTTTCAATTTCGAGGACGAAATTTCTTTAAGGGGGGAGAATGTAAAACCCAGCCCTAACCTTGACCCGGAAACCTTGTTATTTGTAGGTCCGATGACCCGGAGTAAAGTAAGAAGTCAGCTTTGGGCCATCCCGGTGGAGGACTTGGTGTCGGCTTTGAATCCATGAAAGTTGATGATGAAGTTCTATTTATGGAAGCCGAATCTGATGAAGATCTGATTAGTTGATGGACTTGGAGTGCTCTCTATCTTGGTTTGAAGGCATTTCTACCTATTAGGTAAGTCATTTGACTTGTGTGCAAAACCCCTTTAGGATTGGATTTGATCCGGGCCTTCAATTCCTGTTTTGGTCTTCTTTGTCGGCATTGGTCGTTGATTGGTCGGCTGGGCCGATCGACCAATCCACTCGACCAATGAGTCTTGTCTTTGGCAATTAGGTTTTTCTTGCTCTATTTAAGTCCAATCTCGAGTCCACTTCGTATTTGCTGCCTCCAAACTCTTTGGAGCAGACCAAAGACCTCTGCAAGTCATCTCCCTTGCATCCTTGGTGTTTTCTTGACGGATCTTCGTCGAAATTCTTCTTTTTGCATCAAAAGGTATGTCTACTCTCTCTTCTTCTCCTCCATCTTTGTTTTTCTTTCCTTTTTGAGTTGAGACAGTAGAAGAGATGCTGCATTCTCTGTTGCAAACATCTCTGAACATGTTCTCATGATCATCCTAAGGATTTGAGGCTAGAACAATGATCTTAACCATGATCATTGCAAGCTTTTGAAGGAATCATGATCAAACCATGATCTAATCTTGTTAAACATCTGATTTGAATTCCGATCTCTTTGGATCTTCTATGTTGATCATGTTAGTAGTTAATTCTTGTGTTTTCTTTCCATGATCCATGATCTATCAATCTCTAATTGTTCTCTTCTACCATACTATGTGTTCTTCATGAAGCATGGTAGTTACATATATGGTAGGTTTTATTTCCTTATTTAGATTTATGCTTCTAAGCCTTATTCCTTGAAGATCTAAGTATGTTTTCATGAAACCTTTACCTGAAGCAATGATCCATCCTCCTATTGTTCTTGTCTTTGATTTCTATTTCGAATTCATCAAGATCCATGGTTGATCTAATTATGGTAACTTTTTGTTTCCTAATTTGGATCTTGATGTCTTGTTTGGATTGGTGTTTTGAAGTCCCCTATATGTTAGAATACTACTGATGTAGTTTACCCCTTGATTAGTACCCTTTTGAACCACCAAATTCGGATTTCATATCTTAAAACTCTAATTTTATAGGCTATCATCGCATTGGTCGACTGATTGGTCGTTGGGCGATCGACCAATCCACTCGACCAATGAGTACAGCAACTCCAGTTGGTGCTGTTTTTGGATGTTTTGGTATCTTTTTTGTTAGGGATCTTTCCTAATATGTTGTATACACTTGTTTAGGACCTTCTTCTCAAGTTTGCCAAGATCTTACTTGATTTCTTAGGATTCCTTTGCGGGTTATAAAAGGTAAGGATGGTTATTTCCTTAATTACATAGATAGCATGAATCTAGTTTCTATATTTGAATATCATTGACATGTTTCCTAAATTAGATTCTTACAATGATATACTACTGTTGCATAACTTTGATTACAGTAGCATTACTTATTCATATTAAATTGACTCATGTATGATTTACTTACCAATTATATACAAGTGATTGTAATTATTGATTTCTTTCCATATATGAAGTTACCATATATGTGATGATATGAATTGATGCATGTGTATGCTTAAGTATGGTTTGGAAAGGAGAGGTGTCCTTTTGACACTTCTGTCCTTGGACTACTACGGGAATATTATGGGATGTTTCCGGAGATGCACTCTGGACACCTTCCTAAACTGTTGGATGACATATCTAGGATTGTCTAGTAGTGTTTGGCTAGGATGTCCTGTTATGTCAGACCCTAATCGGAGGGGTATTGAGACCGAACGACCCGTGGTAGCAATGGGGATTCATGGGCGCTCAAGACCGGTAACCAACCCGTGAGAGGACAGGGAATCACATTGTGGGGGCCATTTATTGGTAGGGTTGCATATGGTTAGACTTGGGCTCACGGGCGCTTAAGACCGGTAACCAACCCGTGAGAGGACGTGAGAGCTTCCCGTTTACCATATGTGGATAACCAATAGGGTTGATGAGTCCGTAGTCGGGGACTATGAGGACTCTAGTGTGAAGGATACCGGAAAGGATCGTCGGGGACGAGGAATGGAAGTATCTGGATCGACTTGATGTAACTAAGTAGAAGACTTGCATTTGGCTAGGTTTTACCACGACATGCGCCAACTTATACCAAATGGTTGTGAGAGAGGTGTTGACTTAACCCGGGGGCCCTACCAAATGATTGTGCTCGACCGGAAATGATCCATGGAGATCCAAGATATGTTAAATTGAGGAGGGGGCCCAAAAAAGAAAAACAAAACCAGAGTTAGTTCATTCATTCATTGCTTGTCTCATATCATTTGCATTTATGATTGTTCTGGAATCCTGCCATTTATGAGTTTCTTTGAAACTCATTCCTTTATTGTACAATGTTGTTAGACTATCCTGCAGTCTTGAGTACTATGACGGTCCCTATGAAGAAGCGCAAGGCGAAGAGGCATATCTCCGGGGAAGGTGATTGCGGTTACCACAATTACTACGAAGATTCCGCGAGTGGTTATGCTCCGTACGATGCTTAGTCCGACCATTGAGTGGAAGCGTCCTTGTGCCATTTATGAGATTTACACTTATAAGGATGTTGTCTATAAAGTGGAGAACAATTTAGTTACCCATTGTACTTGCTATTGGGATTAGATTTTGTCTAGTTTATTCTTTTAGTGCTACTTTTCCGCTGGTTGTAGAGTGGGATATTTGCCTCACTTTACTTATCTGTTTGACACTCTGATTATATCTATTATTCTGATTCATTTATGATTCATTCTTCTTTATTGGATCTATGATTTATCTTCCGCACTTTTATTATGATTGTTCATGATTATGTTATTGTTTATGTGGGAGGTTGATCACTCGATACCTGATCTTCGGGCTGTGGATCACACTCTCGGGTATGCCAGATAGGGTACCGGCTGGGAGGGCGTGACATAAGTCTTAAATCAGCTTCTTAAATATATCTAGGTTCTTGTCAAGGCTGATTGTAGGGTCCATCTTAAACCCATACAACCTCTCCTTCAAATAAATTTTGTTACCTAGATTCTTTTTCTGATAGATCTGCTCAAACTTATTCCAAACTTTAATAGGAGTGTTGTCATCCTCATCAAGACACCTGATAACCCCATCTGTGATGTTCCAGGGCATGCAACCAATTGCATTCTCCATCACTTCAGTCCTCAAGGCCGGATCAATACTTTCAAAGAAAGCATCTGGGTCATCTATTGATCTTAGGAGTTTCTGTTGTGCCATTAAAGCCCTGACTTTCCTTTTCCAAATCCCAAAGTCCCCTGTCCCATCAAACTTCTCAATGTCTACCCTGGAACCCCCCATAGGAGTATCCAAACTTAGGTAACTAGGACTCAACCCTAGACCTACTGCTCTACTAGAGCCTGTAGTAACTACACTAACCACACTGGGAGGAGTGCCCTCCCCTGGTAGACCAAATCCCTTACTTAACTCCACTTTGAAGCAGATAAATCACACACAATCAGTATATATTGGAATTAAATCACAATACTGATATAAACAATTCTGAAAAAATATAATAAACAGAATTAATCAATCACATTTATTATCTACTCATATACATGTGTCAGCAGTATTTAATCAAACATTTATTAACTCAATAGGCCAATATAAACCAAATAAAGTGCCTAAGTTATCAATTGAGATCACTACTGCAGTCTTGTATAAAATTCTAGCAGAAATTATATAACCAGTGATCAATTAACAGTTAATAAAAACAGAATAAATCTCATACATAGATTATCACAATTACAAAGTCAAATCAGGTCATAAAAATTAGAACAAAATACCTACTGGTAACATACAGGAGCAGCAGTAGTATATATGACCAACATATGACAGTAATTAACCTATATTCATATGAGATTAATTCAGCAAATTAATCTAATCAGAATCACCAATCCTCATATAGATTAACATTGGAAATGAACCAAAAAAAATAAAAATTATCAGCAGACCAAAATGGTAAGCAGCAGAAGCAATAAATCAATCTATATTAACCAAAAAACATAGGCTATCAATCTAATAGGTTAACACTTGCTGAAATTATATAAAAACCAGATTATATAACCAGCAGTAGAATCATCCGAATTATAATCAACGAAGCCAGAAGCATACACAGATTATATAATCAGAAAAAAAATGATTCAATAATTTAACCTAAATTATCTATGAGATCATAAAACAATTAACATAATACTCATAGAGAAATTCTAAATTAGGTCTCCACCGAATCACCTAACCGAATCACCGGCTGTCTCAGGCTAGCAGGGTAACCTCTGCTCTGATACCAATTTGATGTTCCCAGGTCTCAATTTACATTAGCATTAGGTGATTAACTCATATTAATTATCAATTGAATCAAAAGAAATACACAACCTATAAACCCTAACCTAGTCAAGCCAATCGATCGTGTGATTTAACAAGAAAATTGGAAGCAAGAAGAAGAAGAGACACAAATGTTTGATGACGGAGTTCGGCTCTTGAGCCTACGTCTCCGGGACTCGGGATAGAGTCCAATCTACTATAGCTTGAGAGATTACAGATAAACAGGGAAAATAAGGGTACAGAGATGACCGTATATGGCAGTAGTTGATGCTCAAATCAACATCGAGTCTTCCTCTTCATATGAGGAATGAAAGCCCTCTGGTATCGCCTCAAAGAACCAAACATAGAGTGAGATCAGAACATCAAGAACAATTCCAAGCCATCACCGAATCACTCAAGAACACCACCGAGTGATTCCCTTTCTTTGCCAAGCACTTTGCCTCAAAGTACCACAAGAATCAACCATCAAACGAAGGTAGAAGATGAAGAGTAGGAAGAAGAATAGCCATCTCCGAATCTCCAGAATCGCCAGAGCTCAAACCCCAAATCACAACACGAAACCCTCGACATTGTTTGCATACATGAATGAAATAAACCAGCCCAACTATGCCTTATACAAACACATGAACCGGACGGTTCAATAACAAATCAGGTAAATACATGAAATACCCAGATTACTCCAACAGGTTGAAATAGGGATTAGGGTGGTGGCTCATCTCCTTCCTTCTACTTTTCCTAGCTTCACAGTGAATCCCTCCTGGTGTTATTTTCTCTTTTGTTTTTCAAAGAATAGGTTTTCTTTTTGTAGAATCGAATGAAATTTTACTAGTAGAAAACACAAGCTAAATATAAAGAGTTTTATGAAAGACACTGTTAAAGGGTCAAAACACTGACCCCTCCAAATGCAAAAATGATCATTACCAATAAGAAAAAAATAATTCAATCATATTGCAATATTGGTTTCAATTTTTTCTTCTCAAATCCATGCTCCCTACAAGGATTCCATATCAAGGTTTAAGTCGAGCTCAGGTGTGAAGGGTAGAAATCATGGTGGTCCTTCATCGACAACAATTGACATTCGTGAGAGAGAGAACTGTTGATGAAGTTTCATGTGGAACCAATAAGAGTTCTTGCCATAGAGATAAAATCTCTTCAAGGGTTTGAAAGCATTCCAAGTGGAATGAAGATCTGCAACGGCTCATCATATGATGATGATGATGGGATCCAAAAGCAAGAAATGAAGAAAGACACAAGAATCCATACACTAGAATTTGAATTTAGACCGTTATCTCCGCCCAAATTTGGAAAGAGTTCTTTTGTCGGACAATTGTCCCGGGACCCACAACGTTTGATTGGTATGAAAGAGACTTCTAAACAAACTTCAATCGTTCAAAGTATGAATTTGAAAGCAAATCGGACAAGAATCGGTTAAAATCGCTTGAAACTTTATTCTTGTCAGGGTCACGATCAATGGACTGAATCGGAGGTGAAATTAGAATGATAATAACCGATTCCAATTACAATGGAAAGGGACCAATGTCCCACCAAAAACCAAAAAAAAGGAAAGGGATCAATGACCTACTGTTTCTACTTTCGCATATTGTACTATCAAATTAAATGATTTCTCAAATTTTCTTTACTTTTAATCACCATTTGTGATTTGACACGTTGCTTTGAATACTTCAAATGGTGACTCAGTGAGTAGGAGAGCCACCCAACCCCAACATGACAGCAATTTCATGTTTTTTATTTGTTTTTGTAAGCAAAGTTTTATTTTGCATTTCTTCTTCTTTAACAGACAACAAGGTTATCGTTTGGTGCTTTTAAGGGCCTTGTGGGTCTACATCTTTTGCCGACATGGCATGGCCAATGAAAGTTTTTTGATTTTTTTAATTTTGGTGGAAAGATAATATTATGCATCATTGTCATGAAAATATCAATGACTCTGTAACATAGGTTCTAAAGTCAAGGTGTAGAATTTGTTTAAGATTTGGAATGGCCTTTTGGATTGTAAAGCCAACAATGGCACCACGGTTGATCTAAAATAACAACGAAAACAAGGAGCCTTATTCGAACTAAATAGGATTAGTATATGGATTTTTGTTTTTCAATTAGTTTTAATGTTTTTGTCTTTTTCCTACATTATCTCTTTCTTTTCTTTTGTAATTGAGTTTTTTACACATAGGGTTCTTTAGTGGACCATAAACTAACGTTGAATCTTCTTAGTGCATATATTACGTCTGAGTCCCAACCAATCTAACCCCGTCAATCACTTTTTTTAAAATTTCAAACTTGGGGATCTAAAAACCCCTCAGGTTTATTATTTTACATGCTTACGACCTCATTAAAATAAATAAATAAATAAGGCTCTTACACTCCTCAACTATATCCCTCATTGTGATCGACAATAACACCATTGTCGGAGAAGTACCATAATATCCCAAGGAATCTCCTCTATTCCTTCTCATTATGATCAGCTCCTGCTTTGATTATTAGCCCTAGCTATTCCTTATGACATCCTGTTGGGTTTGGGTGTCTTGTATTCTATGGGTCCATGTAATTATGGTTTTGGTTGTATATGTAATTGAAACAGGGTTTGGGTCAATTACTAATACTAGGGTAAAATTGTAATTACATTAGGATTAGGGTTTTAGGTTTCCCTATAAATAGTTTCTGTGGGATAACCTATAGGCATCAAACTCTATAGGAGATTGGGGAATCAATCCCTATAGGGGATTGGAGAACCCATCCCGGGGATAAGGATTGGGCACTGAAGCAAAGGGTAATACTTTGTGGGTGTGAGGTTTTCTGGAACTATTGAAACTCTTTTTCTCTCTGGTGGACGTAGGCAGGATTTTGCCAAACCACGTTAAATCCCTTATGTGCTTTGCTTGTGTTCATCTCCATTCGTGGTTGTGCATTCATTATCCCTAACAAGTGGTATCAGTGCGAGGTTCGTTGGATCATCGCCGGAGGTGTGCGAAGATCCAGAAAGAAGAGGATAGGTGACAGGAGAACTAAGAAGGCTTCGACGGATTGATCGAAGGTACAATTCTAGATCTAGAATCGTGAATTAGTTTTGTTTTTTTATCTTTTTTCCCTTGTAGTTTGATCGTATTAGATCGCTTGAAGAAAGAAAAAAAAAGAGGGCGGTCCGACTTTGGATCGTAGGCGGTGGGTATCGACCGTGGAAGAACAGTTTTTTTTGCTTGGTTTTAATGTAATGTTCATTACATTGGTTTGAAAAAAAAAAAGTTGAAAAAAAGTTGAAAAAAAGTTGTGAGTGGAGAATGTGGGGAAGAACGTAGAGGGAGAAAAAAAAATTCGGTGGGGGAAAAAGACGGAAAAAGAAAAAGGGATTTTTTTTCTTTTTTGTTTTTTATTATCGGATCGTATCATACAGATTGTTTCCACAGAATTTTGTTTGAAGGTTTTTTGTACAGAGTTAAGTGTTCCTAATGTTTTTGGGTGTTTCGGACTTGGTGGAAGTGACGAATATAGGAAATTTCACTCCGTTGGAAAGCCACAGATAAATTGTACAGGCTTGCAGGTAGTGTTGAAATAGGTGGAGCTCCAGTTGACACTTTGGCAAGGGGTTCAAGTAGACAGAATTTGCAGGTTGTTTAGGCGCAAACCAAGGGCAAATCTGGAAAGAAGCGAGTGACTTTCGCTTTGGATTTGGTGAGTGGCAGTGATCTCTCAAAGCCGGCTGTGACAAAAGGAGAGATGGAGCCAAGTCACGTCACGTGGTATAGTGGTGATGAGCTGTACGGGACACCCCAGGTGGGGATGTATGCCATACTGGTTTAGTGATGGCGGTAACAAAAGCATTCCTTGAGGGGATGCGGGTCATGCGTATATAGCGGCGATGAGCTATAGGGGACACCCCAGGTGGGGGTGTGTGCCATGCTGGTTTAGTGATGGCGGTAACAAAAACATTCCTTGAGGGGATATGGGTCATGAGTGTATAGCGGCGATGAGCCGGACGGGACACCCTAGGTGGGGGTGTGTGCCATGCTGGTTTAGTGATGGCGGTAACAAATGTGACATCCAGCCCAAACCTAGCCCGGGATACCCTATTTGTTTTGGGATAAAGAAAGACTTGTTTAATGTTAGACGTTGAAGTTGGACCTTGATTTCAATGTTGTTATCCTTGAAAGCCTTAGGAGGTTATATCCGGCCTTATCCTTACCCTGACCCGGCCCGGAATTTGTATTGTCTGTTGATCCAATGACCCGAAGTGGTGGGAAAAGTCCTTGTGTACCCTTTTGGTTGATGATTTGGTGTCAGAGCCCAAGCCCATGGACATTGACGATGATGCCCCTCACTTGAGAGCATTGTCAGTGTTAGTTTTGAATCTGCGCACCGAAGAGGGGTGAATTAGTTGGTAGACCTAATGAACACCTGTGCACAATCCGAAAGTATTTCTCGAAACTAGACTTCTTGATGGACTTGTAGGAGTAAACCCCACCCTATTTGACCCCATATAGCCCTCCAAATCCCTGTCCGAAGTTGCTGAACTATGTCTGGCAAATCCTGCTTGTGCATCGAAGAAGGTGAGCTTAGTTGATGTACCTAATGAACTCCCATACTTGATCCAAATGTATTTCTGGAAACTAGACTTCTTTATTGACTTGTAGGAGAAAAACTCACTCAATTTGACCTTGTATAGCCTTCCGAATCCCTCTTCGAAGTTGCTGAACTATTCCTGAAAATCCTGTTGAGACTCTGTTGGTCGATACTATCAACCAAAGGTATCGACCAAAACAAGCCCAGAATCGTGAAAAATATGCTTTTTGGATATTCCTTTGTCCTTTTAAGTGAAACCTCGAACCTAAATCATTATTTCACTCATTTCAACATCTGAGAACGTGGGAAAGCTCCTCTAAACCTCCTCCTTGGCTTGGGTGTTGATCATCTTCAAGAATCATTGTCTCTCTTCTCTAATCTCTTCTCCATGGTATATAATCTCTCACTCTCTCTCTAATCTGCTCCTATCCCATCTTGTTCTTGCTACTGAGTTCGTGAAGAAGGTGCTGCAACCTTGCAACCACCTCTTCTACAAGCTCTTTTGCTTTGATTAAACCTCTCTTCATCCTTTCCACGCTATGATTCTCATATTTGATGTTCTTGCTTTCTTATTTTGATTTCCTCTTCATGGAAACATGAATTCATCTTCTTAATCTGATTTTCTTTAGCAAATAGGTCTGATTATATGTTAGTAATTGTTTTTATTCTGTTGTTCATCATCCTATTGCTTAATTCCTAAGTTCTCTTGCAATTGCAATTGATTTCATTGAAGAACATGATTCTTGCAAGATTGAACCTAGGACCTCAAATTGGGGGTTTTCAATTCGACCATTGGATCATGTTAATTCTTGCTACGTAGTCTCCTGCTATTGTTCTTAAGCATCCCTCCAAGTTTCGTATCGATCCAAGATGTGAAACCCAGCCCTAACCTTGACCCGGAAACTTTGTTATTTGTAGGTCCAGTGACCCGAAGTAAAGCAAGAAGTCAGCTTTGGGCCATCCCAGTGGAGGACTTGGTGTCTGGCTTTGAATCCATGAGTGTTGATGATGAGGTTCTATTTATGGAAACTGAATCTTGATGAAGACCGGATTAGTTGATGGACTTGGAGTGCTCTCTATCATGGTTTGAAGGCATTTCTACCTATTAGGTAAGTCACTTGGTATGTGTGCAAAACCCCTTTAGGGTTGGATTTGATCTAGGCCTTCAATTCCCTATTTAGAAGTTGCTGAACTGATTGGTCGACTCATTGGTCAACTGGACCAGTCGACCAATGGGTTCTGTCTTTGGTAATTAGGTCTTGCTTGCTCTATTTAAGTCCAATCTCGATTCTACTTCGTATTTTATGCCTCCAAACTCTTTGGAACGAACCAAAGACCTCTGCAAGTCATCTCCCTTGCGTCCTTGGTGTTTATTTTGATGGATCTTCGTCAAAACTCATGTTCTTACACAAAAAGGTATGTTTACACTCCCTTCTTCTTCTTCATCCTTGTTTTCTTTCCTTTTTGAGTTGAGACAGTAGAGGAGATGCTGCATTCTTTGTTGCAAACATCTCTGAACTTATCTCTCATGATATTCCTAAGGATTAATGGCTAATGCGATGATCTTAACCATGATCATTGCAAGCTTTTGAAGGAATCATGATCAAATCATGATCTTGTCTTTGTTCATCTTTTGATTTAAATTCTGATCTTCTTAGATCTATTATATTGATCATATTAGTAGTCAATCGCTGTGTTTTCTTTACATAATCCATGATCTATCAATCTCTAGTTGTTTCTCTTCTACCATACCATGCTTTCTTCAAGAATCATGACTGATACATCTATGGTAGGTTTTGTTTCCTTGTTTAGATTTATGTTCTTAGATCTATTTTCTTGAAGATCTAAGTATGCCTTCCATGATATCTTTATCAAAATCAATGATTCATTCTCCTATTGTTCTTGTCTATGATTTGTATCTTGAATTCTTCAAGAACCATGATTGATCTAACTATGGTAACTTTTTGTTTCCTAATTTATAACTTGAAAACTTGATTCGATTAGTGTTTTGAGGTCCTCTATATGTTAGGATACTACCAATGTAGTTTACCCCTTGGTTAGTACACTTTTGAACCACCAAATTCGGTTCTTTATTCTTAAAACTCTGATTTTGTAGGCCACTATCTCCATTGGTCGACTGATTGGTCGATGGGACGATAGACCAATCCAATCGACCAATGAGTACAAACAACTCCGATTTGGTCTGTTTTGGATGTTTTGATATCTTTTCTGTTAGGGATCTTTCCTAATATATTGTATACACTTGTTTAGGACCTTCTTCTCAAGTTTGTCAAGATCTTACTTGATTTCTTAAGATTCCTTTGCAAGTTATAAAAGGTAAGGATGGTTACTTCCTTAACAACATAAATTGCATATCTTAGTTTCTATATTTGAATCTTGTTAATTTATTTCTTTAATTAGATTCTTATAACGTTATACTACTGTGGTATTGTCTTGATATCAGTAACATTACTTGTTTATATTAAATTGACTCATGTATGATTTACTTATCAGTTATACACAAGTTGATTGTAATTATTGATTTCTTTCCATATATGAAGTTACCATATATGTGATGTTATGAATTGATGCTTGTGTATGCTTAAGTATGATTTGGAAAGGAGAGGTGTCCTTTTGACACTTCTGTCCTAGGACTACTACGGGAATATTATGGGATGTTTCCGGAGATGCCCTCTGGACACCTTCCTAAACTGTTGGATGACATATTTAGGATTGTCTAGTAGTGTTTGGCTAGGATGTCCCATTATGTCAGACCCTAATCGGAGGGGTATTGAGACCGAACAACCCGTGGTAGCAATGGGGATTCACGGGCGCTCAAGACCGGTAACCAACCCATGAGAGGACAGGAATCACATTGTGGGGGCCATTTATCGGTAGGGTTGCATATGGTTAGACTTGGGCTCACGGGCGCTCAAGACCGGTAACCAACCTGTGAGAGCACGTGAGAGCTTCCCGTTTACCATATGTGGATGACCAATAGGGTTGATGAGTCCGTAGTCAGGGACTATGAGGACTCTAGTGTGAAGGATACCGGAAAGGATCGCCAGGGGCGAGGAATGGACGTATTTGGATCTGACTTGATGTAACTGAGTAGAAGACTTGCATTTGGCTAGGCTTTAACCCTGACATGCGCCGGTACTTAGACCAATTGTAAAACCCAGCCCTAACCCTGACCCGGAAACCTTGTTATTTGTAGGTCCAGTGACTCGAAGTAAAGTAAGAAGTCAGCTTTGGGCCATCCCAGTAGAGGACTTGGTGTCTGGCTTTGAATCCATTAAAGTTGATGATGAAGTTTTATTTATGGAAACTGAATCTTGATGAAGATCGGATTAGTTGATGGACTTGGAGTGCTCTCTATCATGGTTTGAAGGCATTTCTACATATTAGGTAAGTCACTTGATATGTGTGCAAAACCCCTTTAGGATTGGATTTGATCTGGGTCTTCAATTCCCTATTTTGGATTTGCTGTCAGCATTGGTCGACTGATTGGTCGACTGGACCAGTCGACCAATCCACTCGACCAATGAGTCTTGTCTTTGGCAATTAGGTTTTTCTTGCTCTATTTAAGTCCAATCTCGAGTCCACTTCGTACTTGCTGCCTCCAAACTCTTTGGAACGAACCAAAGACCTCTGCAAGTCATCTCTCTTGCATCCTTGGTGATTTTCTTGACGGATCTTTGTCGAAACTCTTCCTTTTGCATCAAAAGGTATGTCTATACTCTCTTCTTCTCCTCCATCTCTGATTTTCTTTCCTTTTTGAGTTGAGACAGTAGAGGAGATGCTGCATTCTCTGTTGCAAACATCTCTGGACTTGTCTCTCATGATCATCCTAAGGATTAGAGGCTAGAACAATGATCTTAACCATGATCATTGCAAGCTTTTGAAGGAATCATGATCAAACCATGATCTAATCTTGTTAAACTTCTGATTTGAATTCTGATCTCCTTGGATCTTCTACATTGATCATGTTAGTAGTCAATTGCTGTGTTTTCTTTTCATGATCCATGATCTATCAATCTCTAGTTGTTCTCTTCTACCATACTATGTTCTCTTCATGAATCATGATAGTTACATATATGGTAGGTTTTGTTTCCTTATTTAGATTTATGCTTAAAAGCCTATTACCTTGAAGATCTAAGTATGTTTTCATGATACCGTTACCTGAAGCAATGATCCATCCTCCTATTGTTCTTGTCTTTGATTTCTATTTCGAATTCATCAAGATCCATGGTTGATCTAATTATGGTAACTTTGTTTCCTAATTTGGATCTTGATGTCTTGTTTGGATTAATGTTTTGAGATCCCCTATATGTTAGAATACTACTGATGTAGTTTACCCCTTGATTAGTACCCTTTTGAACCACCAAATTCGGATTTCCTATCTTAAAACTCTGTTTTTTTTTTAGGCTACTGTCTGCATTGGTCGACTGATTGGTCGACTGGACCAGTCGACCAATCCACTCGACCAATGAGTACAGCAACTCTCCGAATTGGTCCGTGTTGGATGTTTTGGTATCTTTTCTCGTTAGGGATCTTTCCTAATATGTTGTATACACTTGTTTAGGACCTTCTTCTCAAGTTTGCCAAGATCTTACTTGATTTCTTAGGATTCCTTTGCGAGTTATAAAAGGTAAGGATGGTTATTTCCTTAATTACATAGATAGCATGAATCTAGTTTCTATATTTGAATGTCATTGATATGTTTCCTTAATTAGATTCTTACAATGATATACTACTGTTGCATAACCTTGATTACAGTAGCATTGCTTAAATTGATTCATGTATAATTTACTTACCAATTATATACAAGTTGATTGCAATTATTGATTTCTTTCCATATATGAAGTTACCATATATGTGATGATATGAATTGATGCTTGTGTATGCTTAAGTATGGTTTGGAAAGGAGAGGTGTCCTTTTGACACTTCTGTCCTTGGACTACTACGGGAATATTATGGGATGTTTCCGGAGATGCCCTATGGACACCTTCCTAAACTGTTGGATGACATATCTAGGATTGTCTAGTAGTGTTTGGCTAGGATGTCCTGTTATGTCAGACCCTATTCGGAGGGGTATTGAGACCGAACGACCCATGGTAGCAATGGGGATTCATGGGCGCTCAAGACCGGTAACCAACCCGTGAGAGGACAGGAATCACATTGTGGGGGCCATTTATTGGTAGGGTTGCATATGGTTAGACTTGGGCTCACGGGCGCTTAAGACCGGTAACCAACCCGTGAGAGGACGTGAGAGCTTCCCGTTTACCATATGTGGATGACCAATAGGGTTGATGAGTCCGTAGTCAGGGACTATGAGGACTCTAGTGTGAAGGATACCGGAAAGGATCGCCGGGAAGCGAGGAATGGACGTATTTGGATCCGACTTGATGTAACTGAGTAGAAGACTTGCATTTGGCTAGGCTTTAACCCTGACATGCGCCGGTACTTAGACCAATTGTAAAACCCAGCCCTAACCCTGACCCGGAAACCTTGTTATTTGTAGGTCCAGTGACTCGAAGTAAAGTAAGAAGTCAGCTTTGGGCCATCCCAGTAGAGGACTTGGTGTCTGGCTTTGAATCCATTAAAGTTGATGATGAAGTTTTATTTATGGAAACTGAATCTTGATGAAGATCGGATTAGTTGATGGACTTGGAGTGCTCTCTATCATGGTTTGAAGGCATTTCTACCTATTAGGTAAGTCACTTGATATGTGTGCAAAACCCCTTTAGGATTGGATTTGATCTGGGTCTTCAATTCCCTATTTTGGATTTGCTGTCAGCATTGGTCGACTGATTGGTCGACTGGACCAGTCGACCAATCCACTCGACCAATGAGTGCTGTCTTTGGCAATTAGGTTTTTCTTGCTCTATTTAAGTCCAATCTCGAGTCCACTTCGTACTTGCTGCCTCCAAACTCTTTGGAACGAACCAAAGACCTCTCGCAAGTCATCTCTCTTGCATCCTTGGTGATTTTCTTGACGGATCTTTGTCGAAACTCTTCCTTTTGCATCAAAAGGTATGTCTATGCTCTCTTCTTCTCCTCCATCTCTGATTTTCTTTCCTTTTTGAGTTGAGACAGAGAGGAGATGCTGCATTCTCTCGTTGCAAACATCTCTGGACTTGTCTCTCATGATCATCCTAAGGATTAGAGGCTAGAACAATGATCTTAACCATGATCATTGCAAGCTTTTGAAGGAATCATGATCAAACCATGATCTAATCTTGTTAAACTTCTGATTTGAATTCTGATCTCCTTGGATCTTCTACATTGATCATGTTAGTAGTCAATTGCTGTGTTTTCTTTTCATGATCCATGATCTATCAATCTCTAGTTGTTCTCTTCTACCATACTATGTTCTCTTCATGAATCATGATAGTTACATATATGGTAGGTTTTGTTTCCTTATTTAGATTTATGCTTAAAAGCCTATTACCTTGAAGATCTAAGTATGTTTTCATGATACCGTTACACTGAAGCAATGATCCATCCTCCTATTGTTCTTGTCTTTGATTTCTATTTCGAATTCATCAAGATCCATGGTTGATCTAATTATGGTAACTTTGTTTCCTAATTTGGATCTTGATGTCTTGTTTGGATTAATGTTTTGAGATCCCCTATATGTTAGAATACTACTGATGTAGTTTACCCCTTGATTAGTACCCTTTTGAACCACCAAATTCGGATTTCCTATCTTAAAACTCTGGTTTTTTTTAGGCTATCGTCCCGCATTGGTCGATTGATTGGTCGACTGGACGATCGACCAATCCACTCGACCAATGAGTACAAGCAACTCGGAATTGGGTCGTGTTGGATGTTTTGGTATCTTTTCTGTTAGGGATCTTTCCTAATATGTTGTATACACTTGTTTAGGACCTTCTTCTCAAGTTTGCCAAGATCTTACTTGATTTCTTAGGATTCCTTTGCGAGTTATAAATGGTAAGGATGGTTATTTCCTTAATTACATAGATAGCATGAATCTAGTTTCTATATTTGCATGTCATTGATATGTTTCCTTAATTAGATTCTTACAATGATATACTACTGTTGCATAACCTTGATTACAGTAGCATTGCTTAAATTGATTCATGTATAATTTACTTACCAATTATATACAAGTTGATTGCAATTATTGATTTCTTTCCATATATGAAGTTACCATATATGTGATGATATGAATTGATTCTTGTGTATGCTTAAGTATGGTTTGGAAAGGAGAGGTGTCCTTTTGACACTTCTGTCCTTGGACTACTACGGGAATATTATGGGATGTTTCCGGAGATGCCCTATGGACACCTTCCTAAACTGTTGGATGACATATCTAGGATTGTCTAGTAGTGTTTGGCTAGGATGTCCTGTTATGTCAGACCCTATTCGGAGGGGTATTGAGACCGAACGACCCATGGTAGCAATGGGGATTCATGGGCGCTCAAGACCGGTAACCAACCCGTGAGAGGACAGGAATCACATTGTGGGGGCCATTTATTGGTAGGGTTGCATATGGTTAGACTTGGGCTCACGGGCGCTTAAGACCGGTAACCAACCCGTGAGAGGACGTGAGAGCTTCCCGTTTACCATATGTGGATGATCAATAGGGTTGATGAGTCCGTAGTCAGGGACTATGAGGACTTTAGTGTGAAGGATACCGGAAAGGATCGTCAGGGACGAGGAATGGACGTATCTGGATCTGACTTGATGTAACTAAGTAGAAGACTTGCATTTGGCTAGGTTTTACCCTGACATGCGCCGGTACTTAGACCAATGGTGATGTGAGAGAGTGGTGACTTAACCCCCAGCCATGGAATGTCCCGAGGGATGCCGGACCCATTACCAACTGATGATGAGTGATTGAGACCTTCCTAAAGAAGTACGGTGCTATGACTTAAAGCATGTCTGCCAATAGAGACCAGCATACATAGAGTTAGATTCATTCATTCATTGCTTGTCTCATATCATATTGCATTTATGTTCGTTTTGAAATCTTGCCATTTATGATATTATGGATTTAACTGCCTTACTGAGTTTCTTTGAAACTCATTCCTTTATTGTACAATGTTTGTTAGACTATCCTGTAGGTACTGAATACTATGACGGTTCCTATGAAGAAGCGCAAGGCGAAGAGGCATATCTCCAGGAAGGTGATTGCGGTTACCACAATTACACTAAAGATCCCGCGAGTGGTTATGCTCCGTACGATGCTTAGTCCGACCATTGAGTGGAAGCGTCCTTGTGCCATTTATGAGATTTACACTTATAAGGATGTTGACTATAAAGTGGAGAACGATTTAGTTACCCATTGTACTTGGTACTGGGATTATATTTTGTCTAGTTTATTATCTTTTAGAGCTACTTTTCCGCTGGTTGTAGAGTGGGATTTTTGCCTCACTTTACTTATCTGTTTTGACACTCTGATGATATCTAGTATTCTGATTTATTTATGATTCATTCTTTCCTTGTTGGATCTATGGTTTATCTTCCGCACTTTTATTATGATTGTTCATGATTATGTTATTGTTTATGTGGGAGGTTGATTACTCGATACCTGATCTTCGGGCTGTGGATCACACTCTCGGGTATGCCAGATAGGGTACCGGCTGGGAGGATGTGACACCAATGGTGATGTGAGAGAGTGGTGACCTATACCCCAGCCATGGAATGTCCTGAGGGATGAAGGACCCATTACCAACTGATGATGAGTGAATGAGACTTTCCTAAAGAAGTACGGTGCTATGACTTAAAGCATGTCTGTCAATAGAGACCAGCATACATAGAGTTAGATTCATACATTCATTGTTCGTCTCATACCATATTGCATTTATGTTTGTTTTGTAATCCTGCCATTTATGTTATTATGGATTTAACTGCTTTACTGAGTTTCTTTGAAACTCATTCCTTTTGTACAATGTTTGTTAGACTACTCTACAGGTTCTGAGTATCATGACTGCTCGTATGAAGAAGCGCAAGGAGAAGAGGCATATCTCCAGGAAAGTGATTGCGGTTACGACAATTACACTTAAGATTCCGCGAGTGGTTATGCTCAGTACGATGCTTAGTCCGACCATAGAGTGGAAGCGCCCTTGTGCAATTTATGAGATTTATACTTATAGGGATATTGTCTATAAGATTGAGAACAATTTAGTTACCTATTGTACCTGCTATCGGGATTAGATTCTATTCTGTTTCTTCTCTTTTAGAACTACATTTCCGCTGGTTGTAGAGTGGGATTTCGCCTCACTTTACTTATTTGATTTAGACACTCTGATTATATTTAGTACTCTGATTTATATATGATTCATTCTTTCCTTATTTGGATCTATGGTTTATCTTTCGCACATCGATTATTATTGTTCATGATTATGTTATTGTTTATGTGGGAGGTTGATTTCTCGATACCTGATCTTCGGGTTGTGGATCACACTCTCGGGTATGCCAGTTAGGGTACCTGTCACATCCTCCCAGCCGGTACCCTATCTGGCATACCCAAGAGTGTGATCCACAGCCCGAAGATCAGGTATCAAGTAATCAACCTCCCACATAAACAATAACATAATCATGAACAATCATAATAAAAGTGCGGAAGATAAACCATAGATCCAATAAGGAAAGAATGAATCATAAATAAATCAGAATACTAGATATAATCAGAGTGTCAAAACAGATAAGTAAAGTGAGGCAAAAATCCCACTCTACAACCAGCGGAAAAGTAGCTCTAAACGAGAATAAACTAGACAAAATCTAATCCCAGTAGCAAGTACAATGGGTAACTAAATTGTTCTCCACTTTATAGACAACATCCTTATAAGTATAAATCTCATAAATGGCACAAGGACGCTTCCACTCAATGGTCGGACTAAGCATCGTACGAAGCATAACCACTCGTGGGATCTTCGAGTAATTGTTGTAACCGCAATCACCTTCCCGGAGATATGCCTCTTCGCCTTGCGCTTCTTCATAGGGACCGTCATAATACTCGCAAGACTGCAGAATAGTCTAACAAACATTGTACAATAAAGGAATGAGTTTCAAAGAAACTCAGTAAGGCAGTTAAATCCATAATAACATAAATGGCAGGATTTCGTAACAAACATAAATGCAATATGATATGAGACAAGCAATGAATGAATGAATCTAACTCTATGTATGCTGGTCTCTATTGGCGACATGCTTTAAGTCATAGCACCGTACTTCTTTAGGAAGGTCTCAATCACTCATCATGGTAATGGGTCCGGCATCCCTCGGGACATTCCATGGCTGGAGTTAAGTCACCACTCTCTCACATCACCATTGGTCTAAGTACCGGCGCATGTCAGGGTAAAACCTAGCCAAATGCAAGTCTTCTACTTAGTTACATCAAGTCAGATCCAGATACGTCCATTCCTCGTCCCTGACGATCCTTTCCGGTATCCTTCACACTAAAGTCCTCATAGTCCCTGACTACGGACTCATCAACCCTATTGATCATCCACATATGGTAAACGGGAAGCTCTCACGTCCTCTCACGGGTTGGTTACCGGTCTTAAGCGCCCGTGAGCCCAAGTCTAACCATATGCAACCCTACCAATAAATGGCCCCCACAATGTGATTCCTGTCCTCTCACGGGTTGGTTACCGGTCTTGAGCGCCCATGAATCCCCATTGCTACCACGGGTCGTTCGGTCTCAATACCCCTCCGATTAGGGTCTAACATAACAGGACATCCTAGCCAAACACTACTAGACAATCCTAGATATGTCATCCAACAGTTTAGGAAGGTGTCCAGAGGGCATCTCCGGAAACATCCCATAATATTCCCGTAGTAGTCCAAGGACAGAAGTGTCAAAAGGACACCTCTCCTTTCCAAACCATACTTAAGCATACACATGCATCAATTCATATAACCACATATATGGTAACTTCATATATGGAAAGAAATCAACAATTACAATCACTTTGTATATAATTGGTAAGTAAATCATACATGAATCAATTTAAGCAATGCTACTGTAATCAAGGTTATGCAACAGTAGTATATCATTGTAAGAATCTAATTAAGGAAAACATATCAATGATATTCAAATATAGAAACTAGATTCATGCTATCTATGTAATTAAGGAAATAACCATCCTTACCTTTTATAACTCGCAAAGGAATCCTAAGAAATCAAGTAAGATCTTGGCAAACTTGAGAAGAAGGTCCTAAACAAGTGTATACAACATATTAGGAAAGATCCCTAACAGAAAAGATACCAAAACATCCAACACAAACCAATTCTGGAGTTGCTGTACTCATTGGTCGAGTGGATTGGTCGACTGGTCCAGTCGACCAATGCAGACAGTAGCCTAAAAAAAACAGAGTTTTAAGATATAAAATCCGAATTTGGTGGTTCAAAAGGGTACTAATCAAGGGGTAAACTACATCAGTAGTATTCTAACATATAGGGGACCTCAAAACATTAATCCAAACAAGACATCAAGATCCAAATTAGGAAACAAAAAGTTACCATAATTAGATCAACCATGGATCTTGATGAATTCAAAATAGAAATCAAAGACAAGAACAATAGGAGGATGGATCATTGCTTCAGGTAAAGGTATCATGAAAAGCATACTTAGATCTTCAAGGAAATAGGCTTAAAAGCATAAATCTAAATAAGGAAACAAAACCTACCATATATGTAACTATCATGATTCATGAAGAACACATAGTATGGTAGAAGAGAACAACTAGAGATTGATAGATCATGGATCATGAAAAGAAAACACAGCAATTAACTACTAACATGATCAATATAGAAGATCCAAGGAGATCAGAATTCAAATCAGAAGTTTAACAAAGATTAGATCATGGTTTGATCATGATTCCTTCAAAAGCTTGCAATGATCATGGTTAAGATCATTGTTCTAGCCTTTAATCCTTAGGATGATCATGAGAGACAAGTCCAGAGATGTTTGCAACAGAGAATGCAGCATCTCCTCTATTGTCTCAACTCAAAAAGGAAAGAAAATAAGAGATAGAGGAGAAGAAGAGAGTGTAGACATACCTTTTGATGAAAAGGAAGAGTTTTGACGAAGATCCGTCAAGAAAATCACCAAGGATGCAAGAGAGATGACTTGCAGAGGTCTTTGGTTCGTTCCAAAGAGTTTGGAGGTAGCAAATACGAAGTAGACTCGAGATTGGACTTAAATAGAGCAAGAAAAACCTAATTGCCAAAGACAGCACTCATTGGTCGAGTGGATTGGTCGACTGGTCCAGTCGACCAATCAGTCGACCAATGCTGACAACAATTCCAAAACAGGGAATTGAAGACCTAGATCAAATCCAATCCTAAAGGGGTTTTGCACACATGTCAAGTGACTTACCTAATAGGTAGAAATGCCTTCAAACCAAGATAGAGAGCACTCCAAGTCCATCAACTAATCCGATCTTCATCAAGATTCAGTTTCCATAAATAGAACTTCATCATCAACTCTCATGGATTCAAAGCCAGACACCAAGTCCTCCACTGGGATGGCCCAAAGCTGACTTCTTACTTTACTTCGGGTCATCGGACCTACAAATAACAAGGTTTCGGGTCAAGGTTAGGGCTGGGTTTTACAGTACCGGCTGGGAGGATGTGACACGAGACCCGTAAGACCAATTTTGAGCCAAAACCCAAAGAAATAGCCAATGCCATGATTAACTCTTGAACTTGATATGCCAATTTGGGGATTTCTAATTTGACCATTGGATGATGTTAATTCTTTGATAATTAGTGTCTCTATATTGTGTTTGAACTGTTCCCCAAGTTTCGTATCGATCCGAGACCCGAAAGACCAATTTTGAGCCAAAACCCAAAAAGCCAGCTTGCTGTCCGAAATTCTTTTGGTTGATGCCTATTGGTCGATACTATCGACCCAATGTATCGACCAACAAGGTTGCTGTCAGAAACTTTTGCCCAGTTTTGATCCGTTCGATCTCCGATTGTTTTGGTTTCTTCTCTAATCCTTCATGTATGTTTGTTTAGGACTTTAAGACTATAGTTACCTTATGACAGTAGCACCATGCTTAATTACTTGGTTTATCATGTTTACTTATTCTTGTCATTTATTTATACACTGTATTATGAGATGTTATGACATGTTTTCAATATGATAATGTATTGTTGATATGTAATGGATGGAAATAAGCATGTGATTGCTTAGGTATGATTTGGGACTGGGGAGTGCCCTACTGGTACTTCTGTCCTTGGACATCGGAGGGAATAGTATGGGATGTTCTCCGAAGATGCCCATCGACACTTTCCTAGATCATTGGATGATATACATAGGACTTGTCTAGATGTATGGCTACGATGTCCCTATCATATCAGACCCGATTTTGAAGGGCATTGAGACCAAACGACCCGTGGTAGTAGTGTGGATTTGTGGGCACTCAAGACCGGTAACCACTCCGTGAGAGGACATAAATTGCATTGCGGATACCCGGAAGGGGCCATTTATTGGTAGGGTTGCAAATGGCTAGACTTGGGCTCACGGGCGCTCAAGACCGGTGAAATAATCCGTGAGGGGACGTGAGAGCTTCCCGTCTACTATTTGAGGATGACCAATAGGGTTGATGAGTCCGGTGAGTAATATCCGTGACTCTAGTGTGAAGGATACTGAAAAGGATCCCGAGAGGGGAGGAATGGATGTATCTGAAACTGACATGATATGATTAAGTAGATGACTTGCATTGGGCTAGGCTATACTTGGACATGCGCCAATACTTAGACCAAATGGTGATGTGAGAGAGTGGTGACCGAAACCCCAACCATGGATTTGTCCGAGAGGGATGCAGGACCCAATTCCCCCCGGTGATGAGTGACTGAGACTACCTAAAGAAGTATGGTGTTTTGACTTAAAGCATGTACACTATAGAGACCAGCATACTTAGAGTTAGAATCATATTTGCATCTTATGTCTCATATCATCTGCATCATTTCATGATTGATATCATATGGCTTATGTATTATGGAATAACTTTCCTTGCTGAGTTCTTTTGAACTCACTCCTTTTTGCAACATATTTTGTTAGACTTTTCTGCAGGTACTCCTACTGTTGACTGTGACGTTCAACACTTTGAGGACTAAGTTGGTGACTCATACCACTTTGGCTACGGTGACTACATCGGTGAAGGCTACCAGTTCAAGACTCATATTTGTCAGGAGTGGATCCGGCCTGGCTTAGTTTCTTATGATTATGTTATTGCGGAGAAATTGTATAAGTTAGAAGAAACTGTAACTTAGTTGCTTACCTTTTTATTTTCCTTCTTTGGAGATTTGGTTGTAACCTTTACCTTATTTCGATCTACCTTCCGCACGGTTGTCTTTTGATTTGGTACTTGTTATTCCGCACTCTAATGTTCTTTGTGATCCTTTTGTGATCATTTCTTAACTTTTATTATTAGATTACTTGAATACTATAATTTGTTCTTGCTTTTGATTATATTATTGTGATAAGTGGATATGATCGTTCCTAAACTGGATCTGTTGGGCTGTGGATCACTCCCGAGTAACCCAGATAGGGTACCCCCTGGGTGGATTTGGGGCGAGATGTGACAACAAAAGCATTCCTTGAGGGGATGTGGGTCATGCGTGTCTAGCGGCGATGAGCTATACGGGACACCCCAGGTGGGGGGTGGGCGCCATTTTGGTTTAGTAATGGCGATAACAAAAGCATCCCTAGAGGGGATGTGAGCTATGCGGTAAGGTGTGGTGGATACACAGAGACGGGTGATTGCAGAGAGACATCATCAACGGTTTTCTTCAATGTGGTTTGTAGAATTCAAGCCAATGTGGAGATTGTTAGGTTTGGGTGTCTTGTATTATGTGGGTCCATGTAATTATGGTTTTGGTTGTATTTGTAATTGAAACAAGGTTTGGGTCAATTACTAATACTAGAGTAAAATTGTAATTACATTGGGATTAGGGTTTTAGGTTTCCCTATAAATAGTCTCTGTGGGATAACCTATAAGCATCAATCTTTGTAGGAGATTGGGGAATCAATCCCTATAGGGGATTGGGGAACCCATCCCGGGGATAGGGATTGGGCACGGAAGCAAAGGGTAATACTTTGTGGGTGTGAGAGTGGTGTGAGGTTTCCTGGAACTAGTGAAATTCTTTTTCTCTCTAGTGGACGTAGGCAGGATTTTGCCGAACCACGTTAAGCCCCTTGTGTGCTTTGCTTGTGTTCTTCTCCGTTTGTGGTTGTGCATTCATTGTCCCTAACACATCCCTCTTCCATTTCACTTTTGTTTCTTGAATTCTCTCTTCGGCGTTCGATTAGCTTCACAAGGGATTTCTCTGTCCAATATCCAGAACTCTTGTTCTTCTTTGTTGGGATAAATTTGAAATTCCAATCCAAAAATGGGCTTCAGCTTTCGGCCTCAAATGATTCACGATTGGGTCAAGGAATTATAAGCGACTTCAAATATCTCACCAATAGCCAAGAATGAAGACTTTATGGAATGCTTCGGCAGCATAAACTATTTGTTGCGCTTGTAATTTGAAAATGGATTTTCAATCTTCATAGCTACTGCCAAAGGCCATTCTCGTGATTACATCTTCTGTAGATGTCTGGAACCAATCTGTTATTAACTCCTGTTGTTGTCCTCCATCTTCTTCCCCATCACAATTATCAACATCTGCAATTTTCCCCCTTTCATTTATTTAATTCATTTGATCAAGCAAAACAAGAACACTCCCATTAAAGAAAAGGATAAAAATTAAAGTGATGTTGGAATATCTCTCTTAATAGGGGCATGTTGGTCATTATCTGTTCAAGTGATTTACTTGTAGTATGTTTTCATTTAGAGGGGCACTTCTATCCTTTCTATTGTTGTATATACAAACCCCTTTTGGGGTTAGGGTTTCATATAGTCATTTTACAAATCTGCGATGGGTTCTCTCTCTCTTTGAAGTGTGATTCTTCAATATCTCTCTTGCTCTCTAGTTTGAGGCTTGGTGGTTGGTTCTCTTTGTGATTTGATGGTGTTTTTTTAGCCTTTGGTTTAGCTTCATGTTGTTTATGGATATGTTGTTGTTGTGCATTTCTAGGTGAAATCATTATATGGTGTTTTAGTGTTGTGATGTCATGTCTTCTTAGTTGATCTCTTGAAGGTTTATTCTTTGAGAAGTTGTATATGTTATTTGAGAGTTCCTTTTATACTCAATTTTACATTTGATTTAATTGTGCATATTGTCTTGAGTCCTCGGATTCATCCTTGGATGTAGGTCACTTGGCCGAATCAAGTAAATCATTGCTCTTGTCTTTATGTTTATGCTTGATTCCACTGCATATATGAGGGTTTTCTAAATATTCTAGTATCAGAGCTTCGGGTGGTAGTCACAGTTGTTGGCTTTTATTAGCTATATGCACTTGTTTCTCTTAATCTCTCTTTTTTCTTTTCTTTTCTTTTCTTTTCTTTTCTTTTCTTTTCTTTCTTTCTTTCTTTCTTTTTTTTTTTTTTTTTTTTTTTGAATATTATGTCTCTATTATGCTCTCTATTTCTTGTTTGATTTTTTTTCTTCTTAAGACCCCCAATTTTTGTTTATCCAATTCGATTAGGGTTTGTTAAATTGATGTTGTTGTTTAGGTTTTGATGGTAAAACCTTGTTAATAAGACTCCTATTGTTTGTTTATTGCATCAATTTCACTCTTCTTAATCTAAATCTGATCAAATCTACTTGTTCTTGAGGTCTTTCATATTTGGTGACCTGGAATTGTTTGAATTTTTGTGGCTTTTTCTTTTTTCTAATTCTATTTATAAATCATGTGTTTAAAGCTTGTTTCCATCTGGATTCGATATTGTATTTACTTATTGTTATCTGAAATAATACCCTATGTTGATAAAACTTCTAGACCATTATTCTTGCTTTGTTTTTCTCTGAAATTGTATTATCATTTCCTTTTATTTTATTTCTTTGCAATGACTCCTACTCGATATGAGCTTGAGAAATTTGAAGACAAATGTGACTTTACTGTCTAAAAATAGAATACATGCAATTGTTGTGCAAAATCATTGTCATAAGACTTTAAAAGTTATTGACAAACTCCAATCCTCTCTGACTAATGAAGAAAAAGGCTGATATGATGGAGTTGCGCTATAATACCTTGATTTTGCATTTGGAAAATAATGTTAGGAGAAGAGTAAGAGATTGTATGGAAGTTGATAAGGTGTGGACTAAACTTGAAGAGCTGTGTATGATCCCATTCCTACTTGGCATTACCTTGTTAAAAGAACAATTGTTTAATTTTAAAATGGATGCTTCTAAATTATTATCTAATAATGTAGAAGATTTCTATAAATTATCATGTGATTTAACTAATCTTGATTAAGAGCTTATTAATAATACTCTTGTTGTCCTATTGCTAAATTATTTGCCTGAAATGCATGCCAGTGTAAAGAATGCTCAAAAATATGGTAGAGAATCTGTGACTCTTGATGATTTGATGGACTATCTTAATATTAGGATATAGAGGTGAAATCTTAAAAAATGAAAAATAAGATTCTTTGTGAGGGGTTTTATGAAAATTTTAAAATTAAGAATAACATGGAGAATAAGAAGAAATTCATAAAAAATAAAAAATAAAAAGTTTGTGGAAAAAAAAAAACAATAATGACCACTTTAATCATAATAATAATAATAACAATAAAGATAATGGTAAGGTGTGATGAACACATTTATGTGTGAAATCTTAGGGCATAAAACATGCAATTTACACACTTTGAGTGGAGCTACCTTGGGTTTTATGTTGTTTTTGCAGACTTTATGAATTTTTAGGACTTGAGCGAGTATCTGGAATTTTGGGTATGAAACATGCGATTTTAAATGTCAAGAGGTCCGTTCAAATTCTCAAGTGCGAAAATGGGAATGATCTGGAGCATGATGGGGTAGAGATGTGATTATGGGTCAACTCCGAAATATTTAAGAGATAAAGAAGGCAAATTTGATCTACGTCTAAGATTATAAATTATCAATCAAATCTACAGAGATATTATTGAGAGAGTCCAAATGGAGAAAAGAGTCCTTGCATACCTCAATATCTTATTTCCTATTTATGATTTGATTAAAGAAAGAAAAAGAGTAAAAAGAATTATATTCAAATAAGGAAGAAGAAAAAATCCCGTTTTTGAATGTCTCTGTTCAATTTCGATCAAGCCCTTCATCGAACGGTCATACGATGTTCCGATCGAGCTGATTTTTGGAGGAGAGCTTCACGACTTCTTGATCCTCAAATCCAACATTGGAATTGTGAATTTGATCTCTCTAAGTTAGTCCTATTAATATGTCAAAACCCTAATTGGTTGATTCAGATAGAAACCCTGAGTTTGATTCAAATTCTGTCAAGATTCATATCTCATGTAAACTCTATAAAAGGAGAGCACACTCCATCAAGGGAGAACATGTTTTAGAACTTAGTAGAAGCACTCTTTCTTTTCTCTTCAGTTTATTTAGGCTTTCCCTAGTTTTCTTTGCTTGCTTTTGTGAGATTTTAATTTCTAGATTGAATGTTTAAGTTTAATTTTTCTATGTAATGTAATGCAATTTCAAGTTCAAGATCAAGTTCAAGTTTCAAGATTTGTTTTTCTCTCGGTCTAGCAATCGCAGATCTAGATCATTCTGGATCTAGATCTGGTTGTTAGGGTTGGTTGAGATTTGAATCGTTTGTTCAAATTCTTTTGAGCAAATTGCATGGACACCCCAAAATGAGAGCCTAAAAGCATTGACACCCCAATTTATGTTTGAAAAACACACAGGTCCTATTATGTTAAAATGGTTAGCTATACAATCTAAAAGACTATTATACCCTTATGTGTGCAATGACATGTATTAACCTTACGACTAAAACAGAAATAGAGGAAACTGAAGAAGATTGTTAGCTCCTTCACTTAGAACAGCAAGAGCCATATCAAACCTTTCGCCAAACCAGTTTCCGCCTGCATGTAACCAATGTGTTAGCAGAGACAGGTTCAAATGCTCAGTAGGCCAGACGGGGTTTTTAATGAAGCTAGGTCGAGTAATCAAGGAGAAAGCCAAAAACGATGTCGATAAAATATTCTCTGCTTTTTCCAAAATGAGAAAAAACCTAGTAGATATCAAAGAACTTGAAGAAGCGAAAGATCGATGTTGTTCATGAGCTACTTCTCTACTAGAACCTTGCAAATACTGATCGAATCTTAGATGAAAGAAGCTCAACTGCTATTTGATTTTGGTCCAAAAATCACGATTGAGGTTGTAGAAAGCTTGCAAGATGTCATTTATGCCGAGAAGCTTAAATCTGGAACTAAAATTAGGGAAACCGGCTGTAATCATGGGAGTTGGTTTTAATGGAGGCGGGAAGACAATTTCTCTTGGGATTGATTTTGATTATAGGATGGATAGAAGCATCCAATCTCATAAGAACTTCCATTACAACTGATCTACTAAAGTCACTGAGTTTTGATGAGATTTTTCCTCTCTTGAATAATCTGATTTTGTTGGCAAGTTGCTTAACCGTCTCAATAGACTACAAATTTGGTGGCAGATTAGATTTGCCCAAATCTCAGAAGAATTATACTACAATTGATGGGTACAGTGTTCGGATTCCATCTCTCCATCGCACAACTGAACTACCTAAATTAAAGAGGAAAAAGAGGAAGAAGAAGAAACAGGTAAGTGCGAATGATCAGAATCGGAAGTTTCGTATCAATTGGATTTATAATACAATATTTTGTTCTTACTACTTGGTTTGAATTTTCAAAGAGCCACAGTTTTGATTTTCAGTTGCAGTTCAGATTTTCAGAAGATGAACGGGAGAGGTAGAAAGACATTGCAAGTAGGGTGGGGATAATAATATAATCTCTTATACAATTAGGGCTAACTTTGGAATTAAAATAATTTAAACAATGATTTAATTTTTTTCTCCTCAGATTTTGATAGGGGTAGTTTTGGAATTAAAGAAAAAGAAACTATGGGTTAATGGTTTTACTAACAGAATGGACTAACATGTTTAATGAATTGGGGTGTCTATGTTTTTTAAACATAAAGTGGGGTGTCAGTGCTTTAAAGCCTCAATTTTGAGGTGTCATTGCAATTTGCTCAATTCTTTTTTATTGTTTGAGGTTTAAAGATGCAAGTAAGTAACATTGTTCAATAATCTTCTCTCCCCCCTCCATTCCCACTTCTATCTACCCCTCAATATTTTTAATTTAGGATTTACTTTCAGCATTTATTTATTCTTCTCCCTTCCCCTAGGTCCTTGATCAGAGATGCCTATAGTCGTGCCTCTCTTTGGTTAAGGTTTTCCTTTCCTTTTTATTATTCTGTTATTTACTTTATGCAATTTACTTTCAGCATTTATTTATTGTTCTCTCTTCCCCTGGGTCCTTGATCAAAGATGCCTATAGTCATGCCTCTCTTTGGTTAAAGTTTCACTTTCCTTTTATTATTCTGTTATTTACTTTCTGCAATTTACTTTCAGCATTTATTTATTCCTTTTCTGCAATTTCTTTTTCTCTAATATCCGTTCCCCCGATTGGTGGACTGTAAGCTACGGCAAAGGGTCCACGGTCAAAGTCATTATAATTATATTCCCCTTCCCTAGATCTAGAGCTGACACTCAGATCACTTCCCTTTTATTTTTATTTATTTATTTACTATTTGCATTTTTTTTGCCTTTATTAATTATGCGTTGGTTATGTTTGCTTTATTTTTCATCTCAATTTGATTACATTAGATATATAGATTAGGACCATTCGTTTAGTTTAATTAAGTGATTAACAAATTTGAATCATTGCATTCTCGCATTATCATTAAGAAGTAAATTCTAAAGTGACATATCTCTTTGAGATTGACCCGTTAGCTACATGATACCATGCTTTCTTGATCAGCTGAAGAAAATGGTTGAAGAGATTATTACTCATGCTGTAGGTAACATCATTGAACAAATAGCTGACTAGTTATTTGATGAGAATAATCCCGTTCCCCCTCCTGAAGATATGTTTGAAGAAAATATCCCTAAGGATAATCCTGAAAATGATATTGTTGTTGCTGACAATTCTCCTGTTCTTGCACCCCCCCCCCCATACTAGATCTTGTTTTTTCCTGCTCCTATTTTTGATAATGTTATCCAAGACATCAACATTGTTCCTGATGTTGTTGAAGAAAATATTCCAATTGCTCCACCAAATGATTTTTTAGACATTGCTCCTTCTGCTTTTGATATGCCAGTTGATCCTCTTGTGGGTCCTAAGGATCAAGAAAATATTGCAGCTGAAGTTGTCGACATGCAAGTCACTTCTAATGATGCCGCAGTAGATGCCAATCCTCATGAAGTTATTTAAGCCACCAATCCTCATCCAATTGGTCTTGGATAGTTGGAAGATGCCCAAAGTGTTGTTGATTCTAGGGATCATTTTCACCTTGTCTGGGATTTAAAAGAGAACCATACTGCCAATTGGAACTGGGAAGTTGCCCGAGAATGGGGAACCAAAGGTAGAATCCCTCACGATAAGAAGGAGACGGATGGCATGACTGATGTTGGACTTTACACACATGCTTGGGGGTAAAAAATAATCCTCTACTCTTTTTGTTAGGATAAATTATTTTTCCTAGGCTTTATTTTGCTAAGTCTTTCTCATTTTGTCTATAGATGTTTTTGGTGTTGGTTTTAATGCTTTCTCCAAAGTTCTAGAAAGGGAGAAAATTCTTTCTTTGGAGAATGAAAACATGATCAAATGGAATTTTGAGTTGATCGATGAGGTACAAGAACTCAAGAAAAGCTTGAAACTATCAGAAAGAAAATTAGAAGCTGCCCAATTCAAAGAAAAGGATTTATGCTCTAAGATAAATAGTTTACAGGATGATTTCAAATCTGTTCTGATATCTGTACTAACTTGCAGGAAGAAGTTTCAAATTTAAGGGCTTCCCTAGTGAAGTATAAGGATGAACTTCTACAAATTGAAATGCTGAAAAATGATGCCCTCGAGAGGGCCAGGCTTGCAACATATGAGAGAAATGAAGTTCAAGGTAAGTTGGAAAGGGCTATTATTTGGTCCAAAAGTTTTGAGAAGGAAAAAGATGACCTCCAGGTCAAGTTTGAAAAGGTTGACAGATTAAGATCAAATTTAGAAAGGGAAACAAGTGTTTGCAACAAGCTTTTGATTCCCTTTCTAAAGAAAAATATAATCTGGAGGTCCAAAAGGACAATTTAAAGTCAGCTCTGAATGAAATTTTGGAATAGGATAATCTTAGTGTGAAATCCAGCCCTATCCTAACCCTAACCTTGACCCGGAAACCCAGTTGTTTGTAGGTCCGAAGACCCAGAGTAAAGGAAGAAGCCAACTATGGGCCATCTCAGTGGAAGACATGGTGTTTGACCCAGAACCCATGGAAGTTGATGATGGTGTTCCATACTTGAAGGTTTATTTAGAACTAGAAAGGAAGCTGCAGCTTGTTGAAGATGAGTCAAGTTGATGGACTTGAAGTATAGTTAGACATGATTCGAAGGCATTTTTCTATACTAGGTAAGCCATATGTTGTATTGGGAGAAGCTCATTAGGTTTGGACTTGAGTTGGGCCTTCAATTCCCTGTGTTTGGCCTTGCTAACCAGCTTGGTCAACTAGGTGGTCGATTGGGCCAATCAACCAACAGAGTCAGAAATCTGAGAAAATCCTTTGTTTAGGTTTTTTCACTTTCTATTTAAGTAAACTTCGTATTTCTTAGTATCCTCTGCCTCCAAAACTCTCGGAGAACGTGGGAAGACTCTCTCAAAGCTTTCCTTGGTGAACTCGAAGAACTTTTGCAAGATCTCAAGCCTCACAACTCCAATTCTTCGATCTAAGGTTAGTGATCTCTTCTATGTTGTGATTTATCCTTCTATGATCTTATTCTTGATTGAGACTATGAAGAAGATGATGCATCCATGCAACCATCTCTTCCATAATCTCCTTCCATTCTCAAGTTTTAATGACATTTACATTGATCTTCGCCATGATCCTTGTAAAACCCTCATGAAACCATGATCTCCCTTTTTGATTCAATTTCTTAGCATGATTAGATCTGTTTGTCATGATGGAATGGTATATGACTTCTGGTTATTTCCTACTAGGATGAGATCTGATCATTTCTAGTTTTCCCATGGATTCATAGTATATTTTTCATCGAAAACTAGGGTTTTTACCAAATTGGAGAGTCATGATTTTAAATTAGTAGGTAGTGTTTTTTATCAATGTTAGTGGCTAATCTATACTCCTTTAGTGTTAGATTATTGTTCTAAAGGTTTCCTCCAAGTTTTGTAGAGTTTCAGATCTTTTAGATTGAGTTTCGTATCAAAATCCACTTTTCTGCTTCGTACTCAGTTGGTCGGATGGTTGGTCGACTAGGTCAATAAACCAACCAATCGACCAAGCAAGTCAGTAGCTCTGTTTTTTGCTCGGTTTAATTCGTTTGATCTCCAATCTTTTAGGCCTCTTTCCTAATGTTGTATCTATGATTGTTTAGGGTTTATTTGCTAGGTTTGGAACCTCTCTCTTTGATCTTTGGATAATCATCAACGCTATTTAAGGTAAGGACAGTTATTTCCATAATAACATAGATTGCGTGTATTTTAGTTTCTAATTTCAAAAATTCTTATATTCGCTACTGATATTGTACTTTCTAATTATGATGTACTGCTGTAAGTACAGTAACACCCTACTTATGTTTTCTTTTTTCATTATTCAAGTATATATGTATGCTTACTCATGTATGTTGTTTAATGAATTGATCATTCTTTTACATATTCTTTTATATGATGAGATGTCAGTTATGTATGATGTGACTGATCTGAGAATGTGAATGATTAGGTATGATTTGGGATTGGGAAGTGTCCTTTTGACATTTTTTCCTTGGACATCAATGGAAATAATATGGGATGTTTTCAATGATGCCCTCCGACACTTTCTCGAATTATTGATTGTCATACCTAGGGCTGTCTAGCTGTGTTTGGTTAGAAATACCCCATTATATCTGTGAAACCCAGCCCTGACCCTAATCCGGAAACTCTATTTATTGTAGGTCCAGTGACCCGAAGTAAGGCAAGAAGTCATCTTTGGGCCATTTCTGTTGAAGACTTGATGGCTGGATTGGAATCCATGAGTGTTGATGCTAGTGTTCCAATGGTGGAAACTACACCCGGATGAAGATTGGATTAGTTGATGGTCTTGGAGTGGTCTCTGTATTGATTCAAAGGAATTTCTAACTCCTAGGTATGTCACTCTAGAGGTGTGCAAAACCCCTTGATGTTTGGACTTGATCTGAGCCTTCAATTCCCTGTTTTGAAGTTGTTGTCTTGATTGGTCGACTCATTGGTCGATTGGATAAATCGACCAATCAATCGACCAATTGATTCTGTTTTTGAAATTTGAATCCTGTCACTTCTATTTAAGTCTAATCTCGGGAATACTCCGCCTCATCTGCCTCATAAGCCTCTGGAACGAGTTAGAACCCTAATCTAACCCATTCCCTTGCATTCTTTGGTGATCTCTTTTAAAGACTTGAAGAATTCTTCATCTTTCTACGGCAAAGGTATGATCTCAACCACTCTCTCTTCTATCTCTCGATTTTCTTTCTTTTATTCTGTTTTCATTGAGATCAGAAAGGTGATGAAGCATTCTTGTAATCATCAATTCTCTGATCTCACCATATTCTTTAAGACTCATGATCATCATCATGTTCTTAAACCCTACTTATTGAGTTCTTGAAAACCTAACCCTAATTCTTTGAAACCCCAACCTGTGTGATTGTCTGGAAAACTTTTGGTAACCTCCCTTGTGAAGGAAAATCTTCTTAAGTAATATTGTGTTAACCAAAAATTTAATCATCTATACTTTCCTGTTTTGATTTGTCTTTGTTCATTCAGATCTCACAATTATTTTCCGAGGGAACCAAAAAGGGTAAAACCCTAATTCTTGGGTAAGATCAAGAACCTCTAGTTTAATCATGGTAACCCAATTATTATGTTTCCTTTACTAGATCTGAATTCTTTCATATCCTAGTTCATTATCTTTAATCTTTCTATTTTTTTCCCCCTCCTAACCTATGATAACCCTAATCAGGTTGACCTCATGATTTCTAGGTTGTAACTTGAGAATTGTTTTTAGTTATGGTATAATATCCTCTATACCCTAGAATACTACCATGATAATTCCCCTCTTAATTGTACCCTTTTGAACCATCGAATTCGGTTCTGGATTCTCAAAATTCGGATTCTTGCAGGCCCTTGTCTGCATTGGTCGATTGGTCCAGTCCAGAGACCAATCAATCGACCAATGAGTACAAGCAACCTCAATCTTGGTCTGTTTTGATTGATTTATGATCTTTTCCTTTATGCATCTTTCCTAACATGTTGTGTGCACTTGTTTAGGACTGTCTTCTCAGGTTTTGTCAAGATCATACTTGATTCTTTAAGATTCCATTCAAGTTAGAAGGTAAGGACAGTTAATTCCTTAACTACATAGATTGCTTGTTCTCTGGTTTCTACTTTATGAAACTATGAGATTACCTACTGTTATTGTATTTTAATTCTGATCTTCTACTGTGGGAACAGTAGCACTTAATTATATCATCTTTTCATTGTTTATGTTATATGAATTACTTATTACTGCTTAATCTGATGTTGCTTTTACATTCTCTTTTATATGATGAACTACTGGTTGTGTATGTCATGACTGATCTGAGAATGTGTTTGCTTAAGTTTGGTTTGGGATTGGGAAGTGTCCTTTTGACACTTCTGTCCTTGGACATTATCGGAAATAGTATGGGATGTTTCCGGGGTTGCCCATCGACACTTTCCCGAATCAATGGTTGTCATACCTAGGGATGTCTAGCAGTGTTTGGCTAGGATATACCCCTGTTATATCAGACCCGATTCGGAAGGGTATTGAGACCGAACGACCCGTGGTAGCAATGGGGATTCACGGGCACTCAAGACCGGTGAGTTATATCCGTGAGAGGACGGGAATCACATTGTGGGGGCCATTTATTGGAGGGTTGCATATGGCTAGACTTGGGCTCATGGGCACTCGAGACCGGTGAGTTATATCCGTGAGAGGACATGAGAGCTTCCCGTTTACCATATATGGATAACCAATAGGGTTGATGAGTCCGGTGAGTAATATCCGTGACTCTAGTGTGAAGGATACCGGAAAGGATCCCGAGAGGGGAGGAATGGAAGTATCTGGAACTGACTTGATGTAACTAAGTAGATGACTTGCATTGGGCTAGGCTTTTCCCTGACATGCGCCGGTACTTATGCCAAATGGTTGTGAGAGAGTGTGTTGACTTAACCCCCTACCATGGTTTGTCCGAGAGGGATGCCCGGACCCACTACCAACAGGAGCCGTATGCGTGACCTACCCAAAGAAGTACGGTGCTATGACTTAAAGCATGTCTGCCATAGAGACCAGCATACATAGAGTTAGATGCATACATACATTACTTGTTTCATACTGCATTGCATCATGTTGTGTTTTGCCACATGTTATCTATGATGTTATGGATTAACTACCTTACTGAGTTTCTTCGAAACTCATTCCTGTTGTATATTTCTTTTTGTTAGATTATCCTGCAGTCTGAGAATACTATGAGCGATGCAACAAAGCACAAGCCGATGAAGCGTATTACACGCAAAGTGCTTGGCAACGATCAAGATTACTTTGATGATCCCCCGGCGGATCAAGCTGCGTACTACTTTTGAGAACGGCATAGAGTTAGAACGGATTCATTGGATTGATGAAGTCCATACTTATGAAGACTTTATCTATAAACTTGAAGACGCTTGATCTTAGTTTATTTATTAGTACATTTGTTTCAGTTGTAATCCCTTTTGATTTTTATACTACGTTCCGCTATTTTGGTAAAGTGAGTTTACGACTCACTTCACTCCTTTTTGATATCATTGGATATCTGGTATCTTTCCGCACTCTGATTATTCTGATTGTTCATTTCTTGTTTTGAACCTTGTTTATAATATTAAACCTTGATTTATTTCTGTTCATGATTATGTTATTGCACATGTGGGAGGATGATTTCCTCGATACTTGATCTTCGGGGCTATGGATCACACTCTCGGGTATGCCAGTTAGGGTACCGGCTGGGAGGATGTGACAGAATGATATCAGAGCTCAAAGTTCAAGGAAATCCTAACCACAGAAAACAGTAACAGAACATTCCTAAGTCATAGATCCAGAAGTGACTCATCTACTCTTAGAAGTGAATAATAGAACACTTGGACTAGAAACTGTTAATGAAGCATAACTGGATAATTCTGAATAATGCACAATAATTTATACTTAAACAATTGTCACTTAATGCAATAAAAGAAAGGTGCATAATACACAATAATAAAGTGAAACAGGGAGAACTTCATTAACTTTAAGAAAAGTTTTACAACTACATTTGAAAAGCATAAATGAAAATCCTAGTACAGTCTATCTAGGATCTCCTCTGATCTCTGTAAGCTCGGAACTCCTCTGAAAGCTGAGTCACCTGATGCTCGATCCTATCCTGTCATGACTCCATCCTCTCATATAGCTACTCCTGTCTGACCTCCATCCTCTCCAGCATGGAAGTCATCGATCTCATCTGTGCACTGAGATCCGAAGTCTCTGGAACCACATGAGAAGGACCATTTGTCTCGAAGTGCGAGGAAGGGAAATCGTGATGCTCCGGCACTGTCTCGTGCATCTCAGTATCATCTCTGGCCTGATCATCATCACTGTCAGGACCGATATCCTCTCCACCATCCTCTGACTCCTGCTCATCCTCTGTCTCATCATCCTCCTCACCCTTTGGACCAGGAGATCTCTCTGTCTGTGTCAGTCCCATCTGACATATCATCCTAGTCCCTATGACATATCCTCGTGGACCAGTGTCCACTGGTGTATCCTCGAAACTGACCCCGAAATGCTTGAAGATCAAAGTCAGTAACCTCCCATAGCAAAGATTCCGCATGCTAGGCCGCAGAACCAAGTCCAGCATAACCTGTTGTATGATGTAGGAAAGGTCAATCTCGAAGCCCATGTAAATCCGATAGATGACTATGGCCTCCATCACTGTGACCCTATGGTGATGTCCAGCCTTCGGCATGATGTTTCGGCCGACGATGCGACCGATAACTCATGCAGCATCTATCATCTGTCCGCTGTTCCTCGGAGTGAAGCACCGGCAGCTGTCCCACAGTGTAGAGCATATCTCGCGCAGCTCATATGGCATCAAGTAGCTATCTATAGCTGCTCTTGCAGGTATCCATACGCACTGATCTGGGTAGTGAGGGATCCGCAAGATCTCGGCTAACGATCTGGTGGAAAAGCGAATTTGAGTCTGAAGGACCCTACTCCTGAGGACAAGTCTATGTGGATGCCCTGGACCTCTAGCCTCCTCGGTGTAAGTAAGGTTACTGAAGAACAACCTCACTAGCTCGGGGTATACGGGCGGATCATCCGTGAAGAGATGAGTCCACTGCAAGGTGTCGAGCCTCTGTTGTATCCTAAAGACCCGGAGCTGACGAAGGTGTAATAGACGTCCTAGCTCGATTTGGCAGTAGCTGAAGTAGGCCTCATACAAGAACTCGGCCTGTGGAGTGTCGAAGCGATCTGGTCTCCGGACATGCTGTCTAGGCTCTGAAGGAACCTCACCTCTACCTCTGAGTGCCCCTACTATGCGACCTCTACCTCGTCCGCGTAGTCCTCTCGGCATAGTGAATATCTGTAGTAGAGACAAAGACATTGTTGGTTAAGTGCTATTTCAAGATTTAAGCCAAAAGGGTATTTTCGTAAAATTTTTGGAAAATTTCAAATTTGGGGGAAATTTGATTTGAAGATACTAGCATGTGCATAATACTTGGAATTGCATGTCTATGAAATTCATTTGATAAAATTCGATCGAAAGCTTGACATAAAGCGAAAATTTCAGCAAGAAAGAATTTGGGGATTTTGCATTCTAGGTCAAAATTGATTTTTTTGAAAAGTTGAAATTGGTTAAATCAAACTATATGGACATATCTACAGTATCATTTGGAGCATGTAGCAATTGATTTCATGCGAAAACTCCAAGCGGTTTGTGAGAAATCAAATTTTTTTTAAAGATAACGATTTCGGTACGAAAACTTTGCGAGAAGTGCAAGAAGGTGTTAGAACTTGTTGTCTATTCATGGCATTGTGTTTAAAACCTAGGGAATATGTTTCTAAGTATTCCTAAACATGATTTCTAACAATGGATACAAGTAACAATGGATACAAGTAAACATGGATTTGATTGAAATGCAAGCATGAGAAGATGAAAGTAAAAGAGAAAATGATAGTCTTACCTTGTGTTTGATGAATGTGAGTTGTGGTGTTGTTGTTAAAACACTTGAATCACCCAAAGATGCTTGAAAGAACCTTAGAAGATGTTTCCCTAGAGCTCACTCACTTGTGGAAGAAGTTAGAATGAAGTTTGAATGTGAAAATGAGGCTTATAATGCGAATTTTCGTATTCGTGAGCATTGGTCGACTCATTGGTCGATTGGGTCAATCGACCAATCAACCGACCAATGGACCCAGTAGCTCCAATCTTGGTTGAAATGTTGGAAAATGTGATTTTTGTCCTATGAATTGTTGTTGGATGACTAAATGGATGTGTTTAAGCATGAATTAAATTTTCAAAATCATTTGGACATATTGATTTCATTGAAACTTCGAAATTTGGAATTTTGACGTTTCCTGTTCTTGCAGAATGGTTACTCTGAGAAGTGGGCATGGTGAATCCAGTGGTCATGGAAGTGGTCGTGGTGAAATACCTGAAGGCGGTCATGATCAGCAGACTGATGACCAAGGTACCCAGTACATACCAGGTGCCCCGAATGTCGGAAGCTTTCATGATATTGCCAACATCATGGGCAATATGATGCAACAGCAAGCAGCTCAGTTTAATCAGATGTTGACGGGTTTTATGACACTGCATAATGAGACTCGTGCTGGTGTTAATGTGAATCCTCATGCCGCAATTCCAAATGCGGGTGGCCTTGCTGGAACTCCTCATACTCCCCTGATGGAGAGTTTTCTGAAGATGCAGGTGCCCAACTTTACTGGTGTTACCAAGGATCTCTTGTTCCCTAACAAGTGGATTTGTGAGTTGGAAAAGACTTTTCGTCATCTGCAATGCTCCGAAGCTCAAAAGATTTTGTTTGCTGAGCATAAGTTGCAGCATGAAGCCGATGCTTGGTGGACTTCCACTCGGCCTGTTTTGGAAGGTTTGCATGCAGGTGTTATAACTTGGGATTTATTCAAAGAGGCTTTTTGCATGAATTATTTCCCTGAGGCGGTAAAGGATGCGAAGGAAGCTGAGTTCATGGCTCTCGCACAAGGATCCTTGTCTGTGTTAGAGTACCAACAGAAGTTTGAGGAACTTCATTTCTTCGCTCCGGATTCCCTAAAGCCTGATATTGCTAAGGCGAAGAAGTTCTTTAAAGGATTGCGCCCTGTCATTAAAGGCTATCTCACTATCCAGCCTATAGAGAGCTATGCCCAAGTGGTGCAGAACTCGAAGAAGTTGGAAGAAAATGAAAAGGAGAATGCTCGCGTGCAAAGGCCTTGGCAGTCTAGAAACCCTGGTTTGGTGGATCGTAATGATCGGCGCTTTGTGAGACCTACACCCTATCCCACTCCTGCTTTTCAGCCTAGGAGTATAGGTCAAAGCCCTAGTCTCCGACAGCCTGGTCAGTTTCAGTATGGTGGGAATCGACCACCAGTGAATGCAAGTGCTAGGCCGGTGAATGCGAATCCTAAGCCTTTTGTTCAGAAGCCTCATGTTGCAGCTGTCCCGGTAGGACCAAGCAATCCTATTTGCTTCTACTGTAAGCAGTCCAGTCATTTTGCTCGTGATTGTCTGAAGAAGCTTGTCCAGCAGCTGCGCCCAGTGGTGAAGAGTGCTCCTGCTCCTCCCTCTGGTAGAGTGTTCAAGTATCTCTAGTACCGAGCAAGATGGAAGCCATGATGTGATCACGGTGTACATTGTCGATCGCTTCTTTTTTCTGCATTTGTTTTATTTGATACGGGTGCATCTCATTCGTTCATATCATCTGCATTCATTAAGAAGACTGACCTAATCCCTAAGAAATTGTCTAGTAGTTTATTGATTAGTACACCTACTGGTCCTATTGTGAAACTAGATAAAGGATTAGTTAAATGTCCGGTGTTGGTTGGTAAGATAAACTTGGAAGCTAATTTGGTACTTCTTGATATGAAAGACTTCGATGTTATTTTGGGAATTGACTGGTTAACAGCCCACAAAGCTGTATTTCTTTGCTCCTCGAGAAAGATTCAATTCAATACTTGCGTAGGTTCAGTTTTTGAATTTCAAGGTGAGAAAAGACGGGTTGGTAAAAAGATATTGTTTGCACTGATGCAAATCTACACCATAGTAGATGATGCTTCTTCTGAAGGCAAGAGAAAAGTGGAGAAAAGAGTTGACGAAGTCAAAGTTGTCTGTGACTTTGTTGATGTCTTCCCTGATGATCTATCGGGAGTGCCTCCAGATAGGGATGTTGAGTTTTCTATTGATCTCGTCCCTGGTGCCGCTCCGATATCTAAGGCTCCATATAGGATGGCTCCTACTGAGTTAAAAGAGTTGCAAAATCAGTTAAATGAGCTCATTGAAAGAGGTTTCATACAACCTAGTGTGTCACCTTGGGGAGCTCCGGTCTTGTTCGTCAAGAAGAAAGATGGTAGTATGCGTCTGTGCATTGACTACCGTGAGTTGAATAAGTTGACTATCAAGAATAGATATCCCCTGCCCCGAATTAACGATCTCTTTGATCAATTGAAGGGTGCAGCTGTGTTCTCAAAGATTGACTTAAGGTCTGGATATCACCAGTTGAAAGTGAAGTCAAGTGATGTCTTCAAGACAGCTTTCCGAACAAGGTACGGCCATTATGAGTTTAGAGTCATGCCTTTTGGTTTGACTAATGCTCCTGCTGTGTTCATGGACCTCATGAACCAAGTCTTCCATGATGTGCTCGATAAGTTTGTTATTGTCTTCATTGATGATATTATGATCTATTCAAAAAGTGAAGAAGAGCATGAAAGGCATATAGATTTCACTTTGCAAAGACTGCGAGAAAAGAAACTTTATGCTAAGTTTAGCAAGTGTGATTTCTGGCTAAAGAGTGTAGTATTCCTCGGCCATGTGGTTTCGCTGAAGGTATTCGTGTTGATCCTGAGAAAGTTCAAGCAGTTGCTGATTGGGGAAGACCGAAGACTGTAACGGAAATAAGAAGTTTCCTTGGTCTGGCAGGTTACTACAAAAGGTTTATTGAGAACTTTTCTCGGTTAGCTGCCCCTATGACTAAGTTGACCCGGAAAGAAGAGAAGTTTGTTTGGTCTGACGCTTGTGAGAAGAATTTCCAAGAATTGAAGGATAGACTGACAAGTGCCCCGGTTTTGACTATACCTGATAATTCTGGTGGTATAACGATCTATACCGATGCATCAAAGATTGGTTTGGGTTGTGTCTCGATGCAGCACGGTAAGGTTGTAGCCTATGCCTCTCGGCAATTGAAGGATTATGAGCGGAATTACCCCACTCATGATTTAGAGCTTGCCGCTGTTGTTTTTGCGTTGAAGATTTGGAGACATTACCTCTATGGTGAGAAAATTTCCATATTCACGGACCATAAGAGTTTGAAATACTTCTTTACTCAGAAAGAGTTGAACATGAGGCAAAGAAGATGGTTGGAACTAGTCTCTGATTATGATTGTGATATTCAGTATCACCCTAGTAAGGCAAACGTTGTTGGTGATGCTCTTAGTAGGAAGATTCAGAAGAAGGTTTTGGATTTGAATGCTTTGAGTCTACCCTTGTTGTCTTCTATTGAGAGTTTTGATTTGGAAGTTGTTCCTGAGAATTCTGCTGTTGTTCTTTCTGCTATGACGGCAAGGTCTGGTCTTAGAGATAAGATTGTTGTTTTGCAGAGTTCTGATTAGGAACTTAAGGACAAAGTTGAGAAGATTTCTTCGAATCCTGAGTCATATCCCGACTTTGGTATATCCATGGATGGTGCTTTATTGTTTACAGGTAGATTGTGTGTGCCAGCAAATGAAGATCTTAAGAAGGAAATATTGAAGGAAGCACACCAATCAATCTTTACAGTACACCCTAGAAGTAACAAGATGTACAAGGACTTGAAGGAACATTTTTGGTGGATTGGTTTGAAGGCCGATGTTGATGACTTTGTTGCCAAGTGTGAAACTTGCCAGCGTGTGAAAGCCGTTCATCAACCTCCATCTGGATTGCTTCAGCCCCTTCCTGTTCTTAACTGGAAGTGGGAAGACATCTCCATGGATTTCGTGACTAGCTTGCCTAGGACAAGTAAAGGCAATGACACTGTGTGGGTGATTGTTGATAGGTTGACCAAATCAGCCCATTTTATTCCTATGAAGATCACTCATACTTTGGATAAGCTAGCTAGACTTTATGTGGATAATGTGGTTCGTCTACATGGTGTGCCGATGAGTATTGTGTCCGATCGTGATCCTAGGTTCACCTCAAGGTTTTGGAACAATCTACAGAAAGCCTTGGGAAGCCAATTGAACTTGAGTACAGCTCATCATCCACAGTCAGATGGAAAGTCTGAGCGGACAATTCAAACTTTGGAAGACATGCTCAGATCTTGCGTGGTGGATATGGGTGGAAATTGGGATGAACACTTAGCTTTGGTTGAGTTTGCCTATAATAACAGTTATCAAGCAACGATAGGCATGGCTCCGTTTAAGGCTTTGTATGGTTGCACTTGTAGAACACCATTGTATTGGACTGAGACGGGTGAAAGAAAAGTCTTAGGTTCTGATTTGATTGAATCTACGAGCGCAATGGTGGATATGATAAGAGAAAGGATTAAGTCTGCCCAGTCAAGACAGAAATCCTATGCTGACAAGAGAAGGACTGATCTGGAGTTTCAAGTTGGAGAGAAAGTTTTCTTGAAGGTTTCACCAATGAAGGGCGTGATGAGATTTAATATTAAAGGGAAGCTTAGCCCTCATTTCATTGGACCTTTTGAAATTTTGGAAAAGGTTGGACCCGTTGCTTATCGATTGGCGTTACCTCCGTCTATTGCTGTTGTGCATAATGTGTTACACATTTCGATGCTCCGGAAATATGTTGAAAATCTGGAACATGTCTTACAGCAGGCACTTGAAGGGCTGAGTGTTGATCTTACCTATGATGAAGAGCCAGCTGAAATTTTGGATAAGAAGGTCAAGCAATTGCGGAATCGCACCATCCCTTTGGTAAAGATTCGTTGGAAGGACCATACCCCTGAAGAAGCCTCTTGGGAGAAAGAAGAAGATATGAAGGAGAAGTTTCCTCATCTCTTTGGAAGCACAGGTACGCTTTCAATTTCGGGGAGAATGTGAAACCCAGCCCTGACCCTAATCCGGAAACTCTGTTTATTGTAGGTCCAGTGACCCGAAGTAAGGCAAGAAGCCATCTTTGGGCCATTTCTGTTGAAGACTTGATGGCTGGATTGGAATCCATGAGTGTTGATGCTAGTGTTCCAATGGTGGAAACTGCACCCGGATGAAGATTGGATTAGTTGATGGTCTTGGAGTGGTCTCTATATTGATTCAAAGGCATTTCTAACTCCTAGGTATGTCACTCTAGAGGTGTGCAAAACCCCTTGATGTTTGGACTTGATCTGAGCCTTCAATTCCCTGTTTTGAAGTTGTTGTCTTGATTGGTCGACTCATTGGTCGATTGGATCAATCGACCAATCAATCGACCAATTGATTCTGTTTTTGAAATTTGAATCCTGTCACTTCTATTTAAGTCTAATCTCGAGAATACTCCGCCTCATCTGCCTCATAAGCCTCTGGAACGAGTTAGAACCCTAATCTAACCCATTCCCTTGCATTCTTTGGTGATCTCTTTCAAAGACTTGAAGAATTCTTCATCTTTCTACGGCAAAGGTATGATCTCAACCCCTCTCTCTTCTATCTCTGATTTTCTTTCTTTTATTCTGTTTTCATTGAGATCAGAAAGGTGATGAAGCATTCTTGTAATCATCAATTCTCTGATCTCACCATATTCTTTAAGACTCATGATCATCATCATGTTCTTAAACCCTACTTATTGAATTCTTGAAAACCTAACCCTAATTCTTGAGTAATATTGTGTTAACCAAAAATTTAATCATCTATACTTTCCTGTTTTGATTTGTCTTTAATCTTTCTATTTTTTTTTCCCTCCTAACCTATGATAACCCTAATCAGGTTGACCTCATGATTTCTAGGTTGTAACTTGAGAATTGTTTTGAGTTATGGTTTAATATCCTCTATACCCTAGAATACTACCATGATAATTCCCCTCTTAATTGTACCCTTTTGAACCATCGAATTCGGTTCTGGATTCTCAAAATTCGGATTCTTGCAGGCCACTGTCTGTCGCATTGGTCGACTCATTGGTCGACTGGTCTAGCAGACCAATCAATCGACCAATGAGTACAGCAACCTCAATCTTGGTCTGTTTCGATTGATTTATGATCTTTTCCTTTATGCATCTTTCCTAACATGTTGGGTGCACTTGTTTAGGATTGTCTTCTCAGGTTTTGTCAAGATCATACTTGATTCTTTAAGATTCCATTCAAGTTAGAAGGTAAGGACAGTTAATTCCTTAACTACATAGATTGCTTGTTCTCTAGTTTCTACTTTATGAAACTATGAGATTACCTACTGTTATTGTATTTTAATTCTGATCTTCTACTGTGGGAACAGTAGCACTTAATTATATCATCTTTTCATTGTTTATGTTATATGAATTACTTATTACTGCTTAATCTGATGTTGCTTTTACATTCTCTTTTATATGATGAACTACTGGTTGTGTATGTCATGACTGATCTGAGAATGTGTTTGCTTAAGTTTGGTTTGGGATTGGGAAGTGTCCTTTTGACACTTCTGTCCTTGGACATTATCAGAAATAGTATGGGATGTTTCCGGGGTTGCCCATCGACACTTTCCCGAATCAATGGTTGTCATACCTAGGGATGTCTAGCAATGTTTGGCTAGGATATACCCCTGTTATATCAGACCCGATTCGGAAGGGTATTGAGACCGAACGACCCGTGGTAGCAATGGGGATTCACGGGCACTCAAGACCGGTGAGTTATATCCGTGAGAGGACGGGAATCACATTGTGGGGGCCATTTATTGGAGGGTTGCATATGGCTAGACTTGGGCTCATGGGCACTCGAGACCGGTGAGTTATATCCGTGAGAGGACATGAGAGCTTCCCGTTTACCATATATGGATAACCAATAGGGTTGATGAGTCCGGTGAGTAATATCCGTGACTCTAGTGTGAAGGATACCGGAAAGGATCCCGAGAGGGGAAGAATGGAAGTATCTGGAACTGACTTGATGTAACTAAGTAGATGACTTGCATTGGGCTAGGCTTTTCCCTGACATGCGCCGGTACTTATGCCAAATGGTTGTGAGAGAGTGTGTTGACTTAACCCCCTACCATGGTTTGTCGGAGAGGGATGCCCGGACCCACTACCAACGAGCGCCGTATGCGTGACCTACCCAAAGAAGTACGGTGCTATGACTTAAAGCATGTCTGCCATAGAGACCAGCATACATAGAGTTAGATGCATACATACATTACTTGTTTCATACTGCATTGCATCATGTTGTGTTTTGCCACATGTTATCTATGATGTTATGGATTAACTACCTTACTGAGTTTCTTCGAAACACATTCCTGTTGTATATTTCTTTTTGTTAGATTATCCTGCAGTCTGAGAATACTATGACGAGCGATGCAATGAAGCACAAGCTGATGAAGCGTATTACACGCAAAGTGCTGGCAAGGATCAAGATTACTTTGATGATCCCCCGGCGGATCAAGCTGCGTACTACTTTTGAGAACGGCATAGAGTTAGAACGGATTCATTGGATTGATGAAGTCCATACTTATGAAGACGTTATCTATAAACTTGAAGACGCTTGATCTTAGTTTATTTATTAGTACATTTGTTTCAGTTGTAATCCCTTTTGATTTTTATACTATGTTCCGCTATTTTGGTAAAGTGAGTTTCCGCCTCACTTCACTCCTTTTTGATATCATTGGATATCTGGTATCTTTCCGCACTCTGATTATTCTGATTGTTCATTTCTTGTTTTGAACCTTGTTTATAATATTAAACCTTGATTTATTTCTGTTCATGATTATGTTATTGCACATGTGGGAGGATGATTTCCTCGATACTTGATCTTCGGGGCTGTGGATCACACTCTCGGGTATGCCAGTTAGGGTACCGGCTGGGAGGATGTGACAATATCAGACCTGATTCAGAAGAGTATTGAGACCGAATGACCCGTGGTAGCAATGGGGATTCATGGTCACTCAAGACCGGTAACCAATCTGTGAGAGGACATGAGTCACATTGTGGATACTTGTGAGAGGCCATTTACTAGTATGGTTGCAAATAGTAGACTTGGGCTCATGGGCGCTCATGACCGATAACCAACCCGTGTGGGGACATGAGAGCTTCCCGTCTGTTATTTTTGGATGACCAGTAGGGTTGATGAGTCCATAGTCAAGGACTATGCTGAATCTAATGTAAAGGATACCGGAAAGGATCGCTAGGGGTGAGGAATGGATGTATCTGGATTTGAGTTGATATGACTAAATAGATGACTTGCATTGGGCTAGGTTTTACCTTGACATGCACCAGTACTTAGACCAATGGTGATGTGAGAGAGCGGTGACTTATACCCCAGCCATGGATTGTCCTAAGGGATGAAGGACCCACTACCAAACGGCGTTGTGTGATGAGACCTTCCTAAAGAAGTATGGTGCTATGACTTAAAGCATGTCTGCCTATAGAGACCAGCATACATAGTGTCACATTCACCCTAAATCCACCAAGGGGTACCCTCTCTGGATTACCCGGGGGAGTGGTTTACGGTCCCGCCGATCAAGTTTAGGAACTATCATAGCCACCTAGCACAATAATATAATCAAAAGCAAAAACAAATCTTTGTATTCAATTTCTTTAATAATAAAAGTCAAGAAAGGATCTTAGAAGGATCACAAAGAAAATCAAAGTGCGAAATAATACCAATCAAATAAATAGTTAAAGTGTGAAAAGAAGGGGGAAACCCATTTTACAACAACCGCGAAAGGTAAATCGAAATAAAGTAGAGGTTACAACCAGTTCTCAAAAGAAGGGGAAAAAAAAAAAGGTAATCAACTAAGTTACAGTTTCTTCTAACTTATATAATGTTTCCTCAATAAGATAATCATAAGAAACTAGACCAGGCCAAATTTGCTCCTGACAAATATCAGTCTCGAATTGATAGTGTTCACTGACGTAGTCACCATGATCAGTATTGTGTGAGTCATCAATTTGGTCTTCATAGTGTTGACCGTCATAGTCAATAGTAGTAGTACCTGTAGAAAAGTCTAACAGAAGATATTGGAGAAAGGAGTGAGTTCAAAAGAACTCAGCAAGGCAGGCTATTCCATAATAACATAAATTACATGATACAAAACATAGCATGATGCAATATGATATGAAACAGATGATGCAAATATGAATCTAACTCTATGTATGCTCGTCTCTATTGGTAGACATGCTTTAAGTCATAGCACCATACTTCTTTGGGTTGGTCTGCTCACACCCTCAACCATTTAAGATATCTTGGGTTCCCTCAACCATTAAGATATCTTAGGCAGCCGATTGGTAATGGGTCCTGCATCCCTCTTGGAAAATTCCTTGGCTGGGGATTTGGTCACCACTCTCTCACATCACCATTTGGTATAAGTATTGGCGCATGTCACAGTAAAGCCTAGCTCGATGCGAGCCATCTACTCAGTCGTATTAAGTCAGATCCAGATACATCCATTTCTCCTCAACCATTTAAGATATCTTGGATCCTTTCTGGTATCCTTCACACTAGAGTCAGCGTATTCCCTCTCGGACTATGGACTCACCAACCCTACTAGTCATCCACAAATAGTAGACGGAAAGCTCTCACGTCCCCTCACGGATCATTTCATTGGTCTTGAGTGCCCGTGAGCCCAAGTCTAGCCATTTGCAACCCTACCAATAAATGGTTCCCACAATGTGATTCATGACCTCTCACGGATCATTTCACCAGTCTTGAGTGCCCACAAATCCCCACTGTCACCATGGGTCGTTCAGTCTCAATACCCTTCCAATTCGGGTCTGACACGACAAAGACATCCTAGCCACACCACTAGACAGTCCTATGTATGTCATCAAATAATCCGGGAAAGTGTCGATGGACATCTTCGGAGAACATCCCATACTATTCCCTCCGATGTCCAAGGACAAAAATGTCAATAGGATACTCTCAAATCCCAAATTATACCTAAGCAATCACATGCTTATTTCCATCATATCATATATCAACGATACATCATCATATTGAAAGATATGTCATAACATCTCATGATCAAGTGTACAAGTAAATGACAAGAATAAATAGACATGATAAACAAAGTAATTAAGTATGGTGCTACTGTCATAAGGTAACTACAATAGTCATATGATGTCTAGAATCATCTAATAAGTTAAGCCTAATAAGTTGCCAACAACATTGTAAAAGTCATATAGTCTATGTTATATGGCGATAATCGTCCTTACCTTAAGCTGTGATGATGATGATCCAAAGGTCACAAAAGAATGATCCAATGATGGTATTAAGACCCTAGACAAATAAAAATGAAAGATTAGAGAAGAAATCAGGAAAATCGGAGGTCGAACGGGTCAAAACGGCGAAGAACACAATTCAGCAGCATGCTTGGTTGATGCTCCTTGGTTGATGGGATCGACCATGGACAGTCTCGGGGCTGCATAGAGTATTTTGGTGATTTGGTCCAAAATTAGTCTTCCGAGGCTCGGATTGATCCGAAACTTGGAGGGATTGTTAATAACAGTATAAGAATACTACCTAGCAAGTATTATCATAATCCAATGGCCCAATTGAAAACCCCCAATGTGAAACCCTATGTTCTATATGCAAAACATCAAGTTTCATAATGAAATCAAATGCAATTGTAAGGGAAATCAGGGATTCAATCAAGAGAATGATAAGCAATAGATTAGGAATGATTACTAACATATAATCAGACCTAGCATACTATAGGAATCTGTTTAGGAGATGAAGTCATGTTGCTATGAAGGAATTTCATAAGGAAGACAAGGTTAAGAATTGATATGAGATGCATAGCATTGATAGAATGAATGGGGGTTTATAGAAATTAAAAGTGACACTAGAAGAGGTGGTTACAAGGTTGCAACACCTTCTTCATAGCCCCAACATCAAGAATAAGGCGAGGTAGAAGTAGATTAGAGAGAGAGTGAGAGATTACATACCTTGTAGAAGAGATTAGAGAAGAGAGACAATGATTCTTGTAGAAGATCATCACCGAAGCCAAGGAGGAGCCTAAGAGGAGCCTTCCCACATTCTTAGGTGTTGCAATGATTAGAATAGGGTTCAAAACACAAGGCTAGGCTAAATAGAGGGTTGAATATTCCAAAAGAATCTTTAACTCACAGCTGGGCAGCCTTGGTCAATGATCCTTGGTCTATGGGATCGACCAAAGAGGATCGACCAAACAAGATTGGCCAGACATAGTTCAGCAACTTGAACAGAGATTCCAGAGGGCTATACGGGGTCAAATTGAGTGGGGTTTTCTCCTAAAAGTCAATGAAGAAGTCTAGTTTCCAGAAATACCTTCGGATTGAGCACGGGAGTTCATTAGGTACTTCAAATAATTCAACCCTCTTCAATGCGCAGTTTCTTAACAGTCACTGACAATGCTTCCAAGTATGGAGCACTATCCTCAAAATCCTTGGGTTTCGGGTCAAACACCATGTCTTCCATAAAGAGCACCTACAAGGACTTCTTCTTTCAGTTCGGGACATTGGATCTACCCTAAGGAAAAGGTCAGACATGACCTCCTAAGGCTTTCAAAGATAGCAACATTGAAATCAAGGTCCGACTTCAAGGTCTAACATTAAACAAGCCTTTCTTTATCCCAAGACAAATAGGGTGTCCTGGCTAGGTTTGGGCTGGATTTCACACATAGAATTAGATTCATACATTCATTGTCTGTTTCATATCGCACTGCATCATGTTATGTTCTGAAATCATGTTATTTATGTTGTTGTGGTTTAACTTGCCTTGCTGAGTTCATTCAAACTCACTTCTTTTTGTGCAATCTCTTTTGTTAGATTACTCTATAGGTACTGAATACTATGAAGGCCAATATGAAGAAGCGCCAGTTGAAGAAGAAGCATACTACACGCAAGGTATTGGCAACAATGAAGATTACGTTGATGATCCCACGAGCGATCATGTTGCATACTACAATTAGACCTAATGTGGAATGGGAACGTCTAAGTTGGATTGATGAAGTCTATACTTATGAAGACATTATCTATAAAGTATAAGACTCTTAGTTTAGTTTGATTTTCATTCCTTCACTTTCCTTTAAGAACTGTTGTATTTCTTTTAGACTTACGTGCTACATTCCGCTGTAATTGTGAAGTGAGATTCTGCCTCACTCTACTCCTTTTTGATTATATATATCTGGTATCATTTTCCGCACTCTGATTATACTGTCTTTTCTTTCCTTATTTGAATCTCTTGTTTATATTATTATACATTGATTTTCTGTTCATGATTATGTTATTGCATATGTGGGAGGATGATTTCCTCGATACTTGATCTTCGGGGCTGTGGATCACACACTCGGGTATGCCAGATAAAGTACCGGCTGGGTGGATGTGACACTTAGAGTTTCTCTAGATGAAGTTTCTAAGGGAAAGAATAGTTTGGCTTCTACTCTGGAGGAAGTTCTTAAAGAAAAGACTTCCATGGTTCAGAATTTTCAGATAGAAAGGAAACAATTGGAACTTGAAATGAAAAAGATGCAAGATGAACATCAACTTGCTTTTAGTTCTATTACCTCTGCGATTGAACAGCCGGGAGATAACCTAGCCTTCTTGGGATTTTGCATAAACGTGGTGAAGGTCTGCTCTGATCAAATTTTTTCTAAAATACTCAGAATTCGTTCTGGTATCAACTTTAAGCTGCTTCCCCCTGAGTTTCTTCCCTCCAAGAAGTTTTTTGATCTCAGGAATTTCAAATATCCTGATTCTGAAAATTCTTCAAAACAAACTGAAGACGAAGATGAAGATTCTGGAGAAGAAGGAACCTTAAGCTCTGGTGGGGATGATGATTTTGATGGTGAATCAGCATCCAAGCGAGATGATAAGCAAGATGATGACAAGCAAGATGACCAGAGTCCTCCCATTGATAACACTCCTGTGAATCAAGATGTTTGAGAAAAATACTCTTTATTTCTCTCTTCTTTTTTTTAAATATCTTTCTGATTTACTAATTTCACTGGTCCTTTTGATTTTCTTTTCTTGACCAATGAATCTCCTTTTTTTTATAAGATAATCCCCTTTGTTTGTTGATCAGATCCTTTGTTGTTAAATAGTTGGCGGAGTAGAATCTCCGCAATTCCTAATTAGGATCTTCAATCTAAGTAATAAATCTTCTTGATCAGCTTCGGAAAGCATGATTATGCCTCAGAAGGCTGGCTTGCTAAGAGCCTGACTTACGGAAAGTCAGAACCACCCTCGGAAGGAATGATCCTTGATCAGCTTCAGAAAGCATGATTAGGCCTCGAAAGGCTGGCTTACTAAGAGCCTGACTTACGAAAAGTCATGACCACCCTCGGAAGGAATGATCCTAGATCAGCTTCGGAAAGCATTATCAGGTCTCGGAAGGTCCTTTTGCATGGTTGAAGAAGAATCTTTAAGTGATAACAGTTGATAAAAATAAGTTTTCAAGAATAATAGGAACCTCTGCTCTTTTCTATTGATAATACTTTCTAAGATGAGTTACATTCCATGGTCGCCTTAAACAGCTTCCATGTGGATCTTTAAGCCAATATGTGTTTGCACTGACAGCCTTTGTCACCATATATGGCCCCTCCCAATTTGTAAACAATTTCCCACAATTCCTTGGGTCTGATGCTAATTTTTTCCTTAAGACCAGATCTCCAACTTTAAAAGACTTGGGTTTGACGCGAGCATTATAATATGCTGCTGTTTTTCTCTGATATTATATATTTCGATACAAGCTTTTTCTCTAACTTCATCTAGAAATTCTAGATTCACTCTCAATCCTTCTTCATTGGTTACTGGATCGAATTTTTTTGATCTTTCTGATCCTACCACCACTTCTATAAGAGCCAAGGCCTCTGACCCGTAAGCCCATTTGAAAGGTGTCTCTCCTATTGGGGTTCTGCCTGTAGTTCTATAAGCCCATAATACATGAGGTAACTCATCTACCCCCAAGCTATTTGCCTCATCTAATCTTTTCTTGATTCCTTGAAAGTGAGTTCTGTTAGTTATTTCAATCTGTCCATTGCATTGAGGATAACCCACAAAAGAGTTTTTTATACTCAATGTGATAGTTTGCATAGAACTCCTTGAATCTTTCATTACCAAATTGAGTACCATGATCTATTAACAAGACCTTGGCAAGCCAAATCTGAAAATGATCTTATTTCTGGAAAAAAAAATCCATCTGGTTCGTTGTTGTGGTCGCTAAAGCTTCTACTTCTACCCATTTTGTAGAGTAGTCAATTGCTGCTACCACGAATTTCCTTCCTCCAGATGTAAAAGGAAATGGGCCAAGTAAATCCATTCCCCACATTGCAAATGGAATGGGATTTAAAATTGAAGTCAACTTTTCCGCGCAGTTGTTTCGTATTGGAGCATGAATTTGCCATTGATGGCATCTCCTTACATATTCAATTGCCTCAGATTGCATCTGTGGCCAGTAAAATCCCTGCTTTAGGATCTTATAAGCCAAAGCTCTTCCTCCAAGATGACTTCCACAAACTCCCTCATGAACTTCCGCCAGTGCATATTGTGCATCTGATGGTCCTAAACATTTCAAAAGTGGTCCAGAAATTGTTCTTTTACATAACAGTTCATCTTTTAAAATAAATTTTGTTGCTCTTCTTCTCAACACTCTGGCCTTTTCTTTATCATTAGGAAGGGTATTGTGAAATCCAGCCCAAACCTAACCAAGACACCCTAATTGCTTTGAGATAAAGAAAGACTTGTTTGATGTTAGACCTTAATATTAGACCTTAATTTCAATGTTTTTATCTTTGAAAACCTTAGGAGGTTATGTCCAACCTTTCCCTTAGAGTAGATCCAATGTCCCGAAGTGAAGGAAGAAGTCCTTGTGGGACCTCTTTATGGAAGACATGGTGTTTGACCCGAAACCCATGGACATTGATGATGATACCCCTTACTTGGGTACATGGTCGGTGTTTAGTGAAAACCTGCGCACCGAAGAGGGGTGAATTAGTCGAAGTACCAAATGAACTCCCATGCTCAATTCAAAGATATTTCCCGAAACTAGACTTCTTGATGGACTTGTAAGAGAAAACCCCACTCAATTTGACCCCATATAGCCCTCCGAATCCCTGTCCGAAGTTGCTGAACTATTTCTGGATTTTCTGCTGAAACCTGTTTTGGTCGATGCTCTTTGGTCGATGCCATCAACCAAAGTGCATCGACCAAAGTTGCCCAGATTCGAGTAAAAGATGCTGTTGGAATATTATCTCATCTACATATGCTAGCCTCATGTTTTGAGCCCTATTACACTCATTTAGACCACTAAGAACGAGAGTGGAGCTTCCCAAGGCACTCTCTTGGTATTTGTGAAGGATTCTTGCACCCAATCGTTGCAATCATTGTCTCTCTTCTCTAATCTCTTCTCCAAGGTATGTAATCTCTCACTCTCTCTCTCTCTCTAATCTACTCTTACCTCATCCTGTTCTTGCTACTGAGTTCGTGAAGAAGGTGCTGCAACCTTCCAACCACCTCTTCTACAAACTCTTTTGCTTTGATTAAACCTCTCTTCACCCTTTCCATGCTATGATTCTCATACATGATGTTCTTGCTTTCTTATTTTGATTTTTCTCTTCTTTACAACATGAATTCATCTCTTAATCTGATTTTCTCTTTCAATTAGGTCAGATTATATGTTAGTAATTGTCTATATTCTGTTGTTCATCATTCTATTGATTAAATTCCTAGGTTCTCTTGAAGTTGCAATGATTTTCATTGAAGACTATGGTTCTAGCATATAGAACATAAGATTTCAAATTGGGGGTTTTCAATTTGACCATTGGATCATGTTAATTCTTGCTACGTAGTCTCTTGCTACTGTTCCTAACATCCCCTCCAAGTTTCGGATCGATTTGAGCCCCGGAAGACCGATTTCGGACCAAAATCCCCAAAATCCAATATGCAGACCGAGACTACTTTGGTTGATCCTCCTTGGTCAATACCATCGACCAAACATGCTACTGACAGCAACCTTGCTCCATTTTGACCCGTTCGACCTCCAATTTTCCCGATTTCTTTTCTTATCTTTCATTTATGTTTGTCTAGGGTCTTAATACCATCTTTGGATCATTCTTTTGAGATTATTGGATTATCATCATCACGACTTAAGGTAAGGACAGTTATTACCATAATTACATGGATTATGTGAATTATGCCTCTATGTTGGAAACTTGATAGATTCCCATTAATTGTTGTATTTCTAACATCATATGACTGCTGTATATACTTCAAGACAGTAGTACCATGTTATATATCATTTTGGTTATCATGATTATGTATTCTTGTTAATTACATATATGATTGATCATGCTATATTATATCTTGTTTCATATGATAAAATATCATTTATGCATGATGTGATGGAATTGAGAATATGATTGAATAGGTATGGATTTGGGATTGGGGAGTGTCCTATTGACGCTTCTGTCCTTGGGCATTGGAGGGAATAGTATGGGATGTTCTCCGAAGATGCCTATTGACACTTTCCTGGGTTATTGGATGACATACATAGGACTTGTCTAGATGTGTTGGCTAGGACATCCTTGTTGTATCAGACCCGAATCGGAAGGGCATTGAGACCGAATGACCAATAGGGTTGATGAGTCTGTAATCCTGGATTACGCTGACTCTAGTGTGAAGGATACCGAAAAGGATCGCACGGGGTGAGGAATGGATGTATCTGGATCTGAGTTGATACGACTGCGTAGATGACTTGCATTGGGCTAGGCTTTACCTTGACATGCGCCAATACTTATACCCAATGGTGATGTGAGAGAGTGGTGACTGAATCCCCTACCATGGTTTGAGAGGACTTTACCCAACTACCACGGCAGTCCCAAGATACGGAATGGGTTGAGGGGAAGTGACTAATGACCCAAAGAAGTATGGTGCTATGACTTAAAGCATGTCTACCATAAAGACTAGCATACATAGAGTTAGAATCATAATTGCATCATGTATTTCATATCATGTTGCATCATGCTATGCTTTGTATCATGTATCTATGTTATTGTGGAATAACCTGCCTTGCTGAGTTCTTTTGAGCTCACTCCTTTTTGCAACATCTTTTGTTAGACTTTACTGCAGGTACTACTACTGTTGACTATGATGGTCAACACACTATGAAGACTAAGTTGATGACTCTTAAACTACTGATTATGGTGACTACATTGGTGAAGACTAGCAGTCCGAGATTATCACTTATCTGGAGTAGTTTGGCCTTTGCACTTGTGTGCTAGTGTTGGGATATCGTCCCATTTTCCTTTTTACCCTTTTATTTGATTTGTCAAGACCATAGTTTAGTTTGTTCCCTGGTCATTTTGGGAACCGGTTGTAACCCTTAATTTTAGTCGATCTACCTTCCGCTATTATTATAGGATGGGTTTCCTCCCTCCTTTTCACACTTGACCATTTATCCTAATTGAATCATTTCCACACCCTGATGTTATTTGTGAATCCTTCTGAGATCTTTTCTTGATTTTTATTATTAAATTATTTAAATACAAAGAATTGTTCTTGCTTTTGATTATATTATTGTGCTAAGTGGCTATGCTAGTTCCTAAACTTGATCGGCAAGACAATGATTCACTCCCCAGGTAATCCAAATAGGGTACCCCCTTGGTGGATTTAGGGTGGGATGTGACATGTATCCTCCTTGAGATATTGTATAATAGGATCCATCCATGATATCTCCATATCAAGGTATTCTCCTTGAAATATTGTATAATAGGATCCATCCATGATATCTCCATATCAATTTCCATTATTTCTGATTCTGAATATGCTAGAATATCCAATTCTTCAATATACATAGCCTATGGTAGAGAGGTGAACTTTGCTGATGCCAATTTTTCCAAAGAATCCACCATTGTATTTTGATTTTTGGGAATTCACATAATCAAGAATTGGTGAAACCATTATTTGCATTCAAGTGTTTTTTTGAGATAACTGATCATTCTAACATCTTTCGCTCTGTATACTCCTGTCACTTGGCTGACCACCAGCTCAGAATCACTCTTGACTTCAATATTTTGTATACATAAAGATTTGGCTAACCGTAATCTCGCAATAAGAGCCTCATATTTTGCTTCATTATTTGAAGCATGGAAATTGAACTGAAGGGCACTCTGAATTACAAAACTAGTTGGACTTTGTAAAATTATGCCTGCTCCAGATCCTTGAGAATGGCTTGATCCATCCACATGAAGAATCCACCAACTAGATATGTGAAATCCATCCCAAAACCTAAATTAGACACCCTATTTGTTTTGGATGAAGAAGAACTTATTTGATGTTTGACCTTGAAGTTGGACCTTGAGTATGGTGTTGATACATTTAGAAGGTCCTAGGAAGTCAAGTCGGACCTCTCCCTTAGTGTAGATTCGAAAACCCATAGAAAATTGATGATGGAATTCCCTACTTGAAGAGCTTGGTTGATTTAGAAAAGAAAATGCACCTTGATGAAGAGAAGATTGGTTGATGACCTTAGAGCATGGTTAGATATGATTTAAAGCCATTTTCCTATGCTAGGTAAGTTATAGTTGTTGTGTAGAAAGTTTCGTTTGATCCCGATAAGAGAAAGGCCCTCAAATCCCTATTTTAGGCTATGCTGTCAGACTGGGTCGACTGGCTGGGTCGACTGGGCCAATCAACCCAACCCACTCGACCCAAGCAAACAGAATTCGAGCAGAATCTTCTGTTTAGGTCATTATTGCTATATATACCTCATAACTTCGTGTTTTTAGTATCCCTAGCCTCCAAAACACCTAGAGAACGAAGGAAACTCATCTCCAAGCCTCCATTTGTGTAGAAGAAGATCTACATTCAACTCTCAAGCTTTCTCTCTCTTGTTCTTCAATCAAAGGTTAGTATTCAATCTATTATGCTATTGATTCATTCTTACTATGATCATTCTCTTCTCTAATCAGAGATTATGAAGAAGATATTGCATCTCTGCAATCATATCTTCTACAATCTCTTCTCATTCTATATGCTATGATTTCATATTCATTCTCAACATGATTTTCATGATTTCTTCTTAAACTATGATCGTGTTCTTATTTTGATTTCTTCTAGCATATTAGATGCATCTCTATGATCATTCTTACTCTTGATTTACTGTGTTCATATACTAGAATGAGGTCTCATCATCTCTAGTTCATCTCTTTCATTCATAGCTTGGTTTCAATGAAAACCATGTTGTTTTCCAAATTAGAAAGTCTTGTTTTCCAAAATAGATACTATGATTCTAAATTAGTAAGTAATGGTTTTAATGGTGGTTTGATGTCTAAATTATGCTTTTTAGTCTTAGACTACTGTGTTAGACAATCTCTCCAAGTTTCGTTGCATTCCGGTTTGTGTAGCATAGGTTTCGGATCAAGATTCTCTTTTTATTTTCGGATTTGCTCTTGGGCAGATTGCCTGGGTCGACTGGAGCACTCAACCCAGCCAATCAACCAGTAGTGACAGCAACTCTGTTTTTGATCCATTTCAACTCCAATCTTTTGGAATCACTTCTTATGACCTATACATGTTTTGTCAAGCTTGTTTAGGTGATTTTGGATCTGTTCTCTGATCTCTTATTTAAAGACTATAAGTTTGGATTACAAGGTGAGTATTCCAACTCACAATATGCCTATTTACATGTCTTTATGTATTATGATATGAATGCATGATTTAACTACTGTTGTTTGGTTTTCTTTACATCATGATACTTCTGCAACTACAGTAGCTTGTCCACATTGTTAATTTCATATTAAAATTGATTATTGATTTTGAGTATGTGTTATGGACTATGATGTGGATATGGATATGAATATGATATGTTTGGAATCATGATGTGATGTGGATGCTTAGGTCGTAGTTGTGGAATGGGGAATGCCCTATTGGCATTTCTGTCTTTGGACATCAATGGAAGTGGTATGGGACGCTTTTCTATGGTGCCCCTTGACTCTTTCCTTAACTACTGGTTGACATACCTAGGATTGGTCTAGCAGTGTTTGGCTAGGAATACCCCTGTTATATCAAACCCGATTCGGAAGGGTATTGAGACCGAACGACCCGTGGTAGTAATGGGGATTCATGGGCACTCAAGACCGGTAACCAACCCGTGAGGGGACATGAATCACATTGTGGGGGCCATTTATGGGTAGGGTTGCATATGGATAGACTTGGGCTCATGGGCGCTTAAGACCGGTAACCAACCTGTGAGAGGACATGGGAGCTTCCCGTTTACTATATGTGGATGACCTATAGGGTTGATGAGTCCGTAGTCTGGGACTATGCTGACTCTAGTGTGAAGGATACTGGAAAGGATTGCCAGGGGCGAGGAATGGACGTATCTGGATCTGAGTTGATATGACTAAGTAGAAGACTTGTGTTGGGCTAGGCTTTACCCTGACATGCGCCAATACTTAAACCAAACGGTTATGTGAGAAAGCGGTGACTTAAACCCCAACCAAGGTTGTTCGTAAGGTGTACCGACCCATTACCAACCGATGATGTGTGATTGAGACCTTCCCAAAGAAGTATGGTGCTATGACTTAAAGCATGTCTGCCAATAGAGACCAACATACATACATCGAGTTAGAAGCATATTTGCATATATTGTTTCATATCATTGCATATATGTTTGCTTGTGAATACATGTGAAGATGCTTATCGTGTTTGGTTTACTTGCTAAGTTCTTTTGAGCTTACCCTTCGGGGGACTTGTTTTTAGATGACATTGCAGGTACGAAAGAGAACCCGTACACCAGCACGGAGAACCTTTCCGTACATGGTACAACTCCGGATGTCCTTGGACAAGGTAATGAACAGCGAGGTAGCCAACACTCGGATTTGGGCTGCACTGACGACTCCCATGACGGCATCCGGCATCGTCTTATTCGCCGATGGGATCGTGTGCTAGATGCTGATCTGAAGCTTTAAGAGCATGACCCTAAAGTGAAGAGGATGAAGACTAAAGAAGAAGAAGAGCCGACTGAAGATGTGGATTAGATTCTCTTGTTTCTTCTAGACTTTTATTTTACTTGTATTAGCTTAGAGCTTGCTTTAGATTTCGATCTACCTTCTGCATATGTTGTGGGGTATATTTCCACTATACTCTACAGTTGTCTTTTGATTTGGTATCTTGTTATTTCACACTCTAATATTCTTTAGTGATCCTTCTGTGATCCTTTCTTGACTTTTATTAGTAAAATACTTGAATACAATGATTTGTTCTTGCTTTTGATTATGTTATTGTGCTAAATGGATATGATCGTTCCTAAACTTGATCTTTTGGGCTGTGGATCACTCCCCCGGGTAACCCAAATAGGGTATAGGCTGGGTGTATTTGGGCGGGATGTGACAAGATATCTCACTGACGCATTCTTGATCCACCTGTGGTGAAACACTTTCAGCGACAAAATCCGCCAGGACCTGTGCTTTATCACCATTCTAGGTTTATAATTGATGTCATGCTCTATTAATTCCACTGCCCAAGATACCATTCTCCTAGCAAGATCAGGTTTATGCAATATTTTCTTTAAAGGCCAGTTAGTAAGAACAATAATTGGATGGCCTTGAAAATAGGGTCTAAGCTTTCTGGTCGCTATTATCAGAGCTAAAGCCTGCTTCTCAAATTCAGGGTATCTAGATTCTGCATCTAATAATGTATGATTTACAAAATAGATGGAGTTCTGAATCATACCTTCTCCCCGAATCAATACAACACTCACTACTATCTTTGAAGAAGATAAGTATATTTGTAAAGCCTCTGCTAGAGTTGGTCGAGATAAGACTGGTGGACTGGTTAGCCTTCTTTTCAATTCTTCAAATGAATTATGAAAATCTTTTGTCCACTTGAATTCATTGAGTGCATTCAAATTTTTCAATGCCTTGAAAAAAGGTGCGCATTTGTCTCCAGATCGAGATATGAATCTGCTTAAAGCTGCAATTTTCCCCGTCAAGCTTTGAATTTCTTTCATATTACTAGGTGGTGGCATGTCCAAAATAGCTTTAATTTTTTTTGGATTTGCTTCAATACCTCTTTGAGTAACCATGTAACCCAGGAACTTCCCTGATGAGACTCCAAATGCACATTTCTCAAGATTAAGTCTCATCCCATTCTTTTTGAGTACATCAAAACATTCTTTTAGGTCATAAAGGTGATCAGTTTTTAATTGACTCTTGACCAAGAGATCATCAACATAAACTTCCATATTCCTCCCAATCTGATCAGCAAACAATTTATTCATTGCTCTTTGATATGTTGCTTTGGCATTTTTTAATCCAAAAGGCATGACCTTATAACAGTAGCTTTCACGATTGGTCATAAATGTTGTGTGAGGTTGATCTTCCTTCTTCATAAGAATCGGATTATAGCCTGAATAGGCATCCATAAAGCTTAATATTTGCTGACCTAAAGTAGCGTCAATTAACTGATCAATCCATGGCAAAGGATAACAATCCTTGGGGCAGGCCTTGTTTGAATCAGTATAATCTACGCACATTCTCCATTTACCATTATGCTTTTTCACCATCACAACATTCGCCATCCATTTTGGACATTCGATTTGCTTTATGAACCTTGATTTTCTGATCTTTTCAACTTCGACCTTGATTGCATCATGCTTTTCTGACGAGAAATTTCTCCTTTTCTGTTTTATGGGTTTAACAGTATTGTCTATCCAGAGGCAGTGTTCCGCTACTTCTTTGCTCAACCCTGGCATATCCTGGGCTGACCAGGCAAATACATCTACTTTCGTTTGGAGGAATTCCTTCAACAATACCTTATCCTGATTGGCCTTATCCTGATTGGTCTGATCAACTCCAATCATGGTCCCTCTTTCTGGATTTTCAAGATTTAAAGAGAATTTTCCCAACTTCTCCACTAGTTCTCCCCTTTGAATTTTCTCATCTCTACTATCCATAATTTCAACAGTTAGGGCAAAAGCTTTACCTTGTGACTTCGAATCCTTCAAAAATGTCGTATAGCTTTACCTTGAAGTTTTTTGGTCAGATATGCATTCTCCAGTGCCTGCTTCTGTTGGAAATTTCATTTTCAAATGTCTCGTTGAGACCACAACGCCAATAGAATTCAAAGTTGGTCTTCCCAGAATTATATTGTACGACGATAAATTCTTTATCAGCAAGAATTAGTGACTGTAGTCACTGTTTGTGGATGTGTTCCCAATGTTATTGTTAGTTCTATAGTTCCTTCTACAGAAGTTGATTCTCCAGAAAACCCAAACAATCTCGTTCCACAAGGTTTTATCTTCACAATATCCAGCTTTAAACATAAGAAGGCTTCATAAGACATGATGTCTACAAAAGACCCCGTATCAATTAAGACTCTATGAATGTCTCTATTTGCCACTTCAATGATGACTACTATTGCGTCATCATGTGGTTCTTGAATTCCATTCATCTCTTCCTCTGTGAAGATTATTTCCTTCATCTTCTTAATTTTCTTGGGAATACTATGAGATTCAACAGTATTGACATACTTGGCGTGAGCTTTGGATTTTGAAACTGAATTTAGGTCCAAACTCCCTAATATGATCTAACAGGGGATTGCTTTTGTTGAACTCTTTGATTTTCCTGACCTCCATGATTTTCAACTGGAGAGTTAGGCTGAAAATCCCTTTTTGCTTGCTCCTCCTTCCTGGTCCTTAGCTATTCCATCTTCTTGGCTGATTAGCAACATCTTTCTGTTGTCCCCCATTTCTCCTTTGAACATACCGATCCAGTCGTTCAATTTCATTTTTCAGAATTCTGTAGTCATCTGTATCGTGACCATGGTCTCTATGAAACCTGCAGTATCTGTTTGGATTTCGCTCTTCTGCCTTTGCTATCATTGGTGCTGGCCACTTCAAAAATCCTTGATGCTGGATTCGCATCAATATTTCTGACCTTCTGGCATTCAGAGGAGTATAATTCTCTGGGAATGGTCTCGGGATGTCCCTTCTAATCTAACGGTCATTCCTTGGATAATTTCTATTATTCCTCCGATCCCTTTGGTCAGATCATAGGGTTTCGCTTTCTCTTCTTTTGCTTCCATCACCATCAGTCTCCTTTCTGGCTTGTAGGATATCTTTCATATTAGCATACTGATTACATCGTGATGTCAGCTCTGCAATGTTCGTGAGTTTATTCATGATTAAGAGCACTAGCAGATGATCATCAGTTAAACCCTTGAACATAGCATCATAAGCTACCGCTTCATTTAGGTCTTTTATTTGAATTGATTCCTGATTGAATCTCTTCATATAGCTTCGAACTGATTCTCCTGACTTCTGTCGAAATGCTGCCAAATTACCCACTATCTTACTACTCTTCATACTGCTTTGGAATCTTGATATGAAAATTTTTGTCAAGTCTCTGAATTTTCCAATTGAGTTTGGCAGTAGACTAAAAATCCAAGTCGTTGCCGGACCTTTAAGTGACGACAGGAAGGATCGACATTTCATAACGTTAGAATTACTTGCCAGCATCATAATAGAGTTGAACTGAGCCAGATCATGTTCTAATGGATCTGTGCTTCCATCATACATTGTGAACACTGGAAGCTTCAAGTTATGTGGTAATGTTGCTGACATAATATCTCTAGAAAATGGATTTCGATCCATCGTTTCTCCCACATTCTCTTCGTTGTCTTTGTTTGTCAGCCGCTGAATCTGATCATTTAGAATGCAAAATATTTTACTGATTTCAGATCCATGAACTTCAGATCTGTTGTCTTCTAATTTCTCTTTTTCTTTTCTATCTCTTCGACTCTCGGGAGCTTTACTTTTCCTACTCTAGCTTTGGCTTAGTCAATCATCCTTAGATGATATTTGATCTTCTGGCTCCAAAGGAATATAGTTCGGATCCGTGCTCTCTCCTATTCCTTCCTTGAGATTTGATCTCCTTTGGACTTCTCTCAACCCTTGCATCCGAGGATTTTGGTCAGAGACCGCCTCAACTCGGGAAAGAGTACGAGATTTTCCAATTGGTGAGATCAAAACTCTCCCTTCTGGTTGAATTCCAACTTGTTTTATGAACGACCTCATCAGGTTTTGTCATTCAAGGATCTGATGCTGCATATTTTCAAATTCCGATCAGTGATTTGATTCAAATCTAGCTCCAATTGAGAAGTAACAAGTGTATCTGTGAGTTGTTTTTCTTGTCTTTCACAAATTTCAACTAGATGAGGTGAATGATCCTCCATCATTCTCTGTTTCTGCCGAGTTTGCATTGTTGGAACTTGCAGTGTCAGCATCATTTCTTTTGTCTTTCTTTTTGGATTAATCCTCCTTGGCTCTCTTTGACTAGCTTCCGCCATTTCACCCGGTAATGCCTCCTCTCGCTCAGGTGACTGAGCCATGACCTCTGTTCTAAATCTGTAAAAGCTTTGTCCCACAAACGGGGCCAAATGTGGGTGCAGATTTTGTTGAGATCCTTAGACCGTGAATCCAAATCCAAACCTATAAGATCTAGATTGATCTGAACTAAACCGGACTCTTGTTTCCTGTAAAACAGAGGATTCGTTAGAAACGGAGCCGATTAGTTGGATCGGCGTCGCGCCTTCAACGATCTAGTCAGTAGTTAACAAGAAGTAGGGTTTCTGAGCCCTTTGTGAGCTTCTGAAGAGCTTTAATGGAGGAAAATAGGAAAGAACGAGAGTTTTAGTAGATCTGAGTGTGTTACCTCTCGAGTGAGTACATCATCCTTTTTATATAGATTTCCCGTCTGATCTCCTTTTAACTGTGATCGTCGGATTATAATGATTAATTGGATGGTCATGATCAGACCTTTATTTAGCTTTTGGGAAGACCCATTGATGGCTTTGTTTCATCAGCATAAACCAGTCAAATCGATTTTAAACCGGAGTGAGCCGGCCTAAGCCGGAGTTAGGATATTTTATTCACAACATTTAATATAAAAAAAGACTAAAGATACCAAGTAGAAATGTAAAAAAACATGAATAGAGATGTCAGGGAAGCAAATTAAAGATACATTTCCTTCCTATGAACCCTACAGGTTGATGCTATTCTTTAGTTCAATCATTTAAGATATTTGAATCATTCATAAAAATAAAACGATAAACAATTAAATGAAGGGTAATTTTCATCTGAACCCCCTAAGGTTTGCTCTATGTCATTTTTAGTCCAAAATAATTGAGACTTTGCATCTGCCTCCCCTGTACTATAGAAAAAGTCAATTTAAGGACAGATTATCATTTTATGACCAATTTGTCCTTTTTTTAATTAAAATTTTTTACATACATAATCTTCATGTTTATTTTCTTCTTTTTTTCTGATTCTACCATTGCTAATGTTTATTACGAGGGGAAAGTACACACCGTAAACCCTAAAAAATCTTGATCTTTCCCTCTGTGTAGCGGCGGCCCTCTGTGTAGTGGCGGCCGACATTTGCAAGGGAAAGTACACAAATTGTAAACCCTAAAAATTCTTGATCTTTCCCTAAAAAATCTTGATCTTTCCCTCTGTGTAGCAGCCGATGTTTGCAAGGGAAAGTACACAAATTGTAAACCCTAAAAATTCTTGATCTTTCCCTCTGTGTAGCGGCCGACGTTTGCAATCGTGATTGGTTAGAAAAATTCATGGTTTCCCCTTATTCTACATCTCTGATTCTCTTCCTCTCCATTGATGGTGAAAAAGCAAAAGGTTCCATAGCAAATTGCCCAAGAATCTTTTGGAGTCGTTCAACAAAGAACAACTAATCGACAAGGGCATAAAGTATTAGCCAACATAACACATAAACCCCAAAAGCCATTAACCTGCTCAAACAATTGTCCATTGATTACAAAAGACCGTTAGAAAATCTTCAAACGGTAAGAAATAGGAAGTTCTTTTTGGTTTCTCTTTCCTTTTTCTAATTAGTTTGCTTCCAGATTTGCTTAGTTAGAACTCAAATGGGGAATATGCTGTTTTTTCAGGTCCATACAGGAAGATGCATTTGAAGCTTGGAATTTCCACTAAAAATGTGTTTGAATCTTGAAGCACGACTATTATTGAAGAAATTTAAAAAAAAGGGAATTTCTTCGATCTGGATCCTCAAGTTTTTAAATTATTCTTCGATCTGAATCCTCAAGTTTTTAAATTATGTAAAAATTCAAATTAAAAAAAATAAAGGGCAAATTGGTCATAAAAGTGATACTTTGTCCTTAAATTGACTTTTTTCATAGTACAGGGGAGGTAGATGCAAAGTCTTAATTTTTTTTGGACTAAAAATGACATAGACCAAACCTGAGGGGGTCCAGATGAAAATTACCCTTAAATGAATCTTACCGTTGATTACAGTCTCGTGAAAAACCATATATTGCATTTCACCCAAAATAAATCATATATTACAAATTTAAATGAGCTTTTGGAGAAAAGGACATGAGCTAAAATAGCATCAAAACACATCAATGTAGTGAACCGGCCAATTTCATGATAGTGACTTGGCATGTTTGTGATAGTGACCTATCTTGATTTTCTAATTGATTTTAAACAAATAGTTTTTCATCATTTTGAAACACTACCAAACCTGAGGATTCTATCTATCCAATGTTCTTAACTCCCTAATCACTTAATGATAATAAATACAAAATCTTCTTTTACCTAACATTTCTTAAGTCTATTATTGACCATAATTGAGCTCTAATTGGCTTAGATTAATGAGTTCCTTTATTTATTTGTCGATTATATTAAAATTAGCTTAGTGCATAACACACGCAATAATTTTTCATAAATAACATTCCTCTCTTGATAAGAATATTAAAATATTTGTTAAACGTAGACCCTTCCAAATCTAGAAAGGCTCTACATGGATCAGTGGACCCTAAAGCTGAAAAAAGATGCTTAAGTTTACATTAGAAGCTTATTATGCTACATTAATCTTTTCTTGCTTATGATGTAACCAAACAGATCTTAACAACCTTATATAAACTGTTAAAATGTGAGTCACAATCACAACCTCATTCCCCGAAGCCAAACAAAAGGGGAAGACTTTATCATGGCTTTCTTTTTCTTTTTTTTCGTCCAAATATCATGGCTTTCAAAAATGTCAAAATCCAACGGCTATAGACTGTTTGTGGGGGGATTAAACCGGTAAAACAGCGCCACGTGTATGTCAAGAATTAATGAAGAATCCACCTTTTATGATGGAAAACATGACATGAGCATAGGGTGACGTTTCAAAGCACAGTCACCACCAGAATCCTTCCACGTATGAGTGGAATTTTCATTTTAAAAAATGGGTCCCACTTTTGTTGTAGTAAGAAACTCAAATTTTGTGTGGAACACGTAAAGGTCTCCCCTTGTTTGAGTTTGTTAGTAATGTCCGTCCCTACCTTCTACCGACCGCACCATCTCTTACTTTTTGGCTTTTTAAGAATTTTCCTCGAAGGAGTGGAACGAAGAATCAAAGCAATCCTCAAATTTGATAAAACAAAGAAAAGCAATCCTCAAACCTCAACTACAATAAAAAAAAAATTAAAAACAAATATCTTAGGGTGTTTTTGTGTCTTTCTACATCTTTTCCAGAACATTCATTTCTTTGGGTCAAAAGCTTGAGAATTCTATTTTGGGGGTAAAAAAATATATTTTGTACTACCGGAGAGAATCAAGGAAAACCACCTTTGAAGTCACAAGGATGACAAGGAAGAAGGAATAATTTTGTTTGATAACTAACAGAAAAATAGTTTATGATATATTTTTTTTTTATCATGTGAAACAAAAGAATTGGCCAAACACCATTTGACAAATTTATTTTGTTTTCAAGTGATTGTTTAAACAGAAAATAAAATTTATGAAAATTTTTACTTCAAAAAATAATTTTGATGCAATAACGAATATTTGTTTATTCTATAGATTTGATATTCTAAACATAAGAACTTTGCTAATGAAGTGTTTTCATTTCCAGAAGCAAGGTTTATCAACTTAAAATATCATTTCTAATTATTTTTTGTGTTTTTTAGGGCCAAAAAACCAAAACACCTCGTGGGTTATCAAATAGGTCCTAAATGAGATCAAATCATGAATAAGCTTCACTTTTAAGATTCTCTATTCATTAAATAAAAAAATTGCGAGTTTTTTTTTTTTTTTTTTGTGCAAACAGAAGACTTTATTAAAGAGAAAACTACGAGTACAACCTAGAGAAAAAAGATCAAACAACATTAACCAGCTAATATAAGAAAGGGGGGTTTGTACATGTAAAAAAGATTCTTGTGTTAGTGCCCTTCTTTAGCTAAAGCATCCGCAACTAAGTTGGCTTCCCTAAGGACATGAGTGATGGAAATATGTTCAAAAGTATTAATCATTTGCCGTATATGAGGAAATATCTTCCAAGGGACCTCTGATAGATCTTTATGCAGGACGAAGATGGGAGCCTGGTTATTAGTTTCCATGTCCACATATGACATATTAAAGTCTTTTGCCCACTGTAAAGCTTTTCGCATGGCTAATGCTTCTAGGGTTAGAACATCATGGGCTGCAGAACCACTGCCAAAACTAAACATCATTTTCCCCTGATAATCACGAGCAATGCCACCAGAACCAACAAGATTTCTTTCCATAAAGAAGGATCCATCTACGTTGATTTTCATAGTGACACGATTAGGTTTTACCCATTTAATGTTTGACTGTGGTGCTTTGGAGTCTCTTACGGGTACTTCCGTAGTACTGTACATCTGCAAACCCTTCCAGACCAGAAAACTCAGCTGGAAGTGTTGGGAGGTGCGATAGTTTGAAATATTTGCCGTATAAGCCTTCCATATAAGCCATAATGCAAGAAGTGTCTATAGAAGCTTTGCATCTGAATCCCTACTCGAAGGTGTGGTGAGTAGCTGAATAATTGTTTCTCTGATGGTGTTAGCAGTGAGTAGTTCATGAAGATGTAGTTCACTCCAGACATGTTTTGCGAAGTGACAATGTATGAAAATGTGATCAGGATTAGTTTCATGCTCACCACAGAATAAACAATCCCTAAAGCAAACACATTCCTGTAGTCGAAGTACTTCCGCCGTTGGAAGCTTTTGATGCAATAACTTCCAAAGAAAGTGAGTGGCTCGCGGATGTAAAGGAAGTCTCCAAAGTTTCAGCCATGGTATAGAAATATCTAATGGAAGTCTTTGTGGATGTAATTGATCGCAAGCTAACCGATAAGTCAATTTTACTGTGAATAGTCCTGATGATGTCCACTGCATATGATGTGATTAGGTAACTCCATCTGAGGAATTTGAATGATCAGAATTTTATCTACGATGGGTCTTGGCCACCAAGACTGAAGGATATCCTGATTCCATCTGCAAGTACGCTAATCTATCGGTTGAGCAACAGTAGAGGGACCCATTGAAGCATAAGGAAAACATCCCTCATCCTGCATAAGATTAGAAATCCACTTTGAAATCCAAGGATTGATAAGGTGATCATTCCCTACTAGATGAAATAAGCCCTTTTTAAGCAGCTCTCTTCCCATAAGAATTGACTTCCATCCCCAGGAATCAATTGGGTGAGGATTAGCTTCAAGAAAAGGACGTTGCCTGTAGTATTTGTGTATCATAAGCTGCCCCCAAAGGGAATTAGGTTGATGAAAAAGTTCCTATGCTTTCCAAGACAAAAGCGCTAGGTTGAATGCTTGAAGGTTGCGAATATTGATGCCACCTTCAGATTTTGGAGCACAAATCGTTCTCCAATCCACTGTGTGAATATGTTGTTTGTTTCCATTTGACCAATAGAAATTACGCATGGACTTTTCAATATCCATCACAATGGGAGTTGGCAGTTTGAAACAGGACATAAAATGTGAAGGTAAAGCTGCAAGAGTTGATTGAATGAGAATCGCCTTACCAGGAGAGGAAAGTAGTTTTGACTTCCATCCTTGTAGTCTTTGGGACACCCTTGCTATCAGCCTGTCACAATGTTTTTTCTTTAACTTTCCAGAAAAAAGAGGTATACCCAAATAGATGTCCAACTCTGAAGTAGGAGTGATGTTGAAATGAGAAGAGATGATCCTTTTCATGCTTGCAGAGGTACAAAATTTGCAAGTTTACAAATATTCATATTAGATTTTTTCTCCATGATGATCCAAAATTCGTACTTGTTGGTTGCAAAAACGTTCGTTGGTCTATAGACGATGATGTGGCATGGCTTAATTTGGTTCTATAATTTACATATGTATTTGTTAAAGATATGGATATTTAAATCCGTTAATCACTCTAGGAAATTGTTTATCCATTTGAACCACGGTTATGGTATTTGGGTTGATCCATTTAGTTGGTAAATGCGTTGAGAATGGCTCATGAACCAGGGTAAAATCTGTCTCTTTTCTTCTTGTTTTCTATTCAATTGTATGTGATTGATTGCTCTAATCCTAACGAAATGGGTTGATCCGATCGATTTCATTGGGTTCTAACCCAAGTTTGATGTCTATTTGAGATTAGTGAGTATCTTTAGTGTCTTTAACTAAGAAGTGGCAGGCACATTTTGCGTCTCCTTAAGCCATGATGTGTCTCTTGAGGAAGACATGTCTCTTCCACCAAGACGATTCATTGTTTTATATATAAAGGATCACTCCAAGGTTCAATGTTAGAGTTTCTCTCTCTCTCTCTCTCTCATATTTTGCCTCAAATGTACTAACATAATGCTGTATGTTCTATAGTTTGAGTACTACCTTAAACAATTCAGATGGGCTATTAACAGATGAAATGCTTATTTACTATAGCTAGTTATTACGTGGAGGCCCATTTGTATTTAACTCAGAAACACTATTAAGGACATTGATGCAAAGGAAGTGTCCATTAACACGTCTCAGCCTCAACATCTTGTAATTTTCTTTATACACTTCCTTGATATAGTTGCCAAATAAATAAATCTTGCTCATCTCTCTTACATATTCACAACATATCTATTATTGTCATCGGGCAGAAAGCTAAGTTTGGGTATTCTATAATCATGGCTGCTTGTTAAATTTTGTGATCATTTTCATGGACCACTCATACTTCTCATAGAACTCAGATTACTCTATCACCATCCTTGTAGAATGTCTAATTTGTACCTATTTTATAATGTACCCGAATAGAAAAATGTGCAAAACACTCTTTAAAGCGATCACTAGTTCTTTTCGTGTGAGGCTACTAAAAAAAGTGTTCTTTTAGTGTGAGATATTTTTAGGTTGATACCCTAATTATTATTATTTTTATTTTTTTGACCCATTGAATCTCTTTGGTCATTCGTCTATGGTTGATCTTAATGGTCCCAACCAATGTTGGAATTATTAGCGTGCTTAATGTTATTCTAGCAGTCTAACAGTGCTCAAGTTGTATATTTTATCTTATAAAATATTGGGGTTTGTATTTGACCCGAAGTGGACCAACTATATAAAAATTTGTTTTTATGGGAAAAAGAAGAAATAGATATATATTGTGGAAGGCTTTTGTCATATATTATTTATGTAAATGGGGCCAACAAGTGTTAAATCAAGGGTTAAGAGTCAAGTTAGACACATATTAGATGTAGTTACCTTTCTTAATCTTAAGTAGAATATTATTGCTTGTTGGAGCTTTAACTAATCCTTTTAGAAAATGGAAAACGAGTAAAAGACTAGTTTTGATCCTCCAGAGAGAAGTGATTACGAAACTTTTGATGTTTTAGGAAATCAGAGAAGAAAGCATTACTGTAAAAGAGGTTAGGGGAAGGTGGGGGCAATGAAGGTTGGATTCAAAGTTTGGCCTAACTGACTTGCCCTAAAAGCAATTACAAAGAAATTTAGAGAGGGAATTGACTTGACAATGGTTTTAAATGGAAATTGAATGATTTTTCCTTCCTTTCTTTCTTTTCAACTTCTTCTTTTTATTTTATTTTTATTTTTTGGCCATCATTGAATTGAGTCACAAGGACTGGGTTTGGGGCCCATTGGCCCCAAGGATTTGGGTTTTTTTATTGGCGGGGGGGGGGGGGAAGGGGAGGAGAGAGAGATTCGAATGCAAGACCTCCGTGCTCTTAATCAGGGACCAATTCTAACCATTTTCTTTGTCTCATATTTAACTCCTTTTGGATAAAGAAGTATTTCAAACTTTGATGATTCGTGAAAATAACGATTTTCTCACCATACAGGTAATGTCTCCAAATCTTCAAAGCGAAGACAATAGCGGCAAGTTCTAAATCATGAGTGGGGTAATTCCGCTCATATTCCTTCAATTGTCAAGAAGCATAGGCTACGACTTTACCATGATGCATAAGAATGCAACCCAAACCAATCTTTGACGCATCAGTATAGACTATCAAACCACCGGAGTCATCAGGTATAGTCAAAACCGGTGCACTTGTAAATCTATTTTTCAACTCTTGAAAATTCTTTTCACAAGCGTCAATCCACATAAACTTCTCTTCTTTTCTAGTTAGCTTAGTTCTAAGGCAGCCAACCCAGAAAAGTTCTTAATAAACCTTCTGTGGTATCCCGCCATTCCTAGAAAACTTCTTATTTCCGTCACAGTTTTCGGTCTTTCCCAATTGGCAACTGCTTATACCTTATCGGGGTCAACACGAATATCTTCAACTGAAACCACATGGCCGAGAAATACTACCCATGAGAGCCAAAAATCACACTTGCTAAACTTAGCATAAAGCTTCTTTTCTCTTAATCGTTGCAAAGTGAAATTTAGATGTTTCACATGCTCATTTTCACTCTTTGAGTAAATCAAGATGTCGTCAATGAAGACTATCACAAACTTGTCAAGCACATCATGAATACCTGGTTCATGAGGTCCATGAACACAGCAGGGGCATTAGTCAAACCGAAAGGCATGACTCTAAATTCAAAGTGACCATATCTTGTTCCAAAAGCTGTCTTGAAAATATCACTTTACTTCACTTTAAGTTGGTAATATCCAGATCTCAAGTCAATCTTCGAGAACATGGCTGCACCTTTCAATTGATCGAAGAGGTCATCAATTATGGGTAGTGGATATCTATTCTTGATGGTCAACTTGTTCAACTCCTGGTAATCAATGCATAGACGCATACTATCGTCTTTCTTCTAAACAATCAAAACCAGAGCTCCCCAACGTGATACACTAGGCTGCATAAAACCTTTAACTAAGAGCTCATTTAGCTAGTTTTGTAGTTCTTTCAATTCGGTAGGAGCCATTCTATACGGGGCTTTAGATACCAGAGTAGCTCTTGGGATTAAATCAATAGAAAACTCAACATCTCTATTAGGGGGCAGCCCTGACAAATCATCCGTAAAAATATCCACGAAGTCACAGATAACCTTGACTTTTTCAATCTTCATCTCTTCCTTAACCTTGCTTCCAAATGAAGCACTTTCCACTAATGCACAGACTTGCATCAATGCGATCAAGATCTTCTTACTAATTCTTCCTTTCTCGCCTTGAAACTCAAAAATTGAATTTCCACAAATCTGAAACTGAATTTTCTTCGAAGAACTTTTTTTCTTTCAATCAATGTAATTTCAATTTCAAATTTCAAGTTTCAAGAATATTCGTTTTCTCTGGGTCTAGCAATTGCAGATTTGGATTATTCCATATTTGGTTGTTAGGGTTGGTTGTGATTCAAATCAATCGTTCAATGTGTTTTTTTTTTTGGTTATTCAAAAATGCAAGTAAGTAGCTTTCGTCAGTAATCTTCCCTCCCCCTTCCATTCCTGCTTCTATTTACCCCTCCATATTCTAAACTTAAGATTTACTTTTAAGTATTTATTTATTGTTTTCCTTGCCCCTTGGGTCTTTGATCAAAGATGCCTACAATAGTTCCTCTCTTTGGTTAGGCTTTCACTTTTTCATTTATTGTTTTGTTATTTGTTATGTTATTAGCTTTCTGCATTTTTTTTTCCCTTAAACATCCATTCCTTCAGTAAAATCCAGCCCTATCCTAACCTTGACCCTGACCCGGATCCATTGTTGTTTATAGGTCCGAAGACCCAAAGCGGTGGTAGAAGAGACTTGTGGACCCTACTAGTTGATGATTTTGTGTCGGAGTCCGAGCCCATGGACATTGACGATGATACACCTTACTTGAGTACATTGTCGGTGTGTAGTGAGAATCTGTGCATCAAAGAAGAGTGAATTATTTGAAGTACCTAATGGACTCCTGTGCACAATCCGAAGGTATTTCCCGAAACTAGACTTCTTGATTGACTCATAGAAGAAAACCCCACTCAATTTGACCCTGTATAGCCCTCTGAATCCCTGTCCGAAGTTGCTGAACTATTTCTGATTTTTTTGCTGAACTGTCTTTGGTCGATGCCATCGACCAAGAGCATCGACCAAAGCTTCCCAGACTCGAAGTTAATGATTCTTTTGGAATATTCCCTACCCTATTTATGCTAGCCTCGTGTTCTGAGACCTATTCTAATCATTACCACACCTAAGAACGTGGAGAAGGTTCCCCAAAGCTCCTCCTTGGCATTGGTGAAGAAGATTCCACCCAAATCATTGTCAATCATTGTTCTTTGTCTCCATCACCAACTACAAGGTATGATTCATCACTCTCACTCTCTATTCTATTCTTTTCTATTCCTTTTCTTGCTGTTGAAACCTTGGAGTTGATGCTACAACCTTGCAACCATCACTCCAAGTGTTCACTCTTGCTTAACCTATGATCCTCTCCCATGTCCATTGATGCTATGCTCTCATTTCAGGCATTGCATATGCATTCCTTTGATTCTCTTCTTAACTTCATGCTTTCTTGTCCAAAACTGAGGTATATAGTGTGCTATGTCTATGTTTATTACTAGCATATGATTCTAACCAAATTCCTATAAGTCTCCTAGCCAATTCATGCCTTTCCAATGCAAATGCAATTGATTTCAATCCATGCTATGATTCTTGTCTATAGAACTTAGTAGTCCAATTTGGGGCTTTCTATTTAGACCTTTTTAGATTGTGTTAATTCCTTGAGTAGTAGTGTTCTTATACTATTCTTAAGCATCTCTCCAAGTTCCGGATCGATTCGAGCCCCGGAAGACCCACTTCGGACCAAAATCCCAAAATCCACTATGCAACCCCGAGACTGTCTTGGTCGATCCTCCTTGGTCAATGCCATCGACCAAGAGCATCGACCAAACATGTTGCTGACTGCAACTTCACCCAGTTTTGACCTGTTCGACCTCCGATTTTCCCGATTTCTTCTCTAATCTTTCATTTATGTTTGTTTAGGGTCTTAACACTATTATTGGATCATTCTTTGTGACTATTGGATCATCATCAACTCAACTTAAGGTAAGGACGGTTATACCCTTATGACATAGACTATATGATTTATACACTGATGTTAACAACTTCATAGGGTTAACTCATTGGTTGTATTTAGACATCATATGACTACTGTAGGTATCTTGTTACAGTAGCAACATGTTTAATCACTCCCATTTATTATGTCTTTTAATTCTTGTTATTTATTTACACACTTGATTATGTGATGTGATGAGTTAACTTCTCTATGATGATGTATTATTTGGATATGATAAGATGATATGAAGAATGTGTTTGGATAAGTATAATTTGGGATTGGGAGTGTCCTATTGACGCTTTTGTCCTTGGACATCGTAGGGAATAGTATGGGATGTTCTCCGAAGGTGCCCGTCGACACTTTCCTGGATTATTGAATGACATACATAGGATTGTCTAGTAGTATGGCTAGGATGTCCTTTTCGTGTCAAACCCGAATCGGAAGGGTATTGAGACCGAACAACCCGTGGTAGCAGTGGAGATTTGTGGGCACTCAAGACTAGTGAAATGATCCGTGAGAGGTCATGAATCACATTGTGAGAGCCATTTATTGGTAGGGTTGCAAATGGCTAGACTTGGGCTCACAGACCGGTGAAATGATCCGTGAGGGGACATGAGAGCTTCCCGTCTACTATTTGTGGATGACCAATAGGGTTGATGAGTCCGTAGTCCGAGAGGGAATACGCTGACTCTAGTGTGAAGGATACTGGAAAGGAATCCAAGATATCTTAAATGGTAGAGGAGGAATGGACGTATCCGGATCTGACTTGATACGACTGAGTAGATGACTTGCATTGGGCTAGGCTTTACCTTGATATGCGCCAATACTTAGACCAAATGGTTATGTGAGAGAGAGGTGACCAAAACCCCAACCATGGACTGTCCGAGAGGGATGTAGGACCCATTACCAACCGACAACCCAAGATATCTTAAATGGTTGAGGGTGTGTGAGTGCGACCTATCCAAAGAAGTATGGTGCTATGACTTAAAGCATGTCTACCATAGAGACCAGCATATATAAAGTTAGAATCATACATGCATCATGTGTTTCATACCATATTGCATCATATTATGACTTGTTTCATATGGTTCATGTATTAAGGATTTACTGCCTTGCTGAGTTCTCTCGAACTCATTCATTTTGTGCAAATGTTTGTTCGATTATCTCACAGGTGTTGAAGACTCCGATGGTGTGACCTACGAGACGGACTATGATTCCACATACTACCCTTAGGGTGGTAGCTACTATGAAGATCAGGGTTATGGTGCCGAGGAGGATTACACTCGGCCGTGTTGGGCTTTCTTCGTCCACACTTATGAGGATGTGCTTATTAGAGTAGAGGAAACCCTTGCTTAGTACCCCACCCCCTGAAATTTGTTAAACACTGGGATATGTAATTAACTTTCACTGAGTTACTCTTTAGATGTTGGATTGTAACTTAACTTGATTTCTTACTACTTTTCCGCTGCCATTGAGAGAGTGACTTCCGGTCATTCTCTCTTTCTTATGATCATACTTATACACTTGGTATCATTTATTTCCGCACTCTGATTATCTGTTCGTATCTTATTCATGATATCTGTTATTTATTGCTTTTACCTTGATTATCATTGTTCATGATTGTGTTATCGCGTATGTGGGAGGCAGGGTCCCTCGATGCTTGATCCTTGGACTGTGGATCACATACCTAGGTATGCCAGGTAGGGTACCGGCTGGGTGGATATGACACCCTCGATCATTGGACTATAAGCTACATCAAAGGGTTCACAATCAAAGTCATCTTAGTTATACTCCCCTTGTCTTGATTCAAAGTTGATACTGAGATCACTTTCCTTTTAATTTTTTATCTATTTATTGTTCGCACCTTTTATTCCTTCCTTTGTTTATTTATGTATATTTTTATTCGATGATGAATGGTTAGGCTATGTTCGTTTTATTTTAATTCTCAATTCGATCTCATTAGATGCATGTGTTAAGACCGATTATTTAGATATGTTAATTTAATTAACTAATTAGTTAAAAAAATTGAATCCCCACACCCTCAAGTTGCAATTAAGAGGTTAAATTCTAAAGTGGTAGATCTCCTTGAGATTGACCCATTAGCTACATGATGCCATTTTCTTGCGGTTACTTTTATTTTGCAAACAATTTTTGGCGCTATTGTTGGGGAGGTATTAGTGTTTTTTTTTTCTTCCAAAGACATTACTCTTAACTAGAGTAGAAACAAAAACGTATAGTAGTCCCCGCTTTACTGCAAAATAACTAGGATTTGATTGTAGGTGATTCCGAAGACTATAAGGATTTCTTTGCTATCAAACATATATAACGCTAAGCTATATGGCAACCTTATGACATTGAAATCATTGTTTCAATATTTTTGGTGGGGAAATTCACTGCCTACTACTTCCTCTCTTTTTTTTTCTTTTTTTCTTCTTCTTCTTTAGTTACGTTATTAAAGAAAAATCTATTTTTTTCGTAAGAGCCTTTAATTGCATTAGGTGGTTAATGCATGCGTGTTTGAACTTGTGATTCCACCAAGCAACTTGTTCGAGTAACTACTTTCACCATGGGTGACATGCCTCTATCTAGGACTTTAAAGGATAGGTTCTACCCTAGTAGAACTGCACAACCCTCATGTATAAGCCTACATGCAGCCTAGGGAAAGGACATAACTATGAACTTAAGTCTCAGTTTGTTACTATGTTACCCCACTTTCATGGATTGTCCACAAAAGATGCATATTTGTTCTTGAGAGAATTTCAATAGGTATGTGTACTAATCAAGATACAACAACTAAATGATGATACTGTTAAATGCATTCCCTTCTCACTCTAGAATGGAGCAAATAAATGGCTATATGGACTACCAACCAATTATATCACCACTTGGAGTCAGTTTATAGTGGCATTCTTTAAGAAGTTTTTTCCATTGCACAAAACAAATAAACTTAGGAGTGATATTATGTAGTTTAGACAAAAGCCACTCGAGTCATTCTCTAAACTCATGGAGAGGTTCCAAGGCCTTCTCCAAGAATGTCCACATCATAGACTAGAAAAATGGCATCTTTGCCAAATAATTTATTAGGGGATTGATTGCCACACCAAGCAAATGTTAGAGTCTATGTGTCCTTTAGGTTTTACATCTTATGAGGATGAGAATGAAGCTTTGGGTTTTTTAATTGACTTAACTAAAAAGACAAGGGAGTGGGAATTCACTCAAGAGAATGGAAAGAGCAATAGGAGGTAAAGGTTACTATGTCAATGGAATAATAGCTAAAGAAGCTCGCATTTTGATAGCCTCATCAAGAGGATGGAAGCCATTATTCCTAAAGCACCAAACCCAATACACCAAGTCAATCACCAAATTTCTATCTGCAATTGGTGCCACTCATCTGGTAACATTATGGAGGAATTCCCCAACACCTATGGGGCAATACCACCAATAAAAATGTAAGTGCACTTTATCAGAATAATCCATATAGAAAAACTTACAATCCAAGCTGGAGAAATCATCCTAATATTTCTTGGAACCAAGGGAACCATGGAGGCTGTTCTAATTTTCAAAATCAAGGACAACCTAGAACCCAAAGGCCCAACTTTGCACCTACTTTTCCAAAGCCTACTTTAGGTCCTCAAACCAACTTTTCTAGGCCACGCCTCCAAGCACCTTACCAACAACCCTCTGGTTTTACAAATACTAGAGAAGCAGCTAGAATTAGTGAGCTAAAAAAGAGTATGGCTCTTCTCATGATAAGTCATAACAATGTAGAAAGACAACTCACCCAACTTGTCACAATCATGCATGAAAAGGAAAGAGAAAAATTGCCTAGTCTATCAAAACCTAATCCTAGACATCAAATGTTGGCTCAACAAGGACTTCCTACCTCTCAACTTAATATTGTGCAAAGTCAACAACCAAAAGCGCCTTCAAATGAGTACAAAGAAATATATGCTTTACGTAATGGCAAAAAGTATCTTTGGGTTAGAACTCCTAAACTTCCACCATCTGACTCCCCCACCATTCAAGGTTTGTTTGATGGACCGACCTAAAGTGACTTTTAGATGGTTTGTATCAAGAGACCCAAACTTATTCTCTTGAAAAAGAGAAGATCATCTAATAGAGTTTATATTCCACCTATCCCTTATCCCAACTGTCACACCCCACCCCACCCAGCCGGATCCGATCATACCCGAATACCCGTGGGGGTGATACACTACAGGACCAAGGTTTAGTGACAAACCCACACAAACATATGATATAACATATTCTAAGGACAAGAATAAATCAAGTTTAAATACTATGTTATAAGATCTGAAATATTAATGTTAACAATCATCCATGTCTAAAGTTAATCAAATGAATATTAGAGTGTGAAAGAAAAAAAGAGTTTGTTTGCAATGGAAATAATTAAGTATCTTGGTAGAAGATGCCCTTGCCCTTCTCAGAAGATATAAGGGTATAAATATAAAATAGTGTCTATAGAGTCCCTAAGCATATCACAAGGTCTCTACTAGAATCTAGCTCCATAGGAGTAATCCTAGCACGGGCACGAAGCTTCATGCCAGTCCATTTCCTCTCCAACCGCTCCTTCATGATAATCTTCCAGCAACGAATCCTCCATTTGAATGGAGTCCTCATAACCTGTAGAATAATCTAAAGAAGCATACATATAAAGGATTGAGTTCAACAGAACTCAGTGAGGTCAACTCAACAATCATATCATACATTAGCTCACAATTTCCATGTCACACATATAAGATGGTAGTGTAACCAATGATAATAATATGATAAATGAATGGTTATGATGTTATGCTCCTAACTCTACCATGAAGTCTCTATGGTAGACACGCATTAAGTTAAACACCAATCTCCTCTGGGCGGTTTCAGTAACTCTCCCTCATGGCTCTTAAGCACGTCTTTTGGGTTCTCTGCGGTAATTAGGTAAAGTCATACTGATCCATGGTTAGGTGTAAAACCCAGCCCTAACCTTGACCCGGAAACCTTGTTATTTGTAGGTCCAGTGACCCGAAGTAAAGTAAGAAGTCAGCTTTGGGCCATCCCAGTGGAGGACTTGGTGTCTGGCTTTGAATCCATGAGAGTTGATGATGAAGTTCTATTTATGGAAACTGAATCTTGATGAAGATCAGATTAGTTGACGGACTTGGAGTGCTCTCTATCATGGTTTGAAGGCATTTCTACCTATTAGGTAAGTCACTTGTTATGTGTGCAAAACCCCTTTAGGATTGGATTTGATCTGGGTCTTCAATTCCCTGTTTTGGAATTGCTGTCAGCATTGGTCGACTGGACCAGTCGACCAATCCACTCGACCAATGAGTGCTGTCTTTGGCAATTAGGTCTTGCTTGCTCTATTTAAGTCCAATCTCGAGTCTACTTCGTATTTGCTGCCTCCAAACTCTTTGGAACAAACTAAAGACCTCTGCAAGTCATCTCCCTTGCATCCTTGGTGATTTTCTTGACGGATCTTCGTCGAAACTCTTCCTTTTGCATCAAAAGGTATGTCTACACTCTCTTCTTCTCCTCCATCTCTATTTTTCTTTCCTTTTTGAGTTGAGACAGTAGAGGAGATGCTGCATTCTCTGTTGCAAACATCTCTGGACTTGTCTCTCATGATCATCCTAAGGATTAATGGTTAGAACAATGATCTTAACCATGATCATTGCAAGCTTTTGAAGGAATCATGATCAAACCATGATCTAGTCTCTGTTTAACTTCTGATTTGAATTCTGATCTCCTTGGATCTTCTATATTGATCATGTTAGTAGTCAATTGCTGTGTTTTCTTTTCATGATCCATGATCTATCAATCTCTAGTTGTTTCTCTTCTACCATACCATGTTTTCTTCATGAATCATGATAGTTACATGTATGGTAGGTTTTGTTTCCTTATTTAGATTTATGTTTTAAGCCTATTTCCTTGAAGATCTAAGTATGCTTTTCATGATACCTTTACCTGAAGCAATGATCCATCCTCCTATTGTTCTTGTCTCTGATTTCTATCTTGAATTCTTCAAGATCCATGGTTGATCTAATTATGGTAACTTTTTGTTACCTAATTTGGATCTTGATGGCCTGATTGGATTAGTGTTTTGAGGTCCCCAATATGTTAGGATACTACTGATGTAGTTTACCCCTTGATTAGTACCCTTTTGAACCACCAAATTCGGATTTCATATCTTAAAACTCTGTTTTTTTTAGGCTACTGTCTGCATTGGTCGACTGATTGGTCGACTGGACTAGTCGACCAATCCACTCGACCAATGAGTACAGCAACTCCAGAATTGGTCTGTGTTGGATGTTTTGGTATCTTTTCTGTTAGGGATCTTTCCTAATATGTTGTATACACTTGTTTAGGACCTTCTTCTCAAGTTTGCCAAGATCTTACTTGATTTCTTAGGATTCCTTTGCGAGTTATAAAAGGTAAGAATGGTTATTTCCTTAATTACATAGATAGCATGAATCTAGTTTCTATATTTGAATATCATTGATATGTTTCCTTAATTAGATTCTTACAATGATATACTACTGTTGCATAACTTTGATTACAGTAGCATTACTTATTCATATTGAATTGACTCATGTATGATTTACTTACCAATTATATACAAAGTGATTGCAATTATTGATTTCTTTCCATATATGAAGTTACCATATATGTGATGATATGAATTGATGCATGTGTATGCTTAAGTATGGTTTGGAAAGGAGAGGTGTCCTTTTGACACTTCTGTCCTTGGACTACTACGGGAATATTATGGGATGTTTCCGGAGATGCCCTATGGACACCTTCCTAAACTGTTGGATGACATATCTAGGGTTGTCTAGTAGTGTTTGGCTAGGATGTCCTGTTATGTCAGACCCTAATCGGAGGGGTATTGAGACCGAACGACTCGTGGTAGCAATGGGGATTCATGGGCGCTCAAGACCGGTAACCAACCCGTGAGAGGACAGGAATCACATTGTGGGGGCCATTTATTGGTAGGGTTGCATATGGTTAGACTTGGGCTCACGGGCGCTCAAGACCGGTAACCAACCCGTGAGAGGACGTGAGAGCTTCCCGTTTACCATATGTGGATGATCAATAGGGTTGATGAGTCCATAGTCAGGGACTATGAGGACTCTAGTGTAAAGGATACCGGAAAGGATCGTCAGGGACGAGGAATGGACGTATCTGGATCTGACTTGATGTAACTAAGTAGAAGACTTGCATTTGGCTAGGTTTTACCCTGACATGTGCCGGTACTTAGACCAATGGTGATGTGAGAGAGTGGTGACCTATACCCCCAGCCATGGAATGTCCCGAGGGATGCCGGACCCATTACCAACTGATGATGAGTGATTGAGACCTTCCTAAAGAAGTACGGTGCTATGACTTAAAGCATGTTTGCCAATAGAGACCAGCATACATAGAGTTAGATTCATTCATTCATTGCTTGTCTCATATCATATTGCATTTATGTTTGTTCTGAAATCCTGCCATTTATGTTATTATGGATTTAACTGCCTTATTGAGTTTCTTTGAAACTCATTCCTTTATTGTACAATGTTTGTTAGACTATTCTGCAGGTACTAAATACTATGACGGTCCCTATGAAGAAGCGCAAGGCGAAGAGGCATATCTCCAGGAAGGTGATTGCGGTTACAACAATTACACTGAAGATCCCGCGAGTGGTTATGCTCCGTACGATGCTTAGTCCGACCATTGAGTGGAAGCGCCCTTGTGCTGTTTATGAGATTTACACTTATAGGGATGTTGTCTATAAATTGGAGAACAATTTAGTTACCCATTGTACTTGCTACTGGGATTAGATTTTGTCTAGTTTATTCTCTTTTAGAGCTACTTTTTCGCTGGTTGTAGAGTTGGATTTTGCCTCACTTTACTTATCTGTTTTTGACACTCTGATTATATCTAGTACTCTGATTTATATATGATTCATACTTTCCTTATTGGATCTATGGTTTATTTTCCGCACTTTTATTATGATTGTTCATGATTATGTTATTGTTTATGTGGGAGGTTGATTACTCGATACCTGATCTTCGGGCTGTGGATCACACTCTCGGGTATGCTAGATAGGGTACCGGCTGGGAGGATGTGACAGATTGGTATCAGAGCCCAAGGTTCGAGGAAATCCTAACCATAAAAGACAATAACTGAACATTCCTGAGTCATTGATTTGAAATGACTCTTCTACTCTTAGAAGTGAATAATAGAACACTTGGATTAGAAACTTAACCTTTGATGCATAACAGAACATTTCCGAATAACATACCATAATTATACTTAAACAAATGTCACTAATGCAAAGAAAAGAAAGGTGCATAATATACAATAATTAAGTGAAACAAAATGAACTTCATTAATTTCAAAAGCTTTTACAACGATTACATCTGAAATGCATAAATGGAAATCCTAGGGTACAGTCTATCTAGGTGATCTTCTCTCGATCTCTCGTATGCTCGAACTCCTCCACTAGCCGAGTCACCCGATGCTCTATCCTATCCGTCGTGACTCCATCCTCTCGTACATCTGCTCTCGTCCGACCTCCATCCTCTCTAGCATGGAAGTCATCGATCTCATCTCGTGCCCCAAGATCCGAAGTCTCCGGAACTGCATGTGAAGGGCCACCCGCCTCGAAGTGTGATGAAGGAAACTCGTGATGCACCGGCTCAGCCTCGTGCATATCCGCATCATCTCCGGCCCGATCATCACTATCGGGACCAATATCCTCTCCTCCATCTTCGACCCCTGATCCTCATCCTCTGACTCCTCATCATCCTCACCCTCTGGACCAGGAGATCTCTCAGACTGCTGCAGTCTCATCTAACGAATGGTCCGAGTCCCAATAGAGTATCCCTGTGAACTAGTGTCCACTGGTGTATCCTCGAAGCTCACCCCGAAATGCCTGAAGATCAAGGTCAGTAGCCTCCCATAGCAAAGGTTCCGCATGCTAGGCCGCAGAACTAAGTCCAGCATGACCTGCTGAATGATGTAGGAGAGATCGATCTCAAAGCCCATGTAGATGCGGTAGATGACTAAGGCCTCCATCACTGTGACCCGATGGTGATGTCCGGCCTTCGGCATAATGTTTCGGCCGACTATGCGACCGATAATCCGTGCATAATCCGTCATCCGTCCGCTGGTCCACGGAGTGAAGCATCGACGGCTATCCCATAGCGTAGAGCATATCTCGCGAAGCTCATACGGCATCAGATGGGTGTCCAGATCTGCTCTTGCAGGTATCCACACACACTACTGTGGATAGTAAGGAACCTGCAAGATCTCAGCCAGTGCTCGAGTGGAGAAGCGAATCTGAGTCCGGAAGACCCTGCTCCTTAGGACAAGTCTAAGTGGATGTCCTTGGCCTCGAGCCTCCTCTGTGTAGGTAAGGTTGCTGAAGAACAACCTCACTAGCTCCGGGTATACCGGCAGATCCTCGGTGAAGAGATGAGTCCACTACAACGTGTCGAATCTCTGCCGAATCCTAAAGACTCTGAGAAGTGGGCGTGGTGAATCCAGTGGTCATGGAGGTGGTGAAATACCTCAAGGAGGTGGTGAAATACCTCATGGAGGTGGTGAGATTCCTAATGTTGATCAGGGTACCCATGAGATACCTGGTGCCCCTAATGTTGGAAGTTTCCGAGATATTGCCAATATTATGGGCAATATGATGCAGCAGCAAGCAGCTCAGTTCAACCAGATGTTGGTGGGTTTCATGACTCTGCATAATGAGACCCGAGCTGGTGCTAATGTGAATCCTCATGCCGCAGTCCTGAATGCGGGAGGTTTAGCTGGAACTCCTCATACTACTTTGATGGAGAGTTTTACGAAGATGCAAGTACCCACTTTCACTTGGAGTTACCAAGGACCCCTTGTTTCCTAACAAGTGGCTTCGTGAGTTGGAGAAGGCTTTCCGACATCTGCAATGCTCGGAAGCTCGAAGATTCTCGTTTCTTTGAACGAAGTTGCAACAAGAAGCTGATGCATGGTGGATCTCCACTCGGCCTGTTTTGGAAGGTTTGCATGCAGGAGTTGTAACTTGGGAGTTGTTCAAAGAGGCTTTTTGTATGAATTACTTTCCCGAGGCGGTGAAAGATGCGAAGGAAGCTGAGTTCATGGTTCTTACACAAGGATCTCTGTCTGTGTTGGTACCAACAGAAGTTCGAGGAGCTTCATTTCTTTGCTCCGGATTCTCTGAAGGATGACCTTGCCAAAGCGAAGAAGTTCTTCAAAGGACCGTGCCCGCCATTAAAGCTTACCTCACGGTCCAGCCTATAGTGAGCTATGCTCAAGTGGTGCGAGAACTCGAAGAAATTGGAAGAAACAGAGAAGGAAAGTGCTCGTGTGCAAAAGCCCTGGCAGTCAAGGAATTCTGGTTTGGTGGATCATAATGATCGGCGTTTTGTGAGACCTACACCCTACCCCACTCCTACCTTTCAGCCTAAGAGTGTACGTCAGAACTCGGGTTTTTAGCAGCCCGGCCAGTTTAGACAGTATGGCGGAAACCGACCACCAGCAAGTGCAAGTGCAAGTGCTAGGCCTTTTGTTCGAAGCCCTCTGTTGCAGCCACCCCCGTTGGACCCAAAGCAATCCTGTTTGCTTCTACCGCAAGCAAGCTGGTCATTTCGCTCGTGCTGTCCGGCGACCTGCCCAGCAGTCTGCTCCAAGTGGTGAAGAGTGCTCCTGCTCCTCCCTCCGGTAGAGTTTTCGGTATTTCCAGTCCTGAGCAGGATCCAAGCCATGATGTGATTATAGGTACATTGTTAGTTGCTTCTATTTCTGCATTTGTCTTATTTGATACTGGTGCATCTCATTCGTTCATGTCATCTGCATTCATCAAGAAGACTAACCTAATCCCTGAGAAGTTGTCTAGTTGTTTATTGATTAGTACACCTACTGGTCCTGTTGTGAAACTAGATAAGGGGTTATCTAAATGTTCTGTGTTGATTGGTGAGAAGAACTTGGAAGCCAATTTTGTAATTCTTGATATGAAGGACTTCGATATTATTTTGGGAATTGATTGGTTAACAGCCCACAAAGCTGTGTTCCTTTGTTCCTCAAAGAAGATTCAGTTCCATATTTGTGGAAGTCTGGTCTTAGAATTTCAGGGGGAAAAGAGAAGGGTTTGTAAGAAGGTGTTGTCCGCACTGATGCAAGTCTATGCCCTAGTGGATGAATCTTCATCTGAAGGCAAGGGTAAAGTGGAGAAAAGAGTCGATGAAGTCAGGGTTGTCTGCGACTTTGTTGATGTCTTCCCTGATGATCTATCGGGAGTGCCTCCAGACAGGGATGTCGAGTTTTCTATTGATCTCGTCCCTGAAGCCGCTCCGGTATCTAAAGCTCCGTATAGGATGGCTCCTACTGAGTTGAAAGAGTTGCAAAATCAGTTGAATGAGCTCATTGATAGAGGTTTCGTACAGCCTAGTGTGTCACCTTGGGGAGCTCCGGTCTTGTTTGTCAAGAAGAAAGACGGTAGTATGCGCTTGTGCATCGACTACCGTGAGTTGAATAAGCTGACTATCAAGAATAGATACCCGCTGCCCAGAATTGATGATCTCTTCGATCAGTTGAAGGGTGCAGTTGTGTTCTCAAAGATTGACTTAAGGTCCGGATATCACCAATTGAAAGTGAAGTCTAGTGATATCTTCAAGACAGCTTTCCGAACGCGGTATGGTCACTACGAGTTTAGAGTCATGCCTTTCGGATTGACCAATGCTCCTGCGGTGTTCATGGACCTCATGAACCGAGTATTTCACGATGTGCTTGATAAGTTTGTGATTGTTTTCATTGATGACATCTTGATCTATTCGAAGAGCGAAGAAGAGCATGCGAGTCATCTAAGTTTCACTTTGCAAAGGTTGCGAGAAAAGAAGTTGTTCACTAAGTTTAGCAAGTGTGATTTCTGGCTTAAGAGAGTAGTATTCCTTGGTCATGTAGTTTCAGCCGAAGGTATTCGTGTCGATCCTGAAAAGGTTCAAGCTGTGGCTGATTGGGAAAGACCGAAGTCGGTAACGGAAATAAGAAGTTTTCTTGGATTGGCGGGTTACTACAGAAGCTTTATTGAGAACTTTTCTCGGTTGGCTGCTCCTATGACTAAGTTGACCAGGAAAGAAGAAAAGTTTGTTTGGTCCGACGCTTTGTGAGAAGAATTTCCAAGAGTTGAAAGATAGATTGACAAGTGCCCCAGTTTTGACTATACCTGATAGTTCCGGTGGTATGACAGTTTATACCGATGCGTCAAAGATTGGATTGGGTTGCGTACTGATGCAACATGGCAAGGTCGTAGCCTATGCTTCTCGGAAATTGAAGGATTATGAGCGGAATTACCCCACTCACGATCTAGAACTTGCCGCTGTTGTCTTTGCTTTGAAGATTTGGAGACATTACCTCTACGGTGAGAAGATTGCCATTTTCACGGATCATAAGAGTTTGAAATACTTCTTTACCCAAAAGGAGTTGAACATGAGACAAAGGAGATGGTTGGAACTAGTCTCCGATTATGATTGTGATATTCAGTATCACCCTGGGAAAGCAAACGTTGTTGTTGATGCTCTTAGTAGGAAGAACCAGAAGAAGACTTTGGATTTGAATGCTTTGAGTTTACCATTGTGGTCTTCTATTGAGAGTTTTGATTTGGAAATTGTCCCGAGAATTCTGATTTTATTCTTTCTCGCCATGACGGCAAGATCTGGTCTTAGAGATAAGATTGTTGCTCTGCAGAGTTCTGATCAAGAGCTTTTGATCAAAGTTGAGAAGATTTCTTCGAATCCTGAGTCGGACCCCGACTTTGGTATATCCATGGATGGTGCTTTATTGTTTAGAGGAAGACGTGCGTGCCTCGCAAATGAAGAAGTTAAGAAAGAAATATTGAAGGAAGCACACCAGTCGGTCTTTACTATACACCCGGAAGCACCAAGATGTACAAGGACTTGAAGGAACATTTTTGGTGGATTGGTCTCGAAGGCTGATGTTGATGATTTTGTTGCCAAGTGTGAGACTTGCCAACGTGTGAAAGCCGTTCGACAACCCCCATATGGATTACTTCAACCTCTTCCTATTCCTAGTTGGAAGTGGGAGGATATCTCTATGGACTTTGTGACTAGCTTGCCTCGGACAAGTAAAGGCAATGACACTGTGTGGGTGATTGTTGATAGGTTGACCAAATCAGCCCACTTCATTCCTATGAAGATCACTCATACTCTGGATAAGCTAGCAAGGCTTTACGTGGATAATGTGGTTCGTCTGCATGGTGTGCCATTGAGTATTGTTTCGGATCGTGATCCTAGGTTCACCTCAAGGTTTTGGAATAGTTTGTAGAAGGCCTTGGGAACCCAATTGAACTTGAGTACAGCTCATCATCCACAGTGCGGACAATTCAGACATTGGAAGACATGCTCAGATCTTGTGTGGTGGATATGGGTGGTAATTGGGATGAACACCTAGCCTTGGTTGAGTTTGCCTATAACAATAGTTATCAAGCAACAATAGGCATGGCTCCATTCAAGGCTTTGTATGGCAGTACTTGTAGGACACCTTTGTACTGGACTGAGACAGGTGAAAGAAAAGTCTTAGGTCCTGAAATGATTGAAGCTACAAGTGCTATGGTAGATATGATAAGAGAAAGGATTAAGTCTGCCTAGTCAAGACAGAAATCTTATGCTGATAAGAGAAGGACCGATTTGGAATTTCAAGTTGGAGAGAAAGTCTTTCTGAAGGTTTCACCAATGAAGGGTGTGATGAGATTCAATGTTAAGGGAAAGCTTAGCCCTCGTTTCATTGGACCTTTTGAGATTTTGGAAAAGGTTGGACCTGTTGCGTATCGATTAGCATTACCTCCGCCTCTTGCTGGTGTTCACAATGTGTTTCATATTTCGATGCTCCGAAAATACATAGAGAATCCGGAACACATTTTGCAGCAAGCACCTGAAGGACTTAGTGCTGATTTGACCTACGATGAAGAACCGGCCGAAATCTTGGATAGGAAGGACAAGCAGCTGCGGAATCGCACCATCCCTTTGGTGAAGATTCGGTGGAAGAACCATACCCCTGAAGAAGCTTCTTGGGAGAAGGAAGAAGACATGAAGGAGAAGTTTCCTTACCTCTTTGGAAGCACAGGTACGCTTTCAATTTTGAGGACGAAATTTCTTTAAGGGGGGGAGAATGTAAAACCCAGCCCTAACCTTGACCCGGAAACCTTGTTATTTGTAGGTCCAAGTGACCCGAAGTAAAGTAAGAAGTCAGCTTTGGGCCATCCCAGTGGAGGACTTGGTGTCTGGCTTTGAATCCATGAGAGTTGATGATGAAGTTCTATTTATGGAAACTGAATCTTGATGAAGATCGGATTAGTTGACGGACTTGGAGTGCTCTCTATCATGGTTTGAAGGCATTTCTACCTATTAGGTAAGTCACTTATTATGTGTGCAAAACCCCTTTAGGATTGGATTTGATCTGGGTCTTCAATTCCCTGTTTTGGAATTGCTGTCAGCATTGGTCGACTGGACCAGTCGACCAATCCACTCGACCAATGAGTGCTGTCTTTGGCAATTAGGTCTTGCTTGCTCTATTTAAGTCCAATCTCGAGTCTACTTCGTATTTGCTGCCTCCAAACTCTTTGGAACGAACCAAAGACCTCTGCAAGTCATCTCCCTTGAATCCTTGGTGATTTTCTTGACGGATCTTCGTCGAAACTCTTCCTTTTGCATCAAAAGGTATGTCTACACTCTCTTCTTCTCCTCCATCTCTATTTTTCTTTTCTTTTTGAGTTGAGACAGTAGAGGAGATGCTGCATTCTCTGGTGCAAACATCTCTAGACTTGTCTCTCATGATCATCCTAAGGATTAATGGCTAGAACAATGATCTTAACCATGATCATTGTAAGCTTTTGAAGGAATCATGATCAAACCATGATCTAGTCTCTGTTTAACTTCTGATTTGAATTCTGATCTCCTTGGATCTTCTATATTGATCATGTTAGTAGTCAATTGCTGTGTTTTCTTTTCATGATCCATGATCTATCAATCTCTAGTTGTTTCTCTTCTACCATACCATGTTTTCTTCATGAATCATGATAGTTACATATATGGTAGGTTTTGTTTCCTTATTTAGATTTATGTTTTAAGCCTATTTCCTTGAAGATCTAAGTATGCTTTTCATGATACCTTTACCTGAAGCAATGATCCATCCTCCTATTGTTCTTGTCTCTGATTTCTATCTTGAATTCTTCAAGATCCATGGTTGATCTAATTATGGTAACTTTTTGTTACCTAATTTGGATCTTGATGGCCTGATTGGATTAGTGTTTTGAGGTCCCCTATATGTTAGGATACTATTGATGTAGTTTACCCCTTGATTAGTACCCTTTTGAACCACCAAATTCGGATTTCATATCTTAAAACTCTGTTTTTTTTAGGCTACTGTCTGCATTGGTCGATTGATTGGTCGATTGGACCGATCGACCAATCCACTCGACCAATGAGTACAAAGCAACTCCCGAATTGGTCGTGTTGGATGTTTTGGTATCTTTTCTGTTAGGGATCTTTCCTAATATGTTGTATACACTTGTTTAGGACCTTCTTCTCAAGTTTGCCAAGATCTTACTTGATTTCTTAGGATTCCTTTGCGAGTTATAAAAGGTAAGGATGGTTATTTCCTTAATTACATAGATAGCATGAATCTAGTTTCTATATTTGAATATCATTGATATGCTTCCTTAATTAGATTCTTACAATGATATACTACTGTTGCATAACTTTGATTACAGTAGCATTACTTATTCATATTGAATTGACTCATGTATGATTTACTTACCAATTATATACAAAGTGATTGCAATTATTGATTTCTTTCCATATATGAAGTTACCATATATGTGATGATATGAATTGATGCATGTGTATGCTTAAGTATGGTTTGGAAAGGAGAGGTGTCCTTTTGACACTTCTGTCCTTGGACTACTACGGGAATATTATGGGATGTTTCCGGAGATGCCCTATGGACACCTTCCTAAACTGTTGGATGACATATCTAGGATTGTCTAGTACTGTTTGGCTGGGATGTCCTGTTATGTCAGACCCTAATCGGAGGGGTATTGAGACCGAACGACCCGTGGTAGCAATGGGGATTCATGGGCGCTCAAGACCGGTAACCAACCCGTGAGAGGACAGGAATCACATTGTGGGGGCCATTTATTGGTAGGGTTGCATATGGTTAGACTTGGGCTCACGGGCGCTCAAGACCGGTAACCAACCCGTGAGAGGACGTGAGAGCTTCCCGTTTACCATATGTGGATGATCAATAGGGTTGATGAGTCCGTAGTCAGGGACTATGAGGACTCTAGTGTGAAGGATACCGGAAAGGATCGTCATGGACGAGGAATGGACGTATCTGGATCTGACTTGATGTAACTAAGTAGAAGACTTGCATTTGGCTAGGTTTTACCCTGACATGCGCCGGTACTTAGACCAATGGTGATGTGAGAGAGTGGTGACCTATACCCCCAGCCATGGAATGTCCTGAGGGATGCCGGACCCATTATCAACTGATGATGAGTGATTGAGACCTTCCTAAAGAAGTACGGTGCTATGACTTAAAGCATGTTTGCCAATAGAGACCAGCGTACATAGAGTTAGATTCATTCATTCATTGCTTGTCTCATATCATATTGCATTTATGTTTGTTCTGAAATCCTGCATTTCTGTTATTATGGATTTAACTGCCTTACTGAGTTTCTTTGAAACTCATTCCTTTATTGTACAATGTTTGTTAGACTATTCTGCAGGTACTGAATACTATGACGGTCCCTATGAAGAAGCGCAAGGCGAAGAGGCATATCTCCAGGAAGGTGATTGCGGTTACAACAATTACACTGAAGATCCCGCGAGTGGTTATGCTCCGTACGATGCTTAGTCCGACCATTGAGTGGAAGCGCCCTTGTGCTGTTTATGAGATTTACACTTATAGGGATGTTGTCTATAAATTGGAGAACAATTTAGTTACCCATTGTACTTGCTACTGGGATTAGATTTTGTCTAGTTTATTCTCTTTTAGAGCTACTTTTCCGCTGGTTGTAGAGTGGGATTTTGCCTCACTTTACTTATCTGTTTTTGACACTCTGATTATATCTAGTACTCTGATTTATATATGATTCATACTTTCCTTATTGGATCTATGGTTTATCTTCCGCACTTTTATTATGATTGTTCATGATTATGTTATTGTTTATGTGGGAGGTTGATTACTCGATACCTGATCTTCGGGTTGTGGATCACACTCTTGGGTATGCCAGATAGGGTACAGGCTGGGAGGATGTGACATTAGGGGTATAAGTCTCCACTCTCTCACATCACCGTTTGGCACAAGATCTGGCACGTGTCAAGGACAACTCTAGGCCCAATGCATAGTCATATGGTCTCGTACTACATATGATCTAGAATCTCCCCTCATTCTTAATTCCCTTTTTGTTTGATATCCTTCTCCACCTAGGAATGGAATCCTCAACGGGAGGCATTTTTTGAATTACATTCCCTAATCCATTGGTCATCCACACATAATGCACATGATGCTCTCTATGTGTGAAATCCCTCACAAAGCCTAATCCAAAAATCTGTGTTGTAGGTCCAAAGACCCGAAGTCAAGGTAGAAGACAGCTGTGGATCCTCTCTATTAAACCCATTGGCTCTGACCTAGAACCAATGGAGATTGATAGTGGAGATTCAATTATGGAAACCTTGATTGACTTTGAGAGAAGATGTAACTTGAATGATGATGGACTTGGGAAATGGACTTTGAGCTTGGCGTTGACACTTTTGGAAGGTCCTTCACAATCAAGTAAGACCCTTTCTTAAGTTGGAAGAGGAGCCAAGTTGTGGATTTGGCTTACGGGAACCAAAATTCAGCAATTTGACCTAAGGCACTCCCTTCATCGATTGTTTTGGTCGCCCCAAGCGACCAAGGCAAGCGACCAAAGCAAGTGTAGGGACAAAATTGTCTCTTTTGAGGAAATTAGGTTTTTGGAGCCCTATATATTCAAACATCGATCTAATTTGTACCACTTTGCCTCTTAGCTATTGGAGAATGTGAGAAGAACCTTAGAGCTTCCTCGTCAAGCCCAAAGTTGATTCCAAGCATCCAAGCAAAGTTTCTCTATTGAATCTTCTTCTACAAGGTTAGTATTCGATTCTATTCTCTATGGATTTATTCTCTCTACTGTTTCTACTCTTTGTTTTGATTGTGAGGAAGGTCTTACACTATTGTAATGACCTAATCTCTGATCCTCATAGTCTTAGAATGAATTCTCATTCACTCTATTCTTTCCGTTGACAATATGGTGTGATTTCAGTGTTTAACCTAGCATGCAGACCATGATCTGTTCTTACTGGAGCTATTTGATTCTAATTTATGTTAGATATGTTCCTAAGTTGTTTTCTATGCATGATCTACTGTTTTCTTATCTCTATAAATCCTCATTCATTCTAGTGTTTTCATGAGAATCTGCGGATCAAGCCTTGATAAGCATGCATTTATCGTTATTTATTTGATTTAATTTCCCATATTTAATTAAAAGAGAGCTAATTGAGTATTTTTGTGTATTTTTCAAGAATAAGGTGATTTTGATTTTGGTTATTAAAGATAATGTGGAGTAAAGTTGGCAAATATATTAGATATTGGTGGATTTTAAATCATGAGATTCAATCTTGCTGCTCAAGAGAGCATCTCCTAGCCAAATTGGAAATAGGTGGAGGTCTAAGGAACAAAATTGGTAATAAATCTAAAACTCTTGTAAACAGACCCACCTTCAGTATTTTGGGCATATCTCTCTCGTATGAGCTTGGATTGTGGTGATTCAACATGCTATGGAAAGATATCGACAATATCTACAATTGTCTAGTTTTGAGTTTTTCCAAAATCCGGACGAATAAAGGTAAAATTGATGGGTAAAGGGAGGAAATTCATTGTGTGTGGGATACATAAAAGAGAAGCCAGCCACAGAGAAGAGGAGAAGACGGCAAACACAGATCTTGGCTCTCATCTTTCTCATTGCTCAAGAAGAAGAGCACATCTCTCTTTGGAATGTTGACGAACCAATGTTTATTTCATTAATTTGAATGTTCTGTATCTTCTAGATGATTGTGTTTGAGTCTAGCCAAAGATGTTCTATAGCTCAGCAAACTAAGCGTGCCAAGCTTCGGCGAAGGACGATAGTCTTGTGAAGATAGGACATATCTAGGAAGATCAACCTTAATTTGTTTTGAAGTGTAGAGTTATATCGGTTAGTGAAAAGCATTGGGGATTTGAAATCCCAAAGATCTTCACGTATTCATAGTTAAAGTTTTTGCATTGATTAAAAAATTTAATTTAAATTTAGTTTTTTTGAATTCAATCTTAGTAACTTTGCCTTTTAGTTCTCCATAGTTCGACCCCATACTTTTTTCTAGCTAGATTAGTATAGGATTTTATTTTTTATTGGTTAGTGACACGATCAAATTTTGGCGCCGTTGTCGGGGAACCAAATAACAGTTACTAAGATTGATTTTTGTCAATTAGACATAATTTTTAGAGTAGTTTTAGTGTTTTTTATTTTTTTATTTTTGATTATTTAACTAATATCTTTTTCTTTTGTTTTGTAGGTAACTCCAAGAGTAGTGATTTGATAATTAGTTTAGGTTGTTATCTTTTATTTCTTAGATATAATTGTATTTAGAACATTTATATTGTAATATTTGCATTCGATTGGGTTGTTTAGGTTATTTTTTTTAAATCTCCATTCCTCCAATCCCACATATGTAATTTTTGTTCAAAAGATCATGTGGATTCGGCTTCATGTACATCCTAAACTCTCTCTTTTTCTGCAGTTATTTTTTTTAATTTTATTTATTTAGCTATTTTTTTCTGTGTGTATGCGTGCTCTATCACAATTTCAAGCATCGGGTACATTCTTTCCCCTATTTGCTTTTCTTATATTCTTCTTTTCCTTTATATCTTGCATGCACTGAGTTCACTGCATAATTTAAGTGTGGGGGGGGGGGTGTCAACTCGAGTGAGACTCATTGATAGTTGGTAGAGCATTGTCACAAAGATAAAAAGTGCCCAATTTTTTCTAGCTTTGGTAAGATAAATGTTTTAATTCCTTGCTTGGATGCGAAATAAGAGTTTAACAGTTTTAGAAATTCCATCTGATGTGATGATCACCCTCTTGAGAGAATAGTAATGGGTTTTACATTTTGAGACTGAGGTTGAATTGGAAAATAGGAACTCCAGGTAGTTCGAAAGGTCTGACCATCTAGTGGTCTTGTATTGCCTTGTGCTTGTAATAGAAGTATATTGTGAAAAGAAAAAAAAAATTCTGCTGAAGTTTAAAGTTTAGACCCCCTCCTTAGTAACCGGGTCTGGTGTCACCAACATCGTGCCTCTCGTCAAACAGTTGGGGTGTCTTTGGTCCAGTCTTGGCCTGTAGCCTGGTTGGCTTGAGTAAGTAAGTTCGAGGGGTATCTACACCTAGTCCCTTAAGGCCATATGGCTTGAGAGCGGCTGACCCAACACTCGTTATATAGGCAACCTAGAAAGCTTAAGAGGCAAGACATTGCACTGACTAGAATTCTGTGCATTCAAGAAATAAGTGAATTAATGTGCCTATAAAGGTGAAATGTGTGAGACAATCAATATTGCTCAGATCTTGAGTTCTTGATATTATTTTGTACCTGGATTAGTCTTATTTGAGGGTGAACTAGTGGGCGATAAGAGGAGACTTCTCAATTGAATTGTTTGCCTAGAGCTAAACTCAAGAGAAGGTGTAAAGAGCTTAAGTGTGGGGGTGCCTATATTCCCTTCAATCATTAATGGAGTGTCTTTGTCTTGGAATCTATCTTTCTACTCTTACCATTGCTAGAATAATTAGAAAAGCACTTAAGAATTTTGTGTGTATATTCTCTGCAAACACTAGCGAGACACAACTCGTCCACTAAGGTAACCTAGGGGTTTAAAAGCTTGTTGCACATGCTAAGTGCCACTGTGATTCCTACGAAAATGAGTTAGGAGTTTCTTTATTTATTTTCCATATTGCTTTTATGTTTTGTTTTGCTCGAGGACTAGAAAACACTTAAGTGTGAGGGTATTTGATCAACATGCATTTATCATTATTTATTTGATTTAATTTCCCATACTTATTTAACTAAAAGAGAGCTAATTGAGTATTTTTGTGTATTTTTCAGGAATAAGGTGATTTTGGTTATTAGAGATAATGTGGAGAACCAACGGGGGTTGGTCCAAGTGGTAAGCAGCTTGGTTCGCTTAAGCAAGGTTCTGGTATCAAATCCTTGTGGATGCAAAAAATCCCCGCTGGGAGACTCACCCACCACACAACTAGGTGTGCGACGCGGGTTGAACCACCGGTTTATAAAACCGGGGTTGGCAAACCAAAAGAAAAAAACAAAAAAAGAGATAATGTGGAGTAAAGTTGGAATATATATTAGATATTGGTGGATTTTAAATCATGGGATTCAACCTCGCTGCCCAAGAGAGCATCTCTTAGCCAAATTGGAAACAAGTGGAGGTCTAAGGAACATAATTGGTAATAAATCTGAAAATCGTGTAAACAGACCCACCTTCAGCATTTTGGGCACATCTCTCTCGTATGAACTCGTATTGTATTGATTCAAAATGCTATGAAACAATATCAAAAACATCTACAACTTTTTAGTTTTGAGTTTTTCCAAAATTCGAAATAATAAAGGTTGAATTGATGGGTAAAGAGAGGGAATTCATTGTGTGTGGGATACACAAAAGAGAAGCTAGCAACAAAGAAGAGGAGCAGACGACAAATACAGATCTTGGCTCTCATTTCTCTCATTGCTCAAGAAGAAGACCACATCTCTCTCTCTCTTTCTAAATTTCATCTTGTTTTATGAACTTTGTTATAATGAGTAGCTAGTTCCTTTTCTTTGGGATGTAGATGAACCAATGTTTATTTCATTAATTTGAATGTTCTATATCTTCTGGATGATTGTGTTTGAGTCTAGCCAAAGATGTTCTATAGCTCAGCAAACTAAGCGTGCCAAGCTTCTGCGAATGACGATAGTCTTGCAAAGATAGGGCATATCTAGGAAAACCATCCTTAATTTGCTTTGAAGTGTAGAGTTATATCAGTTAGTGAGAAGCATTGGGGATTCGAAGTCCAAAAGATCTTCACGTATTCATAGTTAATGTTTTTGCATTGATTAAAAGATTTAATTTAAATTTAGTTTCGTTGAATTCAATCTTAGTAACTTAGCCTTTTAGTTCCCTATAGTTCGACCCCGTACTTTCTGCTGGCTAGATTAGTATAAGATTTTATTTTTGATTGGTTAGTGATGCGTCCAAAATCTGCTCAGCCCTTAGATCTCCTCGTGATGTCCTGCAAAACGAAAGCGTCAGATGTGGCCCGACCGCTGGGGTCGGGAGTCCACCTCCGAAGGCTAAGTCAGTTGATGAACTTAATCACAAACGGCTCTGCTAGAAGCTCAGAGCTAAGGAATGAAGAACTGGGAAAGGTGATCTAGATAGCAGATCGCTGATAGTTTTAGGTCTATCAGTATGTATCTGAACCTGAGTCTCAGATAGTATTCTTTTTCGATCCCCTCACCTTGTATGGTAGTGAGGTTTATATAGAGTGTACCTTCGAATCTCCTTCGTAGGATGCACTTGAGCCTTCTTCGGGTAGTCGTTGGATCTTAACAGGTAGATCCGTTGAGCAATGGACTTCTACTAGTTTGGACTAGTAGAGGACTCCTGAGATAACCTTTAGGTTATGTGATGATTATCCCTTCGATAATGATTATCCGCAGCCGTCAATTCGAGTCTGCCATTATTAGGGTGATAACCCTAATCCATAAGTAGGATTAGGGCGCGCTTGCAGCTGAATAAGCTTTCTTCTTCAGCAAGCCATCTTCCGGATCCGGTTCGCTTGGGAGCGAGTCGGATCTCTCCGTCTCGACCGGGGTCGAGGGTCAGACCAGGTATGAACCCGGTCTGATCATAATCTCTCCATATCACGAGCCCCCCAGACCAAGCGTTCGGTCGATCCCGAGGGCTTGGTTTTTAACTGGGTTCGTCGTCAGGTGATAATCTCTGCGTGCTTCATTAAATGTCATATCACATTTAATGCGGTGGTCACTTTTCCTCGAGCGTTGTGAGTGTAAGGCCACATATCTCCTTGCAGTTGATCTGTCGTGGCTCATGTCATCCAAGCGACGGTTTCCGAACGCCTATTTAGGATTTGTGAGTTCAAACTTTCAAAACGTCTTTCAATCTTGATCGCTGATTTTGAATCAATCTCGATCGTTCAGATTCCCGAACAATCGTGCGGGAGTTTTAAAAGCGGTTCGTTGTCTTCGTAGGTTTCATTCTTCCTGTCTGGAATTTGAACCTTTGTTGTCTGCTTCCCGCCTTCTTGCTCTCAAGCTTCCGCCTCACTGAATCAGTAAGTTTACTGGTCTTTTTCTTTTTGTAGTTTACTGAAACAAGTAATGGCGGACGATAGGGCTTCTCTGGTACCCAGTGTTGGTAATAGCAGTGAGGCTTTTGCTTCTCCTGCTCCCGAACAGTCGGATAGTGATAACAAAACCCTAATTGTCCTTTGGCACGAGTTCGCTGAAGTTTCTCAAAAAGGTTTAGAAAGAAAAACCGAAACTTCTCCTGTCCTGCTCGAGTCTGGATTTTCCAAGATTGTCGAGTCTTCTAGGCAGCCTCAAACTTCCGGGTCCGATGGTGGACCTGGCTCTGTTCCCTCCATTTACAATGAGGAAACCCTTCTTTCAGCTGTCCAAGATTTTGATTTTCCTTCCTCATATCAGGTTAGGGCTCCCCACCCTGATGAGAGGGTTGATTCATCCCTTTCGGGTGAATTTTCTCTGTATATAGATGCACTGGAAAGCGGGGTTCGCTTTCCCTTTTTTAATCCTTTGTTCTCCGCAGTTTCGAATCATTGGAACATTTGTCCCGGAATGCTCCTCCCCAATAGCTGGCGTCTTATCGTCAGCTTCTTGGCTTTGTGTTTTGAACTTGGCATTACGCCATCTCTTTCTCTCTTTGTACATTTTCATGTTCTTTCTATCTCCCATCCTCCCGGATGGGTTTTTCTGTCCAAACGCAATAAGGCTGAACTTGATTGGAGGGGCAGCATCCTTGTCAAAGGAACTTTCCCTTCTAACCACAAAAGATGGCGCGAACGATACTTTTTCTGTTGAGCGCCTCCATCAGATCTTAACTTCCCAACCACCTGGAGGAGGTGTACTTCTTCTTGTCTGAATAACCGAGGCCTTCCCTTATCCAGAGAAGACGAGGCGGCCGTCAGAAAGATCAAATCCATTCCATGGTATCAAGAGATACATGGACTTGAAGTGGAGTATAACTCCATCCTTCAGTACTGGGGCTTGGCTCATTGTGAGCTTCTAACCACCATCCTTTAATTTGACTGAAGTGATATGTTTTTAATTCTGACTCTTGTCCTTCTTCTTTGCAGTGCCTCCAAGAATGAACCCTGAAAGCCTGCGGGTGAAGGCCGCTAGGGCCGTTGTGACAGCCGAGCAACGATAGCCCAGAGCCTTGACCGTAGATCAAGAGGCTTCTATTCCCTCTCCCGACCCCTCTTATAGGGGTATCAGGAATATCAGGCCCGTGGCTGATGCTTCGGGTAAAGGGAAGAAACCGATGGTGGAGAGGTCTAATGTCTCTTCCTCCGCCCGAACCAAGAGGAGGCATGACACAATTGATGCTCCCTCCAATAAAAAATCCAAAGCTTCAACGGATGGTGAGGAGGTCTTCACCCCCAGTGGACCCTGAAGCTGACCGACAGGGTGACTCGGGATCCCGAGAAAGCTGCAGAATGGAGCTCCCTCAGTCTTGCTCCTTCTGATCGCCAGGAATTTGAAGCCCTGGATGACACCTCCCTTGTTAGTCAATCTACAAGGTACCGGTCTTCTTGCTTAGTTATTTTTTCATAATTTCTTATGACTTCTTCTGATATTTTCCGCCTTCCCAGGAATGCTGTGTTGAGCTTTTATCAACACATGGAAGCATTGAGCCGGGTTGGTCGCACTAGCTCCTTGCTACAAACCTGTGAAGAGAATTTGGCGAAAGCCAATTCTGAAATAGACCAGCTGACTGCAGCTGCCGTGGAGCTGCAGAAAAAGCATGAGGAAGAAGTGATCTCCCTCAAGGAGGCCCTCGAAGCGTCGAAGATTCGTGTGCCGCTGCCGAGCGAGGCGAGGCCGGGAAGCAAAAAGCAGCTGCCACGTTGTTTGGTGCGGACAGCTTGAATTCAAAAGTAGGGAGCTCGAAGAACATCTGAAGTTGGCGATCCCTAGCAAGCCCGAGCATATAAAGCCAGAGCTTCGGAAGGAGTGTGTTCGGAAATACCTGAACAGCGTACCTTTCTCCGAGCTGCTAGGTATCTACAACCTTCAAGCTTATCGCTTAGGGCAGAACGACGTTTGGGAGCGAATCCTCGGATCAATCCCTGCCTTCGACACTGCTCCTTTTAGTGAGGTGTGCCACAAAGAGGTCTTCGGGAAAGTTGGTATGGATCTCCCGGACTGGGCTCAGGAAGAAGATGATCCTTTTCCAGCTGACCCTCAATATGAGGCATACCTGGCTGACGAGCCGGCTCTTCCAGAGGAGAAATCACAAGCCGAGTCTCAAGTTGCTGCTGTAGAGGACTCAGCCGATGCCATTCTTGAGGAAGGCTCTTCTCATGATCCTGAGAAAAGTCCTCCCGACCAGGGTCCCTCGGGCAACAATGAAGAAAAGGCTTAGGGAGTTATCTTTTTGTACAGATATACCCTCTATTTAATGAATAGACATTTCTTTCTCATGTTGGCCTTTATATTTCCCCGTCTCCTGCCGAAATCTTGCCTTGAATATCAAAGTATTAATGATAAAACTCATCACTTAACTTTACATTCCTCGCCGAATAATAATCTTGTAGAAATATTGTGAAGATGCGTTTCGGGAAGATGCATTAATCTTCTCCACTACTTCATTTATTGCGAAGTCCGCACGTTTCCCTTCTGCGAAGTTCAAACGTTTTCTTGCCTTTGTATACCATTCACTATTTCCAATGAATCGGAAATACATCCATTATTTTAATGGCGGTGCGACGATTGGAGGTATCTTTGCATCAGGTGATCGCTTCCACATGTTTCCATGTGGCATCCCTCCGACCGTTGATCTTGCTTTTTGCGAATTTCTAAGCGTCATTTCGATCTAGGTCGTCGGTTGTCCTTTGCCTTCAACCGTTGTCTTAATACCTGAGGCTATTTAAAGCCTTCGTGGGTACTCTCCATCTATCCTGCCTTCTGCAAGTTAGATTTGCTAAAGTGTTAAAGCGACCTTTCGTCCTTCGGCTCTGCTTCCGTATTCCTCGTACTCCAACAATAGCTCTATCAACTTCGAACAAGTGAGTTTCTTGATTACTCATCTCTTTCCCCACTTCCCCCCTGAGTAAACTGCACAGTAGTTATACTTGGGGTTTAGTTATTTGCTTTTGTTGGAAGTAATAAAAAACTAGGGTTTTCCCTCTTGTTATTTATTTTTGTACTGATACGGCTTGTTTGTTTGCATAGTGGCTCCCAAGATCAACCCAAACTTTATCAGAGCAAAATCTTGCAAGAAAATCGTTCCGTCGGTGGTGGTTGGGGCCAGTGCGGTGGTTTCAACTAGTGAATCCTCCAAACGTAAGGTGACTGCTGCCGGTGAATCTTCAAGTCAGATTCCCACAGTTTCTATTGATGCCGTCCCTGCGCCTCCTTTTCCCAAAGTGATCGCTCGTCTTTCCCAGGAAGATCTTGATCACTCCGTTGCCGATGGTGCTGCCGACGCCCCTGCTGGTGAGACTGTTGGTGCACCCCCGAAAGAGACTCTTTGGGCATCTGAGGCAACTATGTTGGCGTCTGATGAAGGTGTGGTCCCAGCAGGTGCTGCTCCTATTTCCAACTCTAGTGCTTGTTTGGCATCCTCCTCCTCTCCTTCTGAGTTGGAGGATTTTGCCACTAGGAAGCACCGTCGAGTGACAAGTGATGCAGCTCATCCTTCTCTTGGTGTAGCTCATCCTTCTCATCCTTCCCCCGAATTAGTGTCAAACGAGTTTGACAGAGTGTTGGAATGGTGTACTGCTGCTTGAATGACTTCTGAGAGCGCAATTCTTTCCAAACTTCCAGATGAAGTCTTTACAAAGTCACTGGTGATGTAAGTCTTTCTTCATTATCCTCTCGATTCTGAAAAATTACTTTTTCTCGCTCCTCATTAACTCGGAAGTTGTTTGCGGGAGTCTTCTTTGGTAACTTCCACAACCAAGTGGAAGCAGTTACTAGGCTCAGTAGATTGAGCAATGAAGTTTCTAGGCTTCGGGAAATTTCCGAAGCTAAAGATGTTGAGATTGCTCGCCTTTGGAATCTAGCTTGGGAGGTGGCAGGAAAAAAAATTCGATGATTGGTCGTCTTCGGTCGGACTTGGATGATGCCAGGGAGAAGATCCGGCGACTGGAGAGAACAGTTGGAAAGTCAGGAGCCAAAGGATCTGAAACGTTACCTGAAAGGCAAGCTGTCGTTCCTTTGCCCGAATCCTTTCCAACTGATGTTCGCAGAGCCTGCGTCTTCAAGTATTTACACAGTAAGCCTTTTGTTGATATGCTGAATGCTTATAACTTGCAGGCGTACCGGGATGGTGAGAACGAAGTATGGGAATCAATATTAAGGAAGGATCCTCATTTTGATACGACTCCCTATAGTGCTGTTTGCCATCCTGAAGTATTTACTGACCTGGGTATTCCTCTTCCCAACTGGACCAAGGATAAGATTGATCCTCCACCTTCCGATCTAGATATTATGCATTATCTGGAAGATTCTCCTGTTTATTCTCCCCTGGAAGAAGTCAATTATGACGAGCTTGTCCTGAATGCGAGTTTGGTCGAGGACCATGCTTCTCCTGGACAAGCTGGACAAAGAGTATGAAATTGCGGAGGATTTTATGCATACCGAAATATTTTTGTAATCCTCATTTCTTCTCTTCTTTTCCTTGAATCCCCACCAATGGTTGACTCATATGTTTGTTCTAGCAAAGTCGCGTCGATCTTGTATAACTTCTCAACAATCACCTATGATGACTTTCTTTTTTGACCGAAGATTGTATCCAGCTCTTGTAATTGTTTTGATACTGGCCTCTTTGGATCTTTTGAAGAAATAAGAAATTAACTTTATCTTGAACTTTGCTAGCCACTTGAATCGCTGTTGCATTAGGTCTTAGTTGTTTGAAACAATGCCTTTACTTAAGGATTTCCGGAGAAATACAATAAGTCTGAGAAGGAACTCACTCGGGTTTTAAACCGATGCCTTTACTTAAGGATTTCCGGAGAAACACAATAAGTCTGAGAAGGAACTCACTCAGGTTTTAAACCGATGCCTTTACTTAAGGATAATTCAAAAATTCAATAAGTCTTGAAGGAACTTACTCGGGTTTTAAACCGACGCCTTGCAAAAGGAACTCACTCGGATTTTCATACGATGCCTCGACTTAAGAAAGTCCAAAAATCTCCATAAGTGTTGAAGGACCCACACGAATTTTCATCCGATGCCTTAAAGTTTGATCTTGTTCTTGAATGTGGTGTATGATGCCCCCCAATCAAAAGATAGTTTGTTGAAAGCCAAAAATTGCATTGATTGAGTTGAAAATGATTACATCGCGAACAAAATTAAAATCATCCTCAAGGATAAAACTTTTTGAGATGCCTAGCATTCCACGAACGATCCAACTCTTTTTGGGTGTTGATGTTCTTCAGCCTGTAAGCTCCTGAACCGACCGGTTTCACAACCATATAAGGTCCTTCCCAGGAAGGGTCTAATTTTCTTTGGTGACGCGGGTCAGAAGCTAGGGTGTTTCTCAACACCAAATCTCCGGCTAAGTACCGACGATTCTTCACTCGAGTATTATAATGAGACGCTATCCTTCTTTGATAATGTTGAGCTCGTGCTATTGCTTTTGCCCGAACTTCGTCCAACAAATCAAGACTATCAAGCAGCCCTTGTTCATTTGTTTTTTCCTCGAACTCACGATCCCGTAATGTCCCCGCCATTATCTCCACTGGTGCCAATGCTTCAGATCCATATGCCAACCTGAATGGAGTTTCTCCTGTGGGTGTTCGAACCGTAGTTCTATAAGCCCACAGTACATTATGAAGTTCTTCGACCCAAGAAGCTTTGTCAGCTTCGAGTCTTCTCTTTATTCCTTCCAGTAGCGGTCGGTTAGTAACCTCTACCTGTCCATTGCATTGGGGGTATGCCACTGAGGACATACGATGCTCGATCATATATGTTCCATAGAATTGCTCAAATTGTGGACAGTCGAACTGAGTACTATGGTCAGTGACAATAATCTTTGGAATCCCAAAGCGATATATGATTGATTCAAGCACAAATTTCTCCACTTTTTTCTCAGTAATTGCCGCCAGTGCACTGGCTTCTACCCATTTTGTGAAGTCATCAATTGCTACTATCAGATATTCCCGTCCGCCTGATGCCTTGGTGAATTTGCCTATGATATCAATTCCCCACATCGCAAAGGGAATGGGATTTAGAATTGAAGTCATAGTTTCCGCTGGGCGCTTCAATACTGTAGCATGAATTTGACAGTTACCACATCGACGAACGTATTCCATAGCAGCCTCCTGGACCTTAGGCCAATATAACCCAAGTCTCAGAATTTTGTGAGCCAGGGCTCGTCCACCCATGTGAGCTCCACAAATTCCTTCATGAACCTCAGCCAAAGCTGATTTTGCTCCTTCGGGGCCTATACATCTCATAAGGGGTCCAGCATAAGATCTTTTGTATAGTCTCCCATTCTGAATGACAAATCTAGCTGTTCGAATCTTGATCAACCTTGCCTCTCTTGGATCCTCGGGTAATTAGTCATCCCTTAGATACTCGATTATTGGATCCATCCAAAGCAACGTTCGCTTCGATATAAGAAATTTCTTTCTCATGATAACTTGGAAAAGTTATCTCTTCAATGTAGACCGAAGGGTCTAGATTCTTTTCCTTGGCATTGGCTAGTCGGGATAGCTCATCTCGCCACTGAATTTTCATTTCTCGAAATCGAGATATCTTCAAATTCGAAATTGGTTTTGAAATGCCCGCACTATCTCTTGATATTTCGCAAGCGTGGTTCTTTAATACCATACTCCCCCTGGACTTGGTTGACTATAAGTTGAGAGTCACTATAAATTGTAACATCTGCAATAGATAATGCTTTTGACAACCGAAGTCCCGCTATCGAGCCTCATATTCTCGCTTCGTTATTACTTGTGTCAAATGCGAATCTCAAAGCATATCGAATAATAAATCCTGCTGGACTTTTTAATAGAATTCCAGCTCTCTGCTCCATCTTTATTACTCGAACCATCCACATATACCTCCCAAGTGGTTGGTATAATGGGGTCCTCAATGGTGGGTTCCACTTGGTGCAGTAGTTTCTACTACAAAGTCGGCTAATGCCCGAGCCTTGATTGCGAGTTCGGGCTTAAAGCTCATTTGGAACTCGCCGAGTTCAACCGACCAGGACACCATCCTTCCGGACAAATCGGGTTTGTTAAGAACTTTACTAAGAGGAAAAGTTGTAAATACCTCAATTGGATGAGCCCGAAAATATGGCCTTAGCTTCCTGGCGGCCATCATGAGAGCCGAGCTTGCTTCTCAATCTGTGAATATCTTGTCTCCGCATCTAGCAACACGTGGCTTACATAGTAAATCGGCCACTGTTTTTTATCTTTTTCCCGAACAAGTACTGCACTGACCGCCGAAAGGGACGTCACTAGATATAGCTGTAATATTCCCCCCTTCTCGCTCTCCGGACAGGATCGATGGTTGTCCAAGTGCTTCTTTTAATTCCTCGAAAGCTTTTCGGCACTCTTCGATCCACTTTGCTTCCTTACCGCCCTTCAGGTCATTAAGTGCCTTGAAGAAAGGCAAACATTTTTCTCCGGACTTGGAGATGAATCGATTTAAAGCAACAACTCTCCCTGTTAAACACTGCACATCCCGAACAATTTTGGGAGCCTCCATATCAATCAGAGCTTGTATTTTGGCAGGATTAGCCTCAATTCCCCTCTGTGATACCATGAAGCCCAAAAATTTGCCCGAGGAGACTCCAAAGGCACATTTTTCTCGGGTTTAGCTTCATTTGATGTTTCCGCAGTACTGAGAATACCTCAGTCAAATCTGCAATATGATTTGCTTTTGTAAAGCTTTTCACTAGCATGTCGTCAACATAAGCTTCAACATTCTTTCCTATCAGCTCTTTGAAAATCTTGTTGACGGCCCTCCGATATGTTGCTCCCGCATTCTTGAGGCCAAAAGGCATGACCTTGTAATAATAGCTCTCACGATCAGTCATGAAAGCCGTATACTTCTCATCCTCCTTATTCATAAGGATCTGATTATACTCCGAGTAGGCATCCATGAAACTTAAAGTTTCATATCCTGCGATCGCATCTATCAAGAGGTCAATCCGAGGCAACGGGTAGAAATCTTTTGGGCAAGCTTTGTTAAGATCTGTGTAGTCCGTACACATCCTCCACTTCCCATTCGCCTTTTTTACCATTACCACGTTGGCCAACCAAGTTGGGCACTCAATTGGTTCTATGAAACAAGAATTCTTAAGTTTTTCAACTTCGCTTCGAACGGCTTCATACTTTTCAATGGAGAAATTTCTTCTTTTCTCGTATCCACTGGTTTCGCCTTAGGGTCTATCCGAGTTTGTGCTCTGCAATGGCCCGATCGATTCTCGGCATGTCCTCAGTGAGACCATGCAAATACATCTTTATTCTCGCTGAAGAAAAAACTTCAACTCATCTTTAAATTCTTCCAATTTGTTCGGACCCGATATAAGTAATCTTTTTCTCATCCTCGGTACACAGCTGGATTTGTTCGAGCTTCTCCACTGGTTCGGGTCTTTGCATCTCTGTCTCTTCCCGATCATCTCGAACTTCTATGGGGAGGGCAGTTACCTTCCTCGGGCCCTCCTTGTCTTTTAAATAGGCAACATAACATTGCCGAGAGATCTTCCGGTCGGGAGGAGACTTGACCAATTCCCATATCGATCGGGAATTTTATCTTCAGGTGCTTTGTCGAAACAATAGCACCTATCTTGGATAAAGATGGTCGCCCGAGGATCATATTATAAGCTGGCAGTTCCCGAACCACCATAAAATTGATTCGGACAGTTGTTTCCTTAGGAAAACTTCCAATGGATAAATCCAACTGGACCGATCCTTCCGCCACTGCAGATGACCCTGCAAAACCATATAGATGTGTGGATGAAGGTTTCATCAAGTCCTGATCCACCTTCAATTTTTGATACACTTCGTAGGAAATTAGGTTAGTTGCAGACCCTGTATCAATCAAAACTCTATGCACTTCCCGTCGTGCAATCTCTACCTTGATGACTATAGCATCATCATGAGGTAAAAAAACATCTCTTTCGTCTTCCTCGCTAAAGGTGATAGAATCTTCACCATTCAGCTTCTTCCGCTTCTGCGTCTCTCCGGTTCCAACAAATTTGGATTTTGTTTTCAGACTCCGGAGTGATTCGGGCTCTGGTCCCCCGAAGATGGTAAGGATTGGTGACCGAGTAGCTTCAATCACCTCCTTGCCCTTCTTAGATTTCGGGGCCTCCCTTGATCGTTCCGAACTAACCGAACGATCCCTTTTCGGAGCAGCCGCACGTGGCTCACGTGGCTCCTCCCTTCTTCTGCTAACGAAACTAGACAGATGTCCCTGAGATATTAATCTCTCAATATCTGCCTTCAGATGACGACAGTCATTAGTATAATGACCACAGTCCTTGTGGAATCGGCAATACTTTTCTCGATCCTGCTGCTCTCCGGGTTTCAAAAGAATTTTAGGCGGCCACTTTAAAATATTTTTTCTTTTGAGGATATTTAAAATATCAGCCCGAGGAGCATTCAATGGAGTGTACTCACTTTTACCGGGGGACCTTTGGCGCCAAGGCTGAGATTTTCCAACCCGATCACGAACATTTTTCTTTGGCTTCTGCTTCTACTCAAGAGCCTTCTGTTCCTTATTGGAGACTTTATTATCTCCTTGGCGCGCATCTAGAATCTCCATGACTTCAGCCTGCTTCTGGCATCTCTATACCAACTCAGCATAAGTCGCAGGCATATCCTGTAGTAATAACTCCAGGAGTTTCCGATTAGTGAGTCCCGTGAATAGAGCAGTTTTGGCTACTTGTTCATCCAAATTTTTTATCTCCATCGTCACTTTGTTGAATCTTTTCGAAACTCTCTGATTGATTCGCTCTTTCCTTGTTTGATAGTAAACAAGGTTTCTTCCGTTTTCTTGACCTGTATTCCACTCTGGAATCGCCCTATGAATTGGTGTGCCAATTCGTCAAAGTTTACGATCCTTCCAGAGGGGATGTTCGAAAACCACTTTTGTGCTGCTCTAGTAAGTGATGAACCAAAAACCCTGCATAAAATTTCATCAGAATTACCTGAAACTGCCATGGTCTGTTGGTAATAGCCGATGTGAGCTGTTGGATCTCCGGAGCCATCGAATGTTGAAAAGGTAGGCAAACGGAAGTCACGAGGAAACTGATATCCCGCAATTGGCTCGGCAAAGGGAGTCTTCCGAATGACTGAGTAAATATCCTCAGTTATTCTTCCCTTAGCCAACTGCCCTAATTTCTCATTGATGTTGGCCAATTCCTGACTAATCTGGGTCGGGTGATCTTCAGCAATATGATCACGACCTCGATTGACACGATCATCCTGTGCTACTCAATCATCAAGAACAGCCCGTCCTTCCCGAGCATTCCGCTCGTCGCGAACTACTCGATCATCACGAACGGTTCTTCTGACAGTGGGTGAGTGAGTTCTTACCCCTGTATCCAACCTTGTGTTTGAATCAGTTGTACTCTCTTGCGGTCTGTCGAACCGATCACCTAGCCTCGGTTGATCATCGATCCTCCTATGTCCTCGGTCTCCTTCACGAAAATTCTGATCGATATTCCGGTCTTCAGCCAATCTCTGGTCACGTGGCAATGCACGTCTCCCTGAATCGCGCTGATCAGGCTCTTGTGGTAAAACCACTCGTCTGGTGAGCATGCGGAGTGCTTGGCTTACCTCCAAGAGTTGAATCTTTACCTGATCCAATTGATCTTGGATTGTATCAAGAGGAGGGTTACGTCCTCCCTGGCCACCATCTACCTCGATAGGATTTTGGCTTTCCTGGGGAATATCTGAGTTATTCACTCCAGGGATTTGAACACCGGAATTGCGTTGTGCAGCGGCTGCTGCGGCTGCTGATCTAGTCACCATGGCTTTTCAAGTTGTTTCCCACAGACGGCACCAATTGATGCGTCCAAAATCTGCTCAACCCTTAGATCTCCTCGTGATGTCCTGCAAAATGAAAGCGTCAGATGTGGCCCGACCGCTGGGGTCGGGAGTCCACCTCCGAAGGCTAAGTCAGTTGATGAACTTAATCACAAACGGCTCTGCTAGAAGCTCAGAGCTAAGGAATGAAGAACTGGGAAATGTGATCTAGAGATAGCAGATCGCTGATAGTTTTAGGTCTATCAGTATGTATCTGAATCTGAGTCTCAGATAGTATTCTTTTTCGATCCCCTCACCTTGTATGGTAGTGAGGTTTTATATAGAGTGTACCTTCGAATCTCCTTCGTAGGATGCACTTGAGCCTTCTTCGGGTAGTCGTTGGATCTTAACAGGTAGATCCGTTGAGCAATGGACTTCTACTAGTTTGGACTAGTAGAGGACTCTGAGATAACCTTTAGGTTATGTGATGATTATCCCTTCAATAATGATTATCCGCAGCCGTCAATTCGAGTCTGCCATTATTAGGGTGATAACCCTAATCCATAAGTAGGATTAGGGCGCGCTTGCAGCCGAATAAGCTTTCTTCTTTAGCAAGCCATCTTCCAGATTCGGTTCGCTCGGGAGCGAGTCGGATCTCTCCGTCTCGACCGGGGTCGAGGGTCGGACCAGGTATGAACCCGGTCTGATCATAATCTCTCCATATCAGTTAGCGACACGATCAAACCTATTATGTGATTTATTAGATTTCTACTCCAATGACCTTGTTTGATGTTTAGATCATCATAAATAGTCTTAGGATGTTATTTTAGAATTTTCCTATAAATTTTGGAGTGTTCGGACTTCAAGCGAAGAGTTTCCGACCAATTTTTGAGTTTTTTGTCCCTACATTGATGCTTCGGTCGCCTACTTTGGTCGCCCCAGGCTACCAAAGGCCAAGCGACCAAACGGAGCCTAGACAACAAGTTTTGCTTGTTTTGTCTCCGTTTCATCTCCGATCATTAGGGTTTGTTCCTTATACTCTCCACATGTTTGTTTAGGTTGTTTTGGTGATTTTGGAATTGCCCTTTGATCTCTTTCTCGAAGATTACGAAATTGAATATAAGGTGAGTACGTTCACCCACATTTGTCATTATTACATTCCTTATACTGTAGAACTTTTATGCATGTGTTAGCTACTATTTTAGACTCTTCTCTATATTGTCATACTTCTGTAATTACAGTAGGCTATACATGATATGATTTACGCACTTGTATTAAATATGAATAATGGATTGTGAGTCGGATTCTATTGTGATATTTATGGAATCATGATGTGTTGTGATTGCCTAAGTGTGGTTGTGGATTGGGGAATGCCCTTTTGGCATTTTTGTCATGGGACACCAAAGGAGGTGGTATGGGACGCTTTCATATGGTGCCCTTTGGCGCTTTTCTCAACTACTAGATGACATACCTAGGTTTGGTCTAGATGAGTTTGTGTAAAACCCAGCCCTAACCTTGACCCGGAAACCTTGTTATTTGTAGGTCCGATGACCCGAAGTAAAGTAAGAAGTCAGCTTTGGGCCATCCCAGTAGAGGACTTGGTGTCTGGCTTTGAATCCATGAAAGTTGATGATGAGGTTCTATTTATGGAAACTGAATCCTGATGAAGATCTAATTAGTTGATGGACTTGGAGTGCTCTCTATCTTGGTTTGAAGGCATTTCTACCTATTAGGTAAGTCACTTGACTTGTGTGCAAAACCCCTTTAGGATTGGATTTGATCTGGACCTTCAATTCCCTGTTTTGGTCTTCTTTGTCAGCATTGGTCGACTGATTGGTCGATGGGCCGATCGACCAATCCACTCGACCAATGAGTGCTTGTCTTTGGCAATTAGGTTGTTCTTGCTCTATTTAAGTCCAATCTCGAGTCCACTTCGTATTTGCTGCCTCCAAACTCTCTGGAACGAACCAAAGACCTCTGCAAGTCATCTCTCTTGCATCCTTGGTGTTTTCTTGACGGATCTTCGTCCGAAACTCTTCTTTTTGCATCAAAAGGTATGTCTACTCTCTCTTCTTCTCCTCCATCTTTGTTTTTCTTTCCTTTTTGAGTTGAGACAGTAGAAGAGATGCTGCATTCTCTGTTGCAAACATCTCTGAACATGTTCTCATGATCATCCTAAGGATTTAAGGCTAGAACAATGATCTTAACCATGATCATTGCAAGCTTTTGAAGGATTCATGATCAAACCATGATTTAATCTCTGTTAAACTTCTAATCTGAATTTTGATCTCTTTGGATCTTCTATGTTGATCATGTTAGTAGTTAATTACTGAGTTTCTTTCCATGATCCATAATCTATAGATTTCTAGTTGTTCTCTTCTACCATACTATGTGTTCTTCATGATGCATGGTAGTTACATATATGGTAGGTTTTACTTCCTTATTTAGATTTATGCTTCTAAGCCTTATTCCATGAAGATCTATGTATGTTTTCATGTTTTCATTACCGAAAGCAATGATCCATCCTCCTATTGTTCTTATCTTTGTTTTCTATTTCAAATTCATCAAGATCCATGGTTGAGTTAATTATGGTAACTTTTTGTTTCCTAATTTGGATCTTGATATCTTGATTTGATTGGTGTTTTGAGGTCCCCTATTTGTTAGAATACTACTGATGTAGTCTACCCCTTGATTAGTACCCTTTTGAACCACCAAATTCGGATTTCATATCTTAAAACTCTGATTTTATAGGCTACTGTCTGCATTGGTCGACTGATTGGTCGACTGGACCACTCGACCAATCCACTCGACCAATGAGTACAGCAACTCCAGATTTGGTCTGTTTCGGATGTTTTGATATCTTTTCTGTTAGGGATCTTTCCTAATATGTTGTATATACTTGTTTAGGACCTTCTTCTCAAGTTTGCCAAGATCTTACTTGATTTCTTAGGATTCCTTGCGAGTTATAAAAGGTAAGGATGGTTATTTCCTTAATTACATAGATAGCATGAATCTAGTTTCTATATTTGAATATCATTGATATGATTCCTAAATTAGATTCTTACAATGATATACTACTGTTGCATAACTTTGATTACAGTAGCATTATTTATTCATGTTGAATTGATTCATGTATGATTTACTTACCAATTATATACAAGTGATTGTACTTATTGATTTCTTTCCATATATGAAGTTACCATATATGTGATGATATGAATTGATGCATGTGTATGCTTAAGTATGGTTTGGAAAGGAGAGGTGTCCTTTCGACACTTCTGTCCTTGGACTACTACGGGAATATTATGGGATGTTTCCGGAGATGCCCTCTGGACACCTTCCTAAACTGTTGGATGACATATCTAGGATTGTCTAGTAGTGTTTGGCTAGGATGTCCTGTTATGTCGACCCTAATCGGAGGGGTATTGAGACCGAACGACCCGTGGTAGCAATGGGGATTCATGGGCGCTCAAGACCGGTAACCAACCCGTGAGAGGACAGGAATCACATTGTGGGGGCCATTTATTGGTAGGGTTGCATATGATTAGACTTGGGCTCACGGGCGCTTAAGACCGGTAACCAACCCGTGAGAGGACGTGAGAGCTTCCCGTTTACCATATGTGGATGATCAATAGGGTTGATGAGTTCGTAGTCCGAGTTGGTCGGTGCCATAGGATACGCTGACTCTAGTGTGAAGGATACCGGAAAGGATCGTCAGGGACGAGGAATGGAAGTATCTGGATCTGACTTGATGTAACTAAGTAGAAGACTTGCATTTGGCTAGGTTTTACCCTGACATGCGCCAAGACTTATACCAAATGGTTGTGAGAGAGTGTGTTGACTTAACCCCCGCCATGGTTTGTCCTGAGGGATGAAGGACCCTTTACCAATCGGCTGCTCAAGACCGGTGAAATGATCCGTGAGAGAATCCAAGATATCTTAAATGGTTGAGGATGTGAGTGGACTTTCCTAAAGAAGTATGGTGTTATGACTTAAAGCATGTCTGCCAATAGAGACCAGCATACATAGAGTTAGATTCATTCATTCATTGCTTGTCTCATATCATATTGCATTTATGTTTGTTCTGGAATTCTGCCATTTATGTTATTATGGATTTTAACTGCCTTACTGAGTTTCTTTGAAACTCATTCCTTTATTGTACAATGTTGTTAGACTATCCTGCAGGTACCGAGTGTTATGACGGTCCCTATGAAGAAGCGCAAGGCGAAGAGGCATATCTCCAGGAAGGTGATTGCGGTTACCACAATTACTCTGAAGATCCCGCGAGTGGTTATGCTCCGTACGATGCTTAGTCCGACCATTGAGTGGAAGCGTCCTTGTGCTATTTATGAGATTTACACTTACAAGGATGTTGTCTATAAAGTGGAGAACAATTTAGTTACCCAATGTACTTGTTACTGGGATTAGATTTTGTCTAGTTTATTCCTTAGAGCTACTTTTCCGCTGGATGTAAAGTGGGATTTTTGCTTCGCTTTACTTATCTGTTGATACTCTGATTATATCTATTATTCTGATTCAGTTATGATTCATTCTTTCTTTATTGAATCTATGATTTATCTTCCGCACTCATGTTATGATTGTTCATGATTATGTTATTGTTTATGTGGGAGGTTGATCACTCGATACCTGATCTTCGGGCTGTGGATCACACTCTCGGGTATGCCAGATAGGGTACCGGCTGGGAGGGCGTGACTGATTGGTATCAGAGCCCAAGATTCGAGGAGATCCTAACCACAAAAGACAACAACTGAACATCCCTGAGTCATTGATCTGAAATGACTCACCTATTCTTAGAAGTGAATAATAGAACACTGAATTAGAAACTTGACCTTTGAGGCATAACAGAACATTTCTGAATAACATACCATAATTATACTTGAACAAATGTCACTAATGCAAGGAAAAGAAAGGTGCATAACATACAATAATTAAAGAGGAACAAAATGAACTTCATTAATTTCAAAAGTTTTTACAAGGATTACATCTGAAATGCATAAATGGAAATCCTAAGGTACAGTCTATCTAGGTGATCTACTCTCGATCTCTCGTATGCTCCGAACTCCTCGCTAGCTGAGTCACCCGATGCTCTATCCTATCCCGTCGTGACTCCATCCTCTCATACATAACTCCCGTCCGACCTCCATCCTCTCTAGCATGGAAGTCATCGATCTCATCTCGTGCACCAAGATCTGAAGTCTCCGGAACTGCATGTGAAGGGCCACCTACCTCGAAGTGTGATGAAGGAAACTCGTGATGCACGTGCTCAGCCTCGCGCATATCTGCATCATCTCCGGCCCGATCATCACTATCGGGACCGATATCCTCTCCTCCATCCTCTCGATCCCTGATCCTCATCCTCCGATTCATCATCATCCTCACCCTCCGGACCAGGAGATCTCTCTCGACCGATGTAGTCTCATCCGACGAATGGTCCGAGTCCCAATGGGGTATCCCCGTGATCTAGTGTCCATCGGTGTATCCTCGAAACTCACCCCGAAATGCCCGAAGATCAAAGTCGAAGCCTCCCATAGCAAAGGTTCCGCATGCTAGGCCGCAGAACTAAGTCCAAGCATGACCCGCTGAATGATGTAGGAGAGATCGATCTCGAAGCCCATGTAGATGCGGTAGATGACCAAGGCCTCCATCACCGTGACCCGATGGTGATGTCCGGCTTTCGGCATGATGTTTCGGCCGACTATGCGACCGATAATACGTGCAGAACCCGTCATCCGTCCGCTAGTCCACGGTGTGAAGCATCGACGGCTATCCCATAGCGTAGAGCATATCTCGCGAAGCTCGTACGGCATCGGATGGCTGTCCGGATCTGCTCCCGCAGGTATCCACACACACCGCTGTGGATAGTAAGGAACCTGCAAGATCTCAGCCGGTGTCCGGGTAGAGAAGCGAATCCGAGTCCGGAAGACCCCGCTCCCGAGGACAAGTCTAAGTGGATGTCCCCGGCCTCGAGCCTCCTCTGTGTAAGTAAGGTTGCCGAAGAACAACCTCACTAGCTCCGGGTATACCGGTAGATCCTCGGTGAAGAGATGAGTCCACCGTAATGTGTCGAACCTCTGCCGAATCCTAAAGGCTCCGAGCTGGCGTAAGTGAAGTAGACGTCCCATCTCGATGTTGCAGTAGCTGAAGTAGGCCTCGTACGAGAACTCGGCCCGAGGTGTGTCGAACATGTCCGGTCTCCTAACCTCCCCGTCTAGGCTCGAAAGGAACCCGACCTCTGCCCCTAAGAGCACCTACGATGCGACCACGACCTCTACCTCCTCCTCGCCCTCCCCTCTCGCATGGTGTATCCGTGAAAGAGACAAGAGACAATTCCAATTAGTGCTATTTTAAGATTTGAGCCAAAAGGGTATTTTCGTAATTTTTCGGAAAATTTCAAATTTGGGGGAAATTTGATTCGAACATACTAGCATGTGCACAATACTTGGAATTTCATGTCTATGAAGTTGTTTTGATGAAAATCGATCGAAAACTTGGATTAAAGCGAAAAATTCAGCAAGAAGGAAATTTGGGGATTTTGCAATTTAGGTCAAAATTGGATTTTTGAAAAGTTGAAATTGGTTAAATCAAATTGTATGGACCTATCTACAATGTCATCTTGAGCATGTAGCATTTGATCTCGTGCGAAAATTTCAAGCGGTTTGAGAGAAAACGAAATTTTTCTAAAAGATATCGATTTCGGTATAAAACTTTGCGAGATGAGCACCAATGTGTTAAAACTTGTTGTCTATGCATGGCATTGTGTTTAAAACCTAGGGAATATGTTTCTAAGCATTCCTAAGCATGATTTCTAGCATTGGATACAAGTAAAGCATGGTTTTATTGAAATGCAAGCATGAGAAGATGAAAATAGAAGAAAGAATGAGAGATTTACCTTGTTTGTGAAGATGGTGTGTTGTGGTGTTGTTGTTGAAGCACTAAACCACCTCAAGAACACTTGTGGGAACTCTTGGAGATTTTCTCTAGAGCTCTCTCACCTTTGGAAGAAGTTAGAATGAGGTTGGAATGTGAAAATGAGGCTTATAATGCGAATTTTCGCATTCTCGTTCGCATTGGTCGACTCATTGGTCGATCGGGTCACTCGACCAATCACTCGACCAATGGTCACAGTGACCTCATTTGCTGTTGAATTTTTGGAAAATGTGATTTTTGCCTTATGGAATATTGTTTGATGACTATATGGATATATTTAAGCATGATTTAAGATTTCCAATCATTTGGTCAAGTGGATTTTTGATGATTTTAAGTAAAGAGTGGAAGCAAGTTGTTGATGATGTTCTTGGATATCTTGCTTATGATTTGGAAACCAAGGTGACACACTAGGTGGGAAAAGTTAAAGAAGAGAAGGGAGTTTCACCTTGGGGAGCTCCGGTCTTGTTCGTCAAGAAGAAAGACGGTAGTATGCGCTTGTGCATCGACTACCGTGAGTTGAATAAGTTGACTATCAAGAATAGATATCCGCTGCCCAGAATCGATGATCTCTTCGATCAGTTGAAGGGTGCAGTTGTGTTCTCGAAGATTGACTTAAGGTCCGGATATCACCAATTGAAAGTGAAGTCTAGTGATATCTTCAAGACAGCTTTCCAAACGCGGTATGGTCACTACGAGTTTAGAGTCATGCCCTTCGGATTGACCAATGCTCCTGCGGTGTTCATGGACCTCATGAATCGAGTATTTCATGATGTGCTTGATAAGTTTGTGATTGTCTTCATTGATGACATCTTGATCTATTCGAAGAGCGAAGAAGAGCATGCGAGTCATCTAAGTTTCACTTTGCAAAGGTTGCGGGAAAAGAAGTTGTTCGCTAAGTTTAGCAAGTGTGATTTCTGGCTTAAGAGAGTGGTATTCCTTGGTCATGTAGTTTCAGCCGAAGGTATTCGTGTCGATCCTGAAAAAGTCCAAGCTGTGGCTGATTGGGAGAGACCGAAGTCAGTAACGGAAATAAGAAGTTTTCTTGGATTGGCGGGTTACTACCGAAGGTTTATTGAGAACTTTTCTCGGTTGGCTGCTCCTATGACTAAGTTGACCAGGAAAGAAGAGAAGTTTGTTTGGTCCGACGCCTTTGTGAGAAGAATTTCCAAGAGTTGAAAGATAGATTGACAAGTGCCCCGGTTTTGACTATACCTGACAGTTCCGGTGGTATGACAGTTTATACCGATGCGTCAAAGATTGGTTTGGGTTGTGTACTGATGCAACATGGCAAGGTCGTAGCCTATGCTTCTCGGCAATTGAAGGATTATGAGCGGAATTACCCCACTCACGATCTAGAACTTGCCGCCGTTGTCTTTGCTTTGAAGATTTGGAGACATTATCTCTACGGTGAGAAGATTGCCATTTTCACGGATCATAAGAGTTTGAAATACTTCTTTACCCAAAAGGAGTTGAACATGAGACAAAGGAGATGGTTGGAACTAGTCTCTCGATTATGATTGTGATATTCAAGATCATCCTGGGAAAGCAAACGTTGTTGCTGATGCTCTTAGTAGGAAGAACCAGAAGAAGACTTTGGATTTGAATGCTTTGAGTTTACCATTGTGGTCTTCTATTGAGAGTTTTGATTTGGAAATCGTCCCCGAGAATTCTGATTTTATTCTTTTCGCCATGACGGCAAGATCTGGTCTTAGAGATAAGATTGTTGCTCACAGAGTTCGATCAAGAGTTTTTGATCAAAGTTGAGAAGATTTCTTCGAATCCCGAGTCGGACCCCGACTTTGGTATATCCATGGATGGTGCTTTGTTGTTTAGAGGAAGACCGTGCGTGCTCGCAAATGAAGAAGTTAAGAAAGAAATATTGAAGGAAGCACACCAGTCGGTCTTTCAGTACACCCGGGAAGCACCAAGATGTACAAGGACTTGAAGGAACATTTTTGGTGGATTGGTCTAAAGGCGGATGTTGATGATTTTGTTGCCAAGTGTGAGACTTGCCAACGTGTGAAAGCCGTTCGACAACCTCCATCTGGATTACTTCAGCCTCTTCCTATTCCTAGTTGGAAGTGGGAAGATATCTCCATGGACTTTGTGACTAGCTTGCCTCGGACAAGTAAAGGCAATGACACTGTGTGGGTGATTGTTGATAGGTTGACCAAATCAGCCCATTTCATTCCTATGAAGATCACTCATACTCGGATAAGCTAGCCAGGCTTTATGTGGATAATGTGGTTCGTCCGCATGGTGTGCCATTGAGTATTGTTTCGGATCGTGATCCTAGGTTCACCTCAAGGTTTTGGAATAGTTTGCGAAGGCCTTGGGAACCCAATTGAACTTGAGTACAGCTCATCATCCACAACCGATGGACAATCCGAGCGGACAATTCAGACATTGGAAGACATGCTCAGATCTTGTGTGGTGGATATGGGTGGTAATTGGGATGAACACCTAGCTTTGGTTGAGTTTGCCTATAACAACAGTTATCAAGCGACAATAGGCATGGCTCCATTCAAGGCTTTGTATGGCAGTACTTGTAGGACACCTTTGTACTGGATCGAGACAGGTGAAAGAAAAGTCTTAGGTCCAGAGATGATTGAAGCTACAAGTGCTATGGTAGATATGATAAGAGAAAGGATTAAGTCCTGATCAATGAGACAGTAAATCTTATGCTGATAAGAGAAGGACCGATTTGGAATTTCAAGTTGGAGAGAAAGTCTTTCTGAAGGTCTCACCAATGAAGGGTGTGATGAGATTCAATGTTAAGGGAAAGCTTAGCCCTCGTTACATTGGACCTTTCGAGATTTTGGAAAAGGTTGGACCTGTTGCATATCGATTAGCATTACCTCCGCCTCTTGCTGGTGTGCACAATGTGTTTCATATTTCGATGCTCCGAAAATACATAGAGAATCCGGAACACATTTTGCAGCAAGCACCTGAAGGACTTAGTGCTGATTTGACCTATGATGAAGAACCGGCCGAAATCTTGGATAGGAAGGACAAGCAGCTGCGGAATCGCGCCATTCCTTTGGTGAAGATTCGGTGGAAGAACCATACCCCCGAAGAAGCTTCTTGGGAGAAGGAAGAAGATATGAAGGAGAAGTTTCCTTACCTCTTTGGAAGCACAGTACGCTTTCAATTTCGGGGACGAAATTTCTTTAAGGGGGGAGAATGTAAAACCCAGCCCTAACCTTGACCCGGAAACCTTGTTATTTGTAGGTCCGATGACCCGAAGTAAAGTAAGAAGTCAGCTTTGGGCCATCCCAAGAGAGGACTTGGTGTCCGGCTTTGAATCCATGAAAGTTGATGATGAGGTTCTATTTATGGAAACTGAATCCCGATGAAGATCTAATTAGTTGATGGACTTGGAGTGCTCTCTATCTTGGTTTGAAGGCATTTCTACCTATTAGGTAAGTCACTTGACTTGTGTGCAAAACCCCTTTAGGATTGGATTTGATCTGGACCTTCAATTCCCTCGTTTTGGTCTTCGTTGTCAAGCATTGGTCGACCGATTGGTCGATCGGGCCGATCGACCAATCCACTCGACCAATGAGTGCTTGTCTTTGGCAATTAGGTTGTTCTTGCTCTATTTAAGTCCAATCTCGAGTCCACTTCGTATTTGCTGCCTCCAAACTCTCTGGAACGAACCAAAGACCTCTGCAAGTCATCTCTCTTGCATCCTTGGTGTTTTCTTGACGGATCTTCGTCCAAACTCTTCTTTTTGCATCAAAAGGTATGTCTATTCTCTCTTCTTCTCCTCCATCTTTGTTTTTCTTTCCTTTTTGAGTTGAGACAGTAGAAGAGATGCTGCATTCTCTGTTGCAAACATCTCTCGAACATGTTCTCATGATCATCCTAAGGATTTAAGGCTAGAACAATGATCTTAACCATGATCATTGCAAGCTTTTGAAGGATTCATGATCAAACCATGATTTAATCTCTCGTTAAACTTCTAATCTGAATTCCGATCTCTTTGGATCTTCTATGTTGATCATGTTAGTAGTTAATTACTGTGTTTTCTTTCCATGATCCATAATCTATAGATTTCTAGATGTTCTCTTCTACCATACTATGTGTTCTTCATGATGCATGGTAGTTACATATATGGTAGGTTTTATTTCCTTATTTAGATTTATGCTTCTAAGCCTTATTCCATGAAGATCTATGTATGTTTTCATGTTTTCATTACCGAAAGCAATGATCCATCCTCCTATTGTTCTTATCTTTGTTTTCTATTTCAAATTCATCAAGATCCATGGTTGAGTTAATTATGGTAACTTTTTGTTTCCTAATTTGGATCTTGATATCTTGATTTGATTGGTGTTTTGAGGTCCCCTATTTGTTAGAATACTACTGATGTAGTCTACCCCTTGATTAGTACCCTTTTGAACCACCAAATTCGGATTTCATATCTTAAAACTCGATTTTATAGGTTATCGTTCGCATTGGTCGACTGATTGGTCGATGGACCACTCGACCAATCCACTCGACCAATGAGTACAAAGCAACTCCAGATTTGGTCTGTTTCGGATGTTTTGATATCTTTTCTGTTAGGGATCTTTCCTAATATGTTGTATATACTTGTTTAGGACCTTCTTCTCAAGTTTGCCAAGATCTTACTTGATTTCTTAGGATTCCTTGCGAGTTATAAAAGGTAAGGATGGTTATTTCCTTAATTACATAGATAGCATGAATCTAGTTTCTATATTTGAATATCATTGATATGATTCCTAAATTAGATTCTTACAATGATATACTACTGTTGCATAACTTTGATTACAGTAGCATTATTTATTCATGTTGAATTGATTCATGTATGATTTACTTACCAATTATATACAAGTGATTGTACTTATTGATTTCTTTCCATATATGAAGTTACCATATATGTGATGATATGAATTGATGCATGTGTATGCTTAAGTATGGTTTGGAAAGGAGAGGTGTCCTTTCGACACTTCTGTCCTTGGACTACTACGGGAATATTATGGGATGTTTCCGGAGATGCCCTCTGACACCTTCCTAAACTGTTGGATGACATATCTAGGATTGTCTAGTAGTGTTTGGCTAGGATGTCCTGTTATGTCGACCCTAATCGGAGGGGTATTGAGACCGAACGACCCGTGGTAGCAATGGGGATTCATGGGCGCTCAAGACCGGTAACCAACCCGTGAGAGGACAGGAATCACATTGTGGGGGCCATTTATTGGTAGGGTTGCATATGATTAGACTTGGGCTCACGGGCGCTTAAGACCGGTAACCAACCCGTGAGAGGACGTGAGAGCTTCCCGTTTACCATATGTAGATGATCAATAGGGTTGATGAGTTCGTAGTCCGAGTTGGTCGGTGCCATAGGATACGCTGACTCTAGTGTGAAGGATACCGGAAAGGATCGTCAGGGACGAGGAATGGAAGTATCCGGATCCGACTTGATGTAACTAAGTAGAAGACTTGCATTTGGCTAGGTTTTACCCCGACATGCGCCAAGATTTATACCAAATGGTTGTGAGAGAGTGTGTTGACTTAACCCCCGCCATGGTTTGTCCCGAGGGATGAAGGACCCTTTACCAATCGGCTGCTCAAGACCGGTGAAATGATCCGTGAGAGAATCCAAGATATCTTAAATGGTTGAGGATGTGAGTGGACTTTCCTAAAGAAGTATGGTGTTATGACTTAAAGCATGTCTGCGCAATAGAGACCAGCATACATAGAGTTAGATTCATTCATTCATTGCTTGTCTCATATCATATTGCATTTATGTTTGTTCTGGAATTCGCCATTTATGTTATTATGGATTTTAATCGCTTTACCGAGTTTCTTTGAAACTCATTCCTTTATTGTACAATGTTGTTAGACTATCCTGCAGTGTACCGAGTGTTATGACGGTCCCTATGAAGAAGCGCAAGGCGAAGAGGCATATCTCCGAGAAGGTGATTGCGGTTACCACAATTACTCGAAGATCCCGCGAGTGGTTATGCTCCGTACGATGCTTAGTCCGACCATTGAGTGGAAGCGTCCTTGTGCTATTTATGAGATTTACACTTACAAGGATGTTGTCTATAAAGTGGAGAACAATTTAGTTACCCAATGTACTTGTTACTGGGATTAGATTTTGTCTAGTTTATTCCTTAGAGCTACTTTTCCGCTGGATGTAAAGTGGGATTTTTGCTTCGCTTTACTTATCTGTTGATACTCTGATTATATCTATTATTCTGATTCAGTTATGATTCATTCTTTCTTTATTGAATCTATGATTTATCTTCCGCACTCATGTTATGATTGTTCATGATTATGTTATTGTTTATGTGGGAGGTTGATCACTCGATACCTGATCTTCGGGCTGTGGATCACACTCTCGGGTATGCCAGATAGGGTACCGGCTGGGAGGGCGTGACAGTTTGGCTAGGGAAACACTGCCATATCTGACCCTATTGGAAGGGGTATTGAGGTCTAGTGACCCGTGGTAGCAATGGGGATTTCTCAAGATTGGTATCCAACCCGTGAGAGTACATGAGAGCTTTCCATTTATTATATATGTATGACCAATAGGGTTAAGAGTCTACATATCCTAGAGAGAGACGGTGACTCTAGAGAGCGAGATACCGGAACGGATTGCCTAGGCACAAAAGGGAGGCTATCATACTAGAACAGACTATCTAGTGCACGAAAGGGAGGTATCCGACTCCGAGTAGATGTGACTCAGTAGATGACTTGCATTGGGCCAAGTATAACCCTGACATGCACCAGTACTCATACCAATGGTGGTGAGCGATAGTGTTGACCTAAACCCCAGCCATGGAATGTCCGAGATGGATGCAGGACCCAATTACAATGAAGAACCCAAAAGACGTGCTTTAGAGCCGTGACGGAAGAGTGAATGAGACCTACCTAGAGGAGTAGCATACATAGAGTTAGAAGCATACATGCATTCATTGTTTCATATCATTGCATCATGCTTGTTTGAACTACTTGTAGTTGTTTATTGTGATTGAACTACTTGTTGAGTTCTGTTGAGCTCACCCTTCTGGGGATATGTTTTTAGATGACTTTGCAGGTTCGGAAGAGATCCTATGCACCAGTATGGAGGACCCTTCCTTATTTGATATAGCTAGGAACTCAATGGGAGAAACTAGTGGCCATTGGTACGACCCGTACACCGGTATGGACCACTTTGACGGCTCTTATTGATAGCAGTAGACACCATCTTGCTCACCGTTGGGATCGTGAGTTAGATGTTGATCCGAAGATGCAAATGCATAAACCCAAGGTGAAGAAGAAGAAGAAGACAAAGATCTTATGGAAGGTTGACTTTTGACTCCTTAGTCTTTATTCTTTATACTTTTATCCAGTTGTAATAGCTTAGAGGACTTTAGAGTTTTGATCTACTCTTCCGCTTTCGACCTAGAGTTATTTTCAACTATACTCTATAGTTGTTCTTTGATTAGTATCATTTTATTTTGCACTCTGATTATACTTTGAGATATATTCTTTGATTTGTTTCTTAATATAACTGAACATTGATTATTCATTGCTCATGATTGTGTTATTTTACAATGTGGGTATATGATCGCCCTAAACTTGACCATGGGACTTGTGGATCACACGTCCGGGTATCGTGGTTAGGGTACTGGCTGGGGGTGTGACATCATGTCCTCTCACGGGTTGGTTACCGGTGTTGGGCCTCAATGAACCCTTATCTATTATATGCAACTCTACCATTCCATGATGACAGTGGGCATTTTCAGTACTCATAGGACCTAGCCACTAGCATCACAGGTTAACCAACTTCAATACCCTTACTGGAAGTGTAGTAGCACTCATAAGGTCATCTAACCAAACACTTCTAGACACCTAGAATTCATGTACCTAGGTCTAGATGCACATTCATATAAGGTCACTAGGGTAATGGGTGAACCACAACCCTAGTTGGTAAGTAGATATAAGAGAACTAAGTTTCAAACCAATCCCACACATTCTCATACCATCAACCACAAGATTTGAAAAGAAAAGGAATCAATCATACATTCTTACCTTTCATTCGCGCAAAGTCACACACAATCACATGATAATAAATATTAAAAATAAAGCAAGATATCAATAATGAAATTGAAATAACATTATCAAACATACAAGACATGGTTAATTATATTCCTCACCTTTCAAATTAGTTACGCTCTCTAAAGTCCCACAAAGCACACCCAAGAATATGAAATTAGACCCAAAGTAACCTTAGTTGCATAAGAGAAAGAATAATTAGGAACCGATTGAGGTTCAAAAGAGGTCCGAAATACACTTTCCAGATATGACCGGTTGAATGGCCAGTTGCATATGCTTACATGACTGGTTGAACGGCTGATCATCTCACCATCAACTTAGTTTTGAAGCAAAAATCCATATTTCGCCTCCAATTCGAAATCAGATCAAAGCAAGACTTTGGGGTCTTATAATTAACAATAATGGGGTCCTAAATGTACCAACAATTTCTCCCAACTAGGCCTCAAACAAAAAGCCCCAAATTCGGCTCTCACGAGTTCCCATGGGTGTCTCTGAGAGATTCAAAACAAAATCGATCATAATGACTCGCATAATTGTCTCTAAAAAACAATGGGAGACATAAAGGGGAGTAAAAGAAAGCATTCATTGCAATCTATTAACTCCAACTACTAAAACCTAACATTCAATGATGAAAAATACCATTAGACTAGGTTTAAAGAAGAGAGGTTGAAGAACACTCACCTTTCTTAGCTTTACCGACAAGATCCGAGTCTCGAACCGAAGCCGCATGGAAGGAATTCAAACTCTCCCTTGGTTTCCTCTTCTCTCCATGCCTCAGCCCCACTCTAGCATTAGAAAATACGTGCATAAAATGGGGTTCTTAACTTCGTTTTCCTAAAACTGCCCCGAACTGGGCATGGGTGGTCGACCTAGACCAATCAACCGGTTCGATTGATTGGCCCCTTGGTTGACCCCTCAACCAAGGTCCAATTTAGGTGTTTTTTGGCTTGAAAGAAAGGTCTTTTAGTACCTACATTTGGGTATATTTACCTCATCATTTTGATTCTCCTTTGTCAATTTACAGACGTGCCAAAATCGCTTTTAATGCCTTAGTGATTTATGTTCTCTCTCCTTTTAAACTCTAGGAGAGTAGTTGAGTCATCACTAGGGTCATCCACTACCATAGGGTCCATTTCCGAACCTTCAGGATCGACTCGAATGGCCTGCAGTTGTCGCCTACTCAAGTTTCGGGTTCACAGTCTTGAAACCATGGGTTAAAGGGTTAGAATTCCCAGGATTTCACACCAACCGTTTGGTTAATAAGAAGAAGATTGCGTCTATGGAGAAAATTCTAGATGTTTTCAAAAAGGTACAAGTGAACATCCCTCTTTTGGATGTCATATAGTAGATCCTTGCCTATGCAAAAGTTTTGAAAGATTTATGCACTCATAAAAGAATCAATAGTGTTCCCAAAAAGGCATTCTTGGTAGGTAACATCAGTTGCATAATTACTCAACTTGTAGCAGCCAAGTATAAGGGTACACGGAGCTCTACCACAGCTTGTGTTATAGGCAATACCTAGATTGATCATGCTTTACTTGATCTTGGTGCAAGCATGAATCTTTTGCCTTACCATGTTTATAAGCAACTAGGATTCAAAAAATTGAAAGCAACTAAAACTCCTCTCTAGTTGGCAGATAGGTCAATTGAAATTCCTAAAGGAATGATTGAGGGTGTTTTACTAAAGGTGGGATAATTAATTTTTCTAGTTGACTCCATTGTGTGATCCACAGCCCCGAAGATCAGCTCATAGCAATCATCCTCCCACATTCACAAAATATAATTAAGAACAAGACTAAATCAATGAATAAATATTATAAATGAATAATCAAAGAATGGTTCTTAGAAAGATTACAATTCATATCAAAGTGCGGAAATATGATATCAAAAGAATAATCAGAATATAGAGTGTAACAGAAAATCACTCTATATCTATAGCAGAAAGTAGATCTAACTCAAAAGGAATTACAACTGAAAAATATCTAAGAACAAGAATAAGACTAAGTCTAGACATAGGTCTCTTCCAACTTAAATAAAGTACGTCTAAATGTATAAACTTTAGTATCCCAATGCCATTGCACTAGCTCCAAAGTGACTAATCTTGGTAAGCTCCACCGTTACACTAGTAGTCTTCACCATCATAGTCATAATAGCTTAGCACCTTGGGACTGTATGAGTCATCCGACGCAGTCTCTTAGTACTGGTTCTCAAAGTCATCAGTACCTGAAGTAAGATCCAACAAACGTTGTCCTAAAAGGGATGAGTTCAAAAGAACTTAGCAAGTAGTTCATTCACAAATAAAAATTACAATGATTGCAAGACATACAAGATGCAATATGATATGAGATAGTTATGCAAGTATGCTGCTAACTCTATATATGCTGGTTTCTAGTGGCATACATGCTTTAAGTTAGAACACCATACTCCTCTGGGTAGGTCTTAAATCACTCTCTCTCAACCATCTCGGTATCTTGGGTTCTCCATTGATAATTGAGTCCTACATCCCTCTCGGACATTCCATGGCTGGGGTTTAAGTCAACACTATTGCTCACCATCATTGGCAAGAGTATTGGCACCTGTTAGGGTTAATCTTAGCCCAATGCAAGTCATCTACTTAGTTATATCACTTAGGGTCGGATACTTCCATTCCTCGCCTCTCGCGATCCTTTCCGGTATCCTTCCCCTTAGAGTCATCATATCCTATGGCTCCAACCAACTCGGACTACAGACTCTTAACTCTATTGGTCATCCACAAATAATACACGGGAAGCTCTCATGTCCTCTCATGGATTGGTTACCGATCTTAAGTGCCCACAAATCCCCATTACTGCCATGGGACACTCGGTCTCAATTCCCCTCCGATAGGGTCTAGTATAACAGGGTATTCTTAGCCAAACACTGCTAGACACGTCCTAGGTATGACAACCAGTAATCAGGGAAGGCCCCAAGGGGCCCCATAGGAAAACGTTCCATACAACCTCCACTGGTGTCCAAAGACAAAAACACCAAAAGGGCATTCCCCATTCTCCAGTTACAACTTAGGCAATCACATCACAATTCAATCAATCATAATCATAACTGATAAGCCATTCACATGAGTAATAACCAATAATTCATATTCAACATAGATAAGAAATTCACATGAGTAATGTTCTACTGTAGTTATATTAGTATTTCAATTATAAGCAAGCCCTAAAAATCGTAGAATGATCATGCAATTCAATTCTAATATAAGAAGTATGTAAACTAGGTTATTTGTAAACGAACATCCTTACCTTGATTAGATTCGTAAACTTCGGAGAAAAGGCCTGGGAGTAGGTGCAAAGTTACCAAAGAAACCCTAAACAAACATAGAATAGGCATTAGGAGCAAACCCCCAAAGATTGGAGATGAAACTGACCAAACAAAGTGGAAGTTGCTGTCACTGTCCACTTTGGTCGGTCAGGCTTGGTCGGCGACCAAGGCTCAACCAACCAAAGTGCTTATGTATGGACAAAAACTCAAGATTTTGATCGGAAACTCATTTTTCGGGATTCAAAACACTCCAAATTTTCAAGGGAAGGTTACTAAAAGTAAAAGAAAACTATGTAGCATGGTCTAAACATCTTATAAGGTCAATGGATAAAAATTCCAATCAAATCATAAAATAGGCTTTTACCGATACCGGTCCGTGGATTTCACGGAGAGACTAGAAAGAATGAGAATTCACTCTAGGAAAGAGAAAACAATAGATCATAATGAAAAACTAACAAATGGATCTAAGATGAAGTAGAAATCAAAAGTCTTCGCATGAATATACATTCGTGAAGATTACACTTTATTTCCCTTCGAAATCATCCTGTGTAGTTCACAAAGTAATAGAGTGAATGGCAATTCTGTCACATCCACCCAGCCAGTACCCTATCTGGCATACCCAGGAATGTGATCCACAGTCCCAGGATCAAGTATTGAGGGACCATGCCTCCTACATACGCAATAACACAATCATGAACAATGATAATCAAGGTAAAAGCAATAAATAACAGATATCATGAATAAGATAAGATCAAATAATCAGAGTGCAGAAATAAATGATACCAAGTGTATAAGTATAATCATACGAAAGAGAAAATGAGTGAAAGTCACTCTCTCAATGGCAGCGGAAAAGTAGTAAAATCAAGTTAAGTTACAATCCCATGTTTAAAGAGTAACTCAAAGAAAGTTAATTATATATCCCAAATGTTTAACAAAAATCCAGGGCAATGGGGCACTAAGCAAGGTTTTCTTCTATCTTAATGATTATCTCTTCAGAAGTGTGGACGAAGAAAGACCATCACGGCCTCTCCCTCACTATAGTGGGGCTAACCCTGGTACGTAGAGTAATCATCTCCGGCAGCATAACTTTGATCTTCACCGTATCTACCACCCGGAGGGTAGTATGAGGGATCAAAGTCCATCTTGTAGGGTATGCCATCAAAGTCTTCAACACCTGTAGGAAAATCTAACAACATTTGCACAAAAGGAATGAGTTCAAAAGAACTCAGCAAGGCAGTTATTCCATAATTCATAATCATATAAGTACAAATCATAACATAATGCAATGTGATATGAAACATATGATGCAAGTATGATTCAAAACTCTATGAATGCCAGTCTCTATGGTAGACATGCTTTAAGTCATAGCACCATACTTCTTTGGGTAGGTCTCAATCACTCAAGCCGGTGGAAAGTGGGTCATGCATCCCTCTAGGACAAATCCATGGCTGAGGTTTCAGTCACCGCTCTCTCACACCACCATTTGGTCTAAGTATTGGCTCATGTCAAGGTAAAGCCTAGCCCAATGCAAGTCATCTACTCAGTCGTATCAAGTCAGATCCAAATATGTCCATTCCTCGCCCCAGGCGATCCTTTCCGGTATCCTTCACACTAGAGTCACGGATATTACCCACCGGACTCATCAACCTTATTGGTCATCCACAAATAGTAGACGGGAAGCTCTCACGTCCTCTCATGGATATGACTCACCGATCTTCGAGCGCTCGTGAGCCCAAGTCTAGCTATTTGCAACCCTACCAATAAATGGCCCCTTTCGGGTATCCATAGCATGGTTTATGTCCTCCCCCGGGTTGGTTACCTGTCTTGAGCACCCATCAAACCATACACTACCACGGGTCATTCAGTCTCAATGCCCTTCCGATTCAGGGTATATTCATAAAACACGTCCTCTAGGGGTAACTTAGTGGTTTAAGGTTTGTTTCACATGGTTATTATAATTGTGATTCCTACGAAAGTGAGTTAGAGTTTATTTTATTGCATTAGTTTCTTTCTTACATTTGTCTTTTTCTTTATTCTTGCTTGAGGACAAGTTCAGTCCAAGTGTGGTGGAATTTGATGAGCACATTTATGTGTGAAATCTGAGGGCATAAAGTATGCATTTTAAAAATTTAGAGCTTCTACATTTGGTTTTATGTTGTTTTTGCAAATTTTAGGATTTTCCAGGAGTTGAACAAATATTTGGTGTATTGAGTACGAAACATGCAATTTACACATTAAGAGGTCAATTTAAATTCTCAAGTGGGAAAATGGCCTGATTTGGAGCATGATGGGTTAAAGATGCGATTATGGGCCAACTCCAATATTATCTTAGAAATAAATAAGAAAATTTTTATCAACGACTGAGATTAGTTAGGATTTTTGTTTTACTTTATTGTAATTGACAAAAGAAAATATTGGTATATGTATGGGGTCCACAAGTAGTCAAAGATTAGGATTTCTATTTTTTTTCATAGATTTTCTAGAATAGTTTATTTTATTTATTTCCTTGATTATTTTTCTCTTTCTCCACACTTTCTATTTCATTTACTTTACTAATCTATTTTTTTCTTTAATTAACTCACATTCCTCGTTTTCCTCCTTTCTTCTCCATGTTTTCTAATTTAATTTATTTTTGTTTCCTTGAATAGCTCCCACTCATTCTCACTCTCAATCTCTCTCTCTCTCTCCCCCCCCCATCCTCTTAGACTTAGGTTCTATTTTCTTTTCTTTTTAGTTTGTTTAGGTTTTCTTTAGTTCTTTGATTACTCTGTGGGTTCTAGTTTTTAGATTCAATGTTTAGGTATAATTTTTCTATATATACAATAGTTATTCAAGTTATTTAGTTTTTATTTTTATTTTTTTAATTTATTTATTTTATATTTTTTTATGCAAGTGTATTTTCTTTCTTTCAATTAATGTAATTTCAATTTCAATTTCAAGTTCCAATTTTTAAGAGGATTTATTTTTCTCTAGGTCTAGCAATTGCAGATATGGATTATTCCATAGCTGGTTGTTAGCATTGGTTGAGATTCGAATTGATCGTTCAAGTTTTTTTATTTATTCAAGATTCAAATATGCAAGTAAGTAGTAGCTTTCGTTAATAATCTTCTTTCCACCCTCCATTCCCGTCTCTATCTACCGCCTCACATTCTTAATTTTGATTTACTTTTCACTATTTATTTATTGTTTTCTTTCCCCTGGGTCCTTGATCAAAGACACCTACAGTCATGTCTCTCTTTGGTTAAGGTTTCCCATTTTTCAATTGTTGCTTTATTTTATTTTAATTATTTACTTTTTTTCTCGTAAATATATGTTCCCCTAATCGGTGGATTATAAGCTACGGCTAAGGGTCCACAATCAAAATCATTGTATTTATACTCCCCTTCCCTTGATCTAAAGTTAATACTCAGATCACTTCCCTTTTATTTATTTAATTATTGTTTGCATCTTTTATTGCTGCATTTATTTATTTATGCAATTTTATTAGATGATGAATGGTTAGGCTATGTTCGTTTTAATTTTATTCTCAATTCAATCACATTAGATGCATGTGTTAGGACAACTTATTTAGATCTGCTAAATTATTTTAAGTAATTAGTTAAAAAATCAAATGCCCACACTCTCGCGTTACCATTAAAAGGTTAAATTATAGACTGGTATATCTCCCTGAGATCGACCTGTTAGCTACACGTTACCATGCGCTTGCGGTTACTCTTATTTTGCAAACAATAACTTTTTACATATAATTTAAATATAATATAAGACCTTGCTCATAAACTTAAGGGGATTCAAACTTTTGACCTCATAATTATGAGGCATTTATCTTACTAATTGAACAAGCCTCCGCGGTTCATTGCAATGGATTTGATTCTAATATTTTCCTCCCTCACAAGTGATTTCATTCTAGTTTTGCACTTCAAACCCCTCAGGCATATGATTGGCAGCCCACAATGTTAGTTGAATGCATTGAAATGGGAACCGAAGAAGCCTTTTGAAAGGAAGTTGAAACACTTGGCAGAAGGCCAACGACCCCTACATAGTGACATGATTCACACATGCCAAAATTTGGAGGGATTCATGAACAAGTTATCTTGTTGATTGCACCTAAGCTAGGCATCTTAGCACTCTATGGTATTGCTCCGTTGGCTCCACTCTCACTCACTCATCTTTTAAGGGTTAGGTAAATTAAAGTTTCTGTGTTCCTCAAGAGTCGTCATAGCCAGTATATATTTGTCTTCTTGAGGCTCTCTGTGCCTACCTAGTTTCCTAGATCACACATCACAGATGAATACAAGGAAGCAACACAAGATGCCAACTTGCTGTCAGGAATGCCAATTCTCAAAGGCAGTGGCAACGGCAATGCAGTAGAAACCCAAACTGGCTTGAACCTTTGATCTGTTCAACTACAAAGCTAAAGCAGCTCTCTTTTGGGCTCATTTCAATAGAGTATGAGACCATAGAGGGGAGGAGGAGGGTTCACCTTGAAAGAAATTTGACAACCAAAAATTTTGATTTGATTTCCCGAAAGTGTATAGCTTCAAGATTCTTATGGCATCTCATCTAGTGACCGGAGGTTGAACAAGTGGAAGTAGCCAAAAACCCCCCCACTTAAACAGGAGAACCCATGAAATGGAATCAGCCTACGGTGTCAAATGACCAGAAAAAAGGTCCGCACCCATGGTCTGCGCCAGGAGAAGAGGGCAGCACTTTTCCCCTTTCTTATAAAAAAGAAACACTGATTGAGAACCATGTCTCAAAAGAGTTCGTAAGAGATAACAATTAGAGGGATTTATTAAACTGCAGTAGGCCATGCATCATCTCAAATGAGACCATTTGAATGGGCCCTCACAACAGGTCTCTTTACCCCAATAATATCTCATCACTAGCCAATCCATCATCAGATATGGATTTGCTCAATCCTCTTTTATGGCATCTCCACAGTGGCTTGAGACAAAAGCAGCTGTGGGGTCAAGCTCTCCTTCAATGCATTCTAGATTCACTACATAATTTTTGAGTACATTGAGACCCCACAAGAACCTAAGGGAATACATAAAATAGTTCTTTAAGTGGCATACTCTAAATGGAGGAGACAACCAATGAGACCTTTTGTTTCATCAGATATTTGGAAAGAAGTCGTGATATTGGAGATTGAGAAAAGATTCTGATTGACTGCTTAGATAGCAGCAGGGACACTTAGCTCAGGCAGATTCCAACCTCTCCCCTCTTAAAGACTTCGAGGGACATGAGACCAACCTGAGATTGCTAGCTATCTGACCATCTACAAGACTTCTCTCCTTTGTAATTGAAACACCTGTTAACATCTCAATCAGAGTTAGAAAGCTGAAATGCTGAAAACATGGCTTTATAAAGGAAAAGGGAGAGTATAGAGAAGGAAGAAAGAAAAAAAAGATAACTTTTGCCATGAGGGAAATGGGGTCTTGCAGATAATATAACTGCTGGGTTGGAATTATCCTGAGTGGAACCACATAGGTAGAGACACCTGTTATCAGTTTGTCTGTGCGTGACCATCAGCAGGGGCAGCACTTTCAGAATTATTCACAATCATTGAAGGGTTGCACCCAACAAGAAGCTCTCTGATCAACTACCAATCAAGACAATCAATACAGCCATAGTTGAGCTTATCCACCTGGCAATATATTAATGTCCCACATGTCCCTTGTTCTACAGTCTCAAATCATCAATTACTACGTTATATATATATATATATATATATATGATAAAACAAAACAAGAAGTTGCATAATGTGAAATAAATATATTTCCTTCTTTCTTCTTTTTGAAAAAGCTGGGTACATCAGGACTGAACTCTCTTTTCAAAGAACATGGACTCTTAATAGAGCAAACAGTTGCAGGTCAGTCAACAAACTTAATTAGAAAAAAAGTTTGCAATAAAAAAATTAAAAAAGGAAGAAGAAGAAAAAGAAAATTGTAATTATGTTTTAGAATATTTAATTTTGGCTCATGCTTGAATTTTGTGGGCTTGGGCTTGTGATTTTGCATTTTTATTTGTAATGTGACTCTTTTATAAGCCCAAAATCTGAAAATATGATTTTATGGTTTGGTATTGAGTATTGTATCCTCTACCAAAAAGGTAATGAGTGTTGTATCATAAGAGTGATTCTAAAGGACGTAGCCTATCCAAAAATATGCAACTTACAATAATGACAAGGGAATGGTATCAAAACAAAAACAAAAAATTTTAAAAAAAAATCCTTGTTAACAATTGGAATAAGCATTATTTTCAACTGTTAGCCTTAACATACAACTCTTATAATGACTAAACTAAAATTCATGGGAGAATTCTCAAATTCCTCTAATCTCTGTCTTGGATGACAATTGTCTTTCGCTTATCCTACCTAGAATCATCTATGCATGACGAGTAGCCCAATGAATACTAAAACACGACCATACTTGTTATGGCTAAATCATCCAACCACCATCTAAACCGATCCAATCGATGGGCCAAGTATTGGTTTGACATAACCTGACAGTCAAGTCAGAGAACCAATCCCACCCGTGTGATCAATGCAGAAGATTCAATGGATGAGGGAAGACATTTTGTACAACAAACGATATAAGAAAGGCAAATGCTGGAACCAAAGTAAGACATTCTCTCATTTTCTCATTTCAAATGAGATCTTCCCGCTCTCTCTGCAACTGAGAGCGAGAGTGTTCTTCCACTTCAGCTGCAGCTTCTTCTTCCTTGAATCCAATACTAACTTGATTGTCAGAGACGAACGGCTCTGTGTCTAATGGTTCTTGTTGAGATGTTTGCAAAGTGAGAACAAATACAGCTAGAGGAAGATTTGAGAACAAGTTCCAATATGAGCCAATTCAATTCGAGTAGTAGAGTGTTGAATTAGCGGATCATAGGAAGGTTTTGCACCAATATTTTTGGCACCATCTATGGGAAATTCGAGCAAAACTCATGGCTCAGGTGCAGCAAGATCCAGAGCATCTACCTTTGATTGAAGTTCCGGATCCATGCTAGAGAGAATTTTTGTGATGTCCCGCATCTCATTATATTATTATTTTAATATTGTGTTGGTATGCTCCAATTCCCTAGATTAATAGTGACATTTGGACCCTTAGTCTATAACTAGGTTAAAATGTATTTTTGTCTATTGGTCTCTTGTATGACAAAATTAGATTGAAATCAATGACCATCATAATTTTTGACACAGAGTTAATAAAAGTTAACCTTGAAGTAGACCACAAGGTGGGCCCACAACTCTCTAACTAAGGCTTATTATTCTGATTATATATTTTACAATATAAATGATATTATATGTGTGTTGACTAATAGTTTAGATGATGAAATGTGGCAAGAGAAGAGGGTGTAAAAGAGTGGTTTCATGAGATTGAAATTGGAGGGCTATGGTGATTGCACCTACCAAGGATAGGTGTCATCATGAAGAGAGATAGAAATTGAGGTGTCAAGAAAATAGAAAAAGTAAGTTACAACTATCACAAAGGAAGGAATGAGAGAAAAAGGGCGACACCTAAGTGTAAAGTGTCACCCAATTATCATTAGTAAAGTGGATATAGTAATAAAGTGTAAGAGAAGAGGTGTAGTGTGTTGGAACTTAACAAGGAGGGTGTAAATAGTCAATTTAGGTGTCAACAAGAGAGAAAATAAAGAAGCAAATAGTGAATGAGGACAAATGTGGGATGAGGTGCCAAAGCTAAAAGAGGAATAGTTATTAGGAAAATATAAATTTAATAATAACTGAAAGTAGAAGTTTGAAGAAGAAAGTAGAAATTTAAAGAATTTTGAAGAAAAAAATTGTCATTTTATTTGTATTAATCGGTTTGCAATCCTTATAAGTATAAATGAATCTCCCAATTTGTAGGGTCTAATTCCTTATATAGATGATAGAGTGGGGGGGTGTTTGTGTGGAGAGAAATTTGAGAAAAAAGAGGAGCAGATAGAAAAGATAGGGAAAGGGAATTAAAGAGAGAATAAGGGAGTTCGTTTGGGAGAGAAGGAAGAGAGAATCTGAAAGAGAAGAAAATAATGAAAAACCATGAGATTCAAAGGAAATTTGAGAGATAGGAGCAATGAAAGTTAGAGTGAAATAGAACCATAGAAGGGCTACAGAGATTTTTAGTCAACACTATATTCAGATTTGGGGTCCTATTCATACCAAAACAGACCCCTAATAGGGGTAGAACAATAATTTGATGAAAGACGGCATCCAATTTATAAGACAGGATCAAACTGGCGTATTTGTCAATATTATGACTCAATTCATACTATGTACCAATCGTATTTGTGAGTATTATAATCCATTCCATGTGATGTACACTGTTACTGGATTTTTAACTAGCATGACTCACTTGATTTTTTTTCTTTCTTAAATCAACTGATTGATCATATGATTATTCTAAGTATGGTTGTTGTGGATACATGCATGTGTTTTACAACTCTTTTGCTATGATTAATCAATGAATTTTTTTATTTATGGATTATTCTTTATTCCTATATTTTAAATGATTAAATGGTAATTTAGTAAATGGAAGATCAAAATGGAATAAAAGATACTGTGTTGACGAGCACTACCCTTGGAAGTTTTATTAGGCATTGCGGCTAGAGTTAAAGTGAAAAGATTTGGTAAAAGCCTATGATAGTAGACTATGAGGTGAACATGGCCTTGTACCCAGATAATATAACCACTTTGGTGTTGTAGCCACTTTGGTGGTCTAGAGAGATGTAAATCGTCCATTGATTTGCCTAGGCTTTATGACTATAATAAAAGAGAATTTACATGATCATGAGCTTGTCCCGAAGAGTAAGAAAACGAGCCCATGAGAGAGACTTTGTGAGGGTGTCATCAAGCTAATCAAGAGTAGGAGTATAGCGAACAAGAAATTGTCGGGAAGCTACCAAATCTCTCACAAAATGAAAGTCAATATCAATATGCTTCGTTCTAGAGTGGAACACTGGATTGGCGGCCATGTACATAGTACCGATTTTATCACACCAAATAACCGGAGTCGTGGGAAGATAGGCACCCAATTCACCAAGTAAGGAACACAACCAAAGAAGCTCAAAAGCAGTAGTGGTAACGGCACGATACTCAGCTTCAGTAGAAGACCGCGAAACAGTCCTTTGTTTTCGAGATAACCAAGACACCAAATGATTACCAAGAAACATAGCATAACCCGTAGTAGACCGATGATTATCAGGGCACCCAGCCCAATCTGCATCGGAGTAACCAACAAGAGATAATGACATCGTGGAATGAGAAAAATAAAGGCCATGAGAGGGAGTGCCAGAGAGATAGCTCAAAATGCACTTGACAGTAATCCAATGTATATTAGTAGGTGCATGCATAAATTGTGCAACCCTATTCACCGCATAACCAATATCAGGGCGGGTATTGTCTAGGTACTAAAGTGCACCAACAGTGTCACGATATGTGGTACCATCAGATAACAAAGTGCCATCAGTCAACAAAAGGGGTGAACCAGATGTCATGGGAGAGGAAATAGGCTTGGCCTCATGCATACCAACATGACGAAGTAAATCAGAGACATATTTCTTTTGAGTAAGAAGAAGACCATCAGAAGTGCGAGTATCCTCAATACCTAAGAAGTAATGCAAATCACCCAAGTCTTTAATAGCAAATGCAGTTGAGAGAGCCTTAACCAGACATGAGATAGCCTCGAGGCTATTACCAGTGACAAGAATATCATCAACATAGATAAGAAAATATAATATCACATGAGAAGATCGATAGATGAAAAGGCTAGCATCATTACGAGACGCCACAAAACCATGAGAGAGAATAAAAGTAGTAAGTTTTGTGAACCAGGCACGTGGCGCTTGTTTGAGACCATATAGGGACTTGCATAGGTGACAAACATGAGAAGGATGAGAAATATCCATAACACCAGGAGGTCGTGTCATGAACACAGTTTCAGTGAGATCCCCATGAAGAAATGCATTAGAAACATCTAGTTGTTGAATAGGCCATCCAGCAGACACAACAAAGGAAAGTACTACACGAATAGTAGTATGTTTCACCACAGGACTATAAGTGGCATAAAATCAAAGCCAGGACGCTGATGAAATCCCTTCGCAACAAGCCGAGCTTTATACCGTTCTATAGTCCCATTAGGATTTCTTTTAACTCTAAAAACCCATTTACAGCCAATTACATTTTGAGTTGGAGACGCCGGAATGAGATCCCAAGTCCCATTTTAACCAAGGCATCAAATTCCTCCTGCATGGCACTACGCCAATGAGGATTTTGGAGAGTTTTACTATAACAGCTAGGAACATCGGTGTCATCACAAGCAGCAACCAAAGCATACTTTGGATTGGGCCGAAGAGAATTAGTTTTGGCCCGAGTTACCATATGATGTTGCGTTGGACTGGAGCCCAAAGGTGTTGAAGACTTAGGAACTAAAGGTAATAGAGGCCTAGATGGCCCATTCGATCCCATAGATGGCTCAACCAGCCCAATAACAGACGTGGGCCTAGTGCTTGGTGCAAAGTGCATTAGAAGCAACATCCCATCTCCTAGATTACCATCAACCAAATCAGCAAGCATTGATGGCCCAAGAGGCCCATCAGGGGTAGGGGAAGGATTCGGGGTGGGGAGAGATCCACTATGTATAGGTGAGACAGCGGTTACATCAGCAGAATTACAAGGAAATATCACCACAGGAGAAATATTAAACCACTGTGCAGGGGTAGGCAAGGATGCAGAAGAACTTAAAGATACAAATGGAAAAACACTTTCGTCAAACACAACATGACGAGATACAAATATGCGCTGAGAAGAGGGGTCAAAACACCTATATCCCTTGTGGATAGGAGAATATCCAATGAATACGCAAGGCCGTGAACGTGCATCAAGCTTATGATCAGCATAGGGCCGAAGCCAAGGGAAGCATAAACAGCCAAAGATACTTAATGCTTGATAATCAGGATGAACATCGAACAACCACTCAAAAGGAGAAACTCCATGAAAACATCAAGAGGTAAGCGATTTATGAGATAAACCGCTGTTTGAGAAGCTGTAGACCAGAATTTTTGTGGCATTTTAGCTTGGAGAAGCAAAGCAAGACCGGATTCAACAACATGTCGATGCTTTCGTTCAGCCACCCCATTCTGAGCTTGTGTATATGGTCAGGAAATACGCTGAGATATACCAAAAGAGGCAAAAACAAGGTGAAGAAGCTGAAATTCACCACCACCGTCACACTGAAATGAACTAATCGTGCTACCAAAAGCATTCTCAACTAGTGCCTTAAATTTTGTAAAAACAACACGAACATCACTTTTGTTTTTCAGTGGATACAACCAAGTATAACGGGTGTAATCATCCACAAATACAATGTAATAGGAAAAACAATCAAATGAAATAACAAGAGATTTTCCCCAAATGCCACTGTATAGCAGTTCCAGTGGTCGTCGAGTGAGTGAGGTGGATGAGCGAAAGGGCAAACAATGACTCTGAGAACACTGACAAGCTTCACAATGCAGAAGAGAGCTAGAAACTGAGGTGGAGAATAAATGAACAATAGCATTAGTGCGTTGAGAATGGATGACCAAGACGTCTATGCCATGTAACCAAATCAGCAGTAGAACTTGTAGCAACAGCAGAAATGTATGAAGAAGGAGGAGACAGAACATCACCTTCAAACTCAAGCAGATACAAACCATTGCTATTCCATCCGTGAGTCAAAATCACATGAGTGTGAACATCCTTAATCAACACAGAGTCAGATCCAAATGTAAAATACACAAAATTATCAAGACAAAACTATGATACAGAGAACAAATTGAATTTGATGTTGGGAACACACAAAACGTGATTCAAAACAAATATATGGTCATCAGTAACTTTACAACAACTGCCTGTGTGAGAAATCTTAACAGCATTCCCATTACCTACAGTAATATCCTCTGAACCTATAAAAGGATCACAGATTGCAAGATTTGCAATATTTGCACAAAGATGCCGATTAGATCCATAATCGATGAGCCATGTAGTAGAAGAAACATTGAAAGAGCCAGAAAGAACAGAGGAACAAAATCCTTTACCAACAAAGGCGTGATTGAACCGCTGAGGGCACTAGCCGCAAGTATGACCCTCCAAACAACATAACTGACATACCACTTGAGGTTCTTGGAGAAAGGAAGGAGTGCCTGAAGCATGTCCTGAAGATAAATTCCGACGAGTAGAACTAAAATTACGAGATCCATGGTAATAGTTACGATTTCCACACCAATTATAACCACGCCGATTACCAAAATTATTCACCAACGGAGGACGATCAGCAGAGTAAGACGGTGGCCGACCAAGAATGGATCCAGTAGGATGAGCAGCTATATTATTTGAAGAACCAGATCCCTGAGAGAAACAAGAGATAGATCCACGAGATCTAGAATAAAAAACACGATCTCGAACAACAACATTAGTAGATAAAATTGAACTTGATGCCACAGAAGAGCTATGCCGGAGATGACTTTCATGATTAAGAAGAAGACTTAACAAAGTCTCAAAGGTAATAGGATCAGCGCGAACCCGAACCGAAGTACCAAAATCATTATATGACTCACCAAGACCTCGAAGAACAGCCAACACGAGATCTTCATCATCAACAAAATTATTTGTAGTTGCAAGAGCATCAGCTATAGTTCGAACCGACAGAAGAAACTCAGAGATAGAAGATGTTCCCATGTGAACGTGATAAAGCTATTCTTTAAGATCCATTATATGTGAGCAGGAAGATGGAGCAAAGATCCGATGTAAAGTCTGCCAAGCCTCATGAGAGGTTCTTGTAGAAACGATGTGAGGAAGTGTTGCCTCTGTGAGTGAAGAAATTAACCAGCTGAGAACCAGTTGATTTTGATGATCCCAAAGATCCACAGCAGAATCAAATAAGGAAGAAATAGGTGATGATGTAGAAACATTGGAAGGCCTTAAAGATGCATCACCAAGAGCAGATCCATCATCACCGTGTGCAGATCCATCAGAAACTGATGAAGACACAACTGGTCGAGGAAAGCTTCCATTAACATAACCAAACAGGTTATGACCACGGAGGAGTGGAAGAAATTGAGCACGCCACAAGAGATAGTTCGTGTTGGAAAGCTTTAATGGCAAAACGGATTGAACATTCAGAGAAACAACAGATGAATTTGCAGAAGCCATGGAAAAAGTCGTCAAGAAAGCTAAAGCTTAGATGAAAAACCGTCAAGAAAAAAGGTAAAGAAACTGTAAAGAAAGAAAAAGCTAGAAAAGGTTGAAAAGACGGGACCAAAGAGACACTTGTCAAAGGCTCAAGATACCATGACAGAAGATAGTGTGAAATGAATTTAATAGATGATGAACATAGGATTTAGAAGTATATATAAAGACAATAGAAGAAACTAGAAACAACACACGTGAACTAAGACTTCTTCTAGATACAATACACATGGACTAAGACTAGTCTAATGTACTAGACTCTCCAACAAACAAGAGACTCATTACCAAGAGATGATGGCTGGAACTTCTATACAAACTTTAGATCTACAACAAGTTTTTGCACATCTTGCTTATATGCAATGCTAGATCCTTGAGACTCACGATTTGTTTAAATCTTATATCCATCAGCTCAGAGTCACTCCAATGGTAGCAGCTCCAATTCTCCAGGATCTCCCTTCTTGAGTTGAGTCAGTTCAGAACTAGACTCCTTGGATGCAGGGATCAAGAAGGCATTCTGTAGAGGTGAATTTGAGAAGAGAAGGTTATGGGATAAATCATGATCCAAGTCAGGCAGACCCTCCACGAGATGATATATGAGACAGAGTCTCCACTCAGAGAATTAAGAGAACAATTGAGAGTAAGGGAAATCAAACTATAACTCCCAAAAGTAGAAGGGATCGTAAACAGAGGATGATGGTTCTCCAAAGTAGGCAAGCAAATTTTCAACAAAGATCAGAGACCAGTAAGAGATTTAGACTCATTGATGACAATATTGAGAGGTTGCTCAAAGGAGAAGATGAGGATCTTCACAAAATAGTAAGTCAACATCCATTTTCTAGGGAGATAATGGATACGCCTCTTCCTAAAGGCTTTAAATTACCAACGTTCAATATGTACAAAGGAAACTCAGATCCATTGGAGCATCTAGGCTATTTCAACCCTATGATGATGGTAGCAGGTGAGTCAAATGCACTAAAATATAGGTCATTTCTATCAACCTTAAAAGGTTTGACTATGACCTAGTTCTTCGGCTTAAAGCCAAATTTAATTTGGAGCTTTAAGGAACTGAAACAACTGACCAAAGTGTTTGTGTTCAAATTCCAAAGCAGCATCAAGAGTAGAAAAACAGCTAACAACCTAGTTGCAATTCATCAAAAGCCAAGAGAATCAGTCCAAAGCTACATGAAGAGGTATTGCAGGCTGAACTAACAACATGTTGTAACCAATATGCAAACATGGGAGAAATATTGCAAGCTAGAATGATTTTAACTCTATATATGTTGGTCTCTATTGGTAGATATGCTTTAAGTCATAGCTCTATACTCCTATGGGTAGGTCTCAAATCACTCTCCCTCAACCATCTCGGTATCTTGGGTTCTCCAGTGGAAATTGGGTCCTGCATCCTCCCGGACATTCCTTAGCTGGGGTTTAGGTCATCATTCTCTCACATCACCATTGGTTTGAGTATTGGCACATGTTAAGGTTAAACCTAGCCCAATGCAAGTCTTCTACTTAGTTATATCAAGTCAGAGTCAAATACTTCCATTCCTCGCCTCTCCCGATCTTTTTCGGTATCCTTCTCACTTGTGAAATCCAGCCCAAGCCTAACCTTAACCTTGACTTGGAAACCTTGGTGTTTGTAGGTCTGAAGACCCGAAGTGGAGGAAGAAGAGATCTATGGGCCCTCTGAGTGGAAGACATGGTGTTTGACTACGAACCCATGGAGATTGATGATGGTGCCCCATACTTGGAAGTTTTGTTAGTGTTTGATAAGAATTGCCCTTGAAGAAGGGGAGTTTAGTTGATGGACCTAATGCACTCCTGGACTTGAATTGAAGGTAATTCTCTAACCTATACTAGTCATTTGAGATGTAGGAAGAAGCCCCTTTGATTTTGAGCTGATCTTGACTTCCATTTCCCTATTTTGAGTTGATGTCCTAGCTTGGGCAGTCGACTACCAGTCAGCCAGCTGATTATTAAATCTGAGAATATTTGGTCTTTATGTCATTTTAGGCTCTACTTCAGTGGACTTCGTAGTTATAACCCTATTATATTGCTAGAACTCCCTGAGAACGTGGGAAGACTCCTCTTAGGCCTCTCCTTGGTATTGGTGAAGTGCTCTTGCAAGTTTCCTTGATTTTCTTCTCTAAGTTCATCTCCAAGGTATGTAATCCCTCATTTCCTCTCTAATTCACTCTTATCTGATCTTGTTCTTGCTACTAAGGTTCTGAAGAAGGTGTTGCAACCTTGCAACCACCTCTTCTACAATCTCTTTGATTTAGAATAAAGCCCCTTTCATTCTATCAATGATATGTTGCTCATACTTGATTTCTTAGCCTTTCTTATTATGATTTTCTTCACAACAACATGATTTCTTTTCCTAATCTGATTTTCTTTAGCAAATAGGTCTGATTTTATGTTAGTATCTCTAATCTATTGCTCCTTATTCTACTGATTGAATCTTTGATTTCCCTTTGCATTTATGATTGTTTCCCTTGAAGAACATGGTTTTATCAAATTAGAAAGCTAGGGTTTCAAATTGGGAAGTCTTGATTTTATCCTTGTTTAATGTTAAATCTTCATTAGATAGTCTTAGTCTACTGTTCCTAACATTCCTTTCAAATTTCAGAGTGATCCAAGTCCCGAAAGCTAGGTTTCTGATCAGATTTTCAGTTTCAGCCCTGTTGTTCATCTGGTTGATTGTCTGGTCGACTGGGTCAATCAACCAAGCCAGTCAGCCAAATGAATACAGCAAGTGTGTTTTCATCCGATTCAATCCATTTGACCTCTGATTTGTTTGATTTTTCTTTTGATATAGCATCTATGATTGTCTAGGGTTCAAATACTAACTTTGGGACCATTCTATTTGATCTTCGGACTATCTTCGATTCGAATTAAGGTAACGACGGTTGTTACCATAATTACATAGAATGCGTGAATCTTGTTTCTATTTTAGGAACTCCTTAGATTCAGTTTCATTATTGTATTTCTTAATGTTGTATTAATGTTGTAAGTACTTCAAGTACAATAGTACCATGTTTACGTATTCTTTGTTATTATGAATATTTATTCTCGTCATTACATATGCGACTGATCATGTTATTTGTATCTTTCTATATGATGAAATTTCGGTTGTGTATGATATGATTGGATTGGGAATGTGATTGATTAAGTATGATTTGGGATCAGGGAATGTCCTTTTGACATTTCTATCCTTGGACATCTGGGAATATTATGGGATATTTTCGGTGGTGCCCTTTGACGCTTTCCCGGATTATTGGATGTCATACATAGGGCTTGTCTAGCGGTGTTTGGCTCGGATGTCCTTGTTGTATCAGATCTGATTCGGAAGCGTATTGAGACCGAACGACCAGTGGTAGCAATGTGGATTTGTGGGCACTCAAGACCGGTGTGTTATATTCGTGAGAGGTCATAGATCACATTGTGGTTACTCGTGAGAGGCCATTTATTGGTAGGGTTGCAAATAGTAGACTTGGGCTCGTGGGCGCTGGAGACCGGTGAGTTATATCCGTGAGAGGAGATGAGAGCTTCCCGTCTATATTTGTGGATGACCAATAGGGTTGATGTGTCCGTATTCCAAGTTGGTTGTAGCCATAGGATACGCTGACTCTAGTGTGAAGGATACCAGAAAGGATCCCGAGAGGGGAGGAATGGAAGTATCTGGATATGAGTTGATATGACTAAGTAGATGACTTGCATTTGGCTAGGCTTTACCTTGACATGCGCTAATACTTAGACCAAACGGTGATGTGAGAGAGCGAAACCCCAGCCATGGATCTATCCGTGAGGGATGCAGGACCCATTACCAACTGATGATGAGTGATTTGAGACTTTTCCCAAGGAAGTATGGTGCTATGACTTAAAGCATGTCTGCCAATAGAGACCAGCATACATAGAGTTAGATTCATACATGCATTGTCTGTTTCATATCATATTGCATCATGCTATGTTTTGTATCATGTTATTTATGTTATTGTGGAATAACTTGTTTTGTTGAGTTCTTTTGAACTCACTCCTTTTTGTGCAAATATCTTGTTAGATTATCCTGCAGGAATAGAAGAACATGATGGCCCATACTATGAGACACCCGTTGATGAAGCATACTACCATCAAGGTGCTTGCGATCACGAAAATTACACTGAAGATCCCTCAATGGATTATGCTACATACCAAGATTAGTCCCACCCTGGAGTGGAGGCGGCCATGTCTTGTTTCATTTGTTTATGTTTTTGAGGATATACTATATAATACCGAAGAGACATTAGCTAAGATGTTTATCCCTTTCTTTCCTTCTTTTGAGAACTGAATTGTAACCTTAATTGTATTCGAACTACTCTTCCGCTACGATTGGGGAGTGATTTCTCCACATACTCTCTACTTGTGATTTTTCATATACTGATATCATTTATTTCTACACTATGACTATATTGTCTCTCTTCTTCTTATCTTGACCTCATTTTATACGATATTACATTGATTAAATATGTTCATGATTATGTTATTGTATATGTGGGAGGTTGGTTTTCTCGATACTTAATCTTCAAGGTTGTGGATCACACACCGGGTATGTCAGGTAGGGTACCGACTGGGTGAACGTGACAGAGTGGTATCAGAGCCCCAAGTTCAAGGAAACCCTAACCACAGAAAACAATAGCAGAACATTCCTGAATCATAGATCCAAAAGTGACTCAAGTATTCTTATATGTGAATAATAGAACACTTGGACTAGAAACTAAATTAATGAAGTATAATATGTTTGTCGAATAATACACAATAATTATGACTTAACAAACATCACTTAATGCAATAAAAGGAAAGTGCATAATGTACAATAATAAAGTGAAACAAAGTGAACTTCATTAATATTAAAAAGTTTTACAACAAGTTACATCTGATAAGCATAAAATGAAATCCTAGTACAATCTATCTAGGAGACCATCTCTGATCTCTGAGTGCCCTAACATCATCTGCAACCTGAGTGAGCTGAGACTCCATCAGCCCATATCTCGACTCCATCTGTACCTGCCTAACCTCCATCGGCTCCAGAATGGAAATCATGGAAAGCATCTGAGCATACAAATCCAGTGTCTCAAGAGCTATAGGTGATGGACCTTCGACCTCAAAATGTGATGATGCGGGAATCCCATGATCATCCGGACCAGCCTCGTGCATCTCCATGTCATCTCCAGCCTGATCATCTGTATCTAGACCGGCATATCCCTCATCCAAATCTATCTCGAACCCCATGTAGATTCGATAAATGACTAAAGCCTCCATCACTGACACCTTATGGTGATGTCCGGCCTTAGGAATGATGTTCCAACCCACAATCCGACCGATATCCCTAGCCGAAGGAGTCATCCTACCACTGATCCATGGACGGTAACAACGATCATCATCCCAAAGTGTAGCACAAATCTCATGAAGCTCATATGGGAGAAGATGTTTGTCTAGCGCCTCACTCGCTGGTATCCATACACAAGCATATGGGTAGAAAGGCACCCAAAAGATCTTCGCACGTGTACGTGTAGTAAGTCTGATCCATGTCTCTCGAACCTGACTCTCTACAACAAACTGAAGAAAATCGGCCCCTAAACCCTCCTCGAATGCTGTCAGATTGTTGTAGAACAGCTTAACTAACTTCGGATATACCGGTAGATCCTCAGTAAACAAGTGTGTCCACTGCATAGTATCAAACCTCTGTCTGATCCTGAAGGTCCTAATGTCACATCCTCCCAGCCGGTACCCTAACTAGCATACCCGAGAGTGTGATCCACAGCCCTAAAGATCAAGTTTAGGAACGATCATATCCATTTCGCACAATAACATAATCAAAAGCAAGAACAAATCATAATGTTCAAGTAATTTATAATAAAAGTCAAGAAAGGATCTCAGAAGGATCACTAAAAAATATCAGAGTGCGGAATAACAAGATACCAAATCAAAAGACAACTGTAGAGTATAGCGGAATTATACCCTACAAACACATGCGGAAGGTAGATCGAAATCTAAATAAAGCTCTAAGCTAATACAAGTAAAGTAAAAGATAAGTCTAAAGGAACAAAAGGAATTTAATCCACATCTTCAGTCAGCTCTTCTTCTCCTTCAGTCTTCATCTTCTTCACCTTGCGCTTCCTTATATGGACCGTCAAAGAAATCCAAACCTGTAGAGAAGTCTAACAACAGATTGTACAAAAAAAGGTTTCGAAACTCAGTAAGGCAAGTTAATCCATAACAACATAAACAACATGGAAGCAAACCATAACAAGATGCAATGCAATATGAAACAAGTAATGTATGTATGCATCTAAACTCTATGTATGCTGGTCTCTATGGTAGACATGCTTTAAGTCATAGCACCGTACTTCTTTGGGAAGGTCACGCATACGGCTCCTGTTGGTAGTGGGTCCGGGCATCCCTCTCGGACAAACCATGGCACGGGGTTAAGTCAACACACTCTCTCACAACCATTTGGCATAAGTACCGGCGCATGTCAAGGAAAAGCCTAGCCCAATGCAAGTCATCTAGTCAGTTACATCAACTCAGTTCCAGATACTTCCATTCCTCCGCTCTCGGGATCCTTTCCGGTATCCTTCACACTAGAGTCACGGATATTACTCACCGGACTCATCAACCCTATTGGTTATCCACATATGGTAAACGGGAAGCTCTCATGTCCTCTCACGGATATAACTCACCGGTCTCGAGCGTTCATGAGCCCAAGTCTAGCCATATGCAACCCTCCAATAAATGGCCCCCACAATGTGATTCCCGTCCTCTCACGGATATAACTCACCGGTCTTGAGCGCCCGTGAATCCCCATTGCTACCACGGGTCGTTCGGTCTCAATACCCTTCCGAATCGGGTCTGATATAACAGGGGTGTATCCTAGCCAAACACTACTAGACATCCCTAGGTATGACAACCATTGATTCGGGAAAGCGTCGATGGGCATCTTCGGAGAACATCCCATACTATTCCCTCCGATGTCCAAGGACAGAAGCATCAAAAGGATACTCCCCAATCCCAAACCAAACTTAAGCAAACACATTCAGATCAGTCATGACATACACAACCAGTAGTTCATCATATAAAAGATAATGTAAAAGCAAAATCAGATTAAGCAGTAATAAGTAATTCATATAACATGAATAATGAAAAAGATGATATTAAAGTGCTACTGTTCTCACAGTAGGAGATCAAAATTAAAGTACAACAACAGTAGGTAATCTCATAGTTTCATAAAGTAGAAACCAGAGAACAAGCAATCTATGTAGTTAAGGAATTAAGTATCCTTACCTTATTATCGCCGAAGATAATCCAAAGATCAAAGAGAGAGACACCAAACATGGCAAATAAACCCCTAACAAGCATAGATACAACATTAGGAAAGATACCTAAAAGATCAGAGAGCAAACGAATCAAATCGAGCGAAAATTGAAGCTACTGACTTCATTGGTCGATTGATTGGTCTACTGACCCAGTCGACCAATCCGTCGACCAATCGAGTCAGTACGGGATAGTGAAAACTGTTTTGGCCATAACTTCTTCGTTTGAAGTCGGATTGATCCGAAATTCGAAGGGGAACTTCCTAGGATGTATTAGAATCATATGGGAAGATAAAATCATCAAGTCATGGTCAAAATATGGGTTCTTGATTTGACCCAAAAAACTAGGGTTTTCAACCTTATGGTTCCCATAAAAAGGTTATGATCACGGAAAGAGAGGGAATGATTGTTATCAAGAAAATAACAAGAAATCATAAGAAATCTAGTTTAGGTTAATAGAAACATTGCCCATGAGGTTTCCCTCACATGGGAGGTTACAAAAGGTTTCCAGAAAGATCATACAAGGGTTAGGGTTAAGGTTTCAAGAATCTATTGGCTAGGGTTAAGATCATGATGATGATCATAGATCTCAAAGAATAGAATGAGATCATGGAATAGATGGTTGCAAGAGTGCATCATCTTCTTCTTGATCTCAGCCAAGAACAGATTAAAGAAAGAAAATCAGAGATGGAGAAGAAAGAAAAGAGAGTAGACATACCTTTGCTGCAGGAGGATGAAGATTTCTTCAAGTCTTGAGAGAGATCACCAAGGAATGCAAGGGAATTGATTAGATTAGGGTTTTAACTCGTTCCAGAGGCTTAGGAGGTAGAGGAGGCGGAGTATTCCCGATATTAGACTTAAATAGAAGAGACAGGACCAAATTGGTAAATTCAGACACCATTGGTCGATTGATTTGTCTATTGGTCCAATCGGAATCGACCAATCAGGACAGTAAGGTTCAAACAGGGATTCGGAGGGCTATACAGGGTCAAATTGAGTGAGGTTTTCTTCTATGAGTCAATCAAGAAGTCTAGTTTCCAGAATTACTTTCATATCAAGAATTGGAGTTCATTAGGTCCACCAAATAAGCTCATCTTCTTTGATGGGCATGCAGGATTTGATAGACATAGTTCAGCAACTTCGGACAGGGATTTGGAAGGTTATATGGGGTCAAGGTTTTCTCCTACAAGTCCATCAAGAAGTCTAGTTTCGGAAATATAATCGGATTGAGCATAATAGTTCATTAGGTATTTCAACTAATTCACCCCTCTTCGGTGCGCAGATTCAAAACAAAACTGATGGATCTCATGGAAAGGCTAGGGGTAATCAAGATTCACCCTAGGGAAAGAGAAACAAAGAATGCACAATCTGAAAAGGTGTTGGGAAGTTTCCAACAGATAAAAGAACATTAGGGTCTCAGATATGGTTACCTCTCATAAGAGTTGGTTACCTCCCATGAGAGTTACCCATAATTAACTCTTACAAAAACAACCCAAGATAGATAAATGAACATCTCATTAATATTTCAAAATCAAGAATGGAATTAGGAAGGGTCTACCAATGAGAGGAAAGAATGTAAATAAATTCAAAGGAAAGAAATCCTAATATCCCATGGGAAGACTAGGGAGAATAAAGATTCACCCTAGGGAATAAAGATAAAGAAATCATAATAAAGAAAGTCTTGGGGAGGATCCAATGAATTAATAGAAAATAGAAGGGTTGCCAATTGGTCCAAGGAAAAACAAGGATCAACTCCTCAATCATGAGGACACTAGGGAAGGTCATGGTAATTGTTGGAATTTATTAATATGATTAATAAATTAAATGCCCAAGGGCAATATTGGAAACTCACTATTAGGGCGGTTACAAAATAGGGTTATATATTTTGGTAACCACCGCATTAGTGAGTAAGTGTGTGATTCATTCGCATGAGATTTATCTCTGAGAAACGGCAGCTCCATCTCTCTCTCCCTCTCTCTTAGAATTGCAGGCTTGGAAATTTTTCCTTTCCTAGTTTTTTGATCTTCATTCCATTAATCCACGGCATTTGGGTTGTGGATATTATTCCCTTTCCCAGTGATTGTGGAATCTCCCCGGTAAAGCTTTGGTGGTGGAACGAGAACGTGAATCTAGACTTCCGCTGCGAATATTTCAAGTAAGGGAAAGCGAATCCAGGTAAGGAATCTTTCCCCCATCAATTAATTGAATTGAATTACTTTTGAAGTATTACCAACATTGGCATCAGAGCCATTGGTTCCCACGTTTTTTGTTCCTCCCCATTGTTTAATTTTATTGTATGGATCCAATGGGAGGATCAAGGGTTTAATACGAAACCCATGGGAGAATTGATAGGGTTTTTGGAAACCCTTAATTTTGATTCGGATCCGAGTGGGAGGATCCTTTGAATTTCCCTAATGAAGATTTGCATGAATTGATAATCCATGATGATAATTATTTTTGTTTAATAATTAATGCTGGATTTTTTCATGTATTTTTTTGGATGATTTTTTGGGTGAAAAAAAAACATGTTTTCCGTTTTTTTTGAAAAAAATTTCGTTCAAGAAAATTGAAAAATCGCCGTTTTTTGGTCATTGTGGACCAGACGGACGACCGTCTAGTCAGACGGTCGTCCATCTATTATCAGACTAGTCACAGTGACCCAGACGGAATTTCTGTCTGGGAGACGGTCATCCGTCTGGGCCAGACGGTCGTCCGTCTGGTCACAGAATGCCAGACGGTCATCCGTCTGGGGCATAAAAAGGCGACGAAATTCTGTCTGGGCAGACAGCAGTCCGTCTGGGAGATGGATTTTTTTGGATATTGGTCTGTCCAGTTCAGAATGTGTTTCTAACTTACTGGACACCAATGGCCCGACAATCTATGTGGTGTTTGGGCATTGAGGGCCTAATGGGGCCTAGTGGGAGCTAATGAGGTAGAAGTGTTGTGTGTGAACTACCTCATAGCTTGAACATGATTGCATGTTTTATTTTAATAAAACTATTTTTTAGTTATGGGTCTATCAATCATGTTTCTTGCACAGAATGAAGCTAGTGTATAAGTCTATGTGGGTTTGCATGAGAATTTGATTGAATGTTTTTTTAGCATCTCTTTTGGTTTAAGTGCTTATCCCATAGGTTGACTATGCTAGTGTGATTTGTTGTTGCATGAGTTGTGTTTTATGCTAGATTTATTGAACGCATTCTTGTATGTAATATCTCTAGAAAAAATGGCTGCTACCAAGAGCATTGTTGCTGACCTCACTAAAGGAGAGAAGCTGAATGAGAGGAATTATGACCTCAGGCACCGAAAGGTGCAATATCTCCTGGAAGAGCAGGATATGCTGGAGACCATAAACCAGACCATGAACCCACCCGAGGAAGGTACCCACCGCACGGCATCGCGAGGGACCTTGATACATACAATGCTTGGAAGAGGAAAGACCGGGTAGCCAGGATTACAATCCTGAGCTCCATGAGGGATGCCCTGATGCTCCGTTATGAGAAGCATAGGACTGCAAAGTCTTTGTGGGAGGCTGTGAAGTTCCAGTATGGAGGGACTTCCACCACAAGAGGCCGCCAGCTCGGACTCACCTTTGACAGTTATAAGATGCGCCAGGGTCACACCATGAGGCAGCATATAACCATCATGTCTAACATGATTAGTGAGTTGAGTGCATGTGGGCGCCAGAAGACTGATGAGGAGCAAGTCTCCGCAGTCATCAGGTCATTGCCAAAGACTTGGGAGCATATGAAGATCTTCTTGACTCATGCTGATGAGGTCAAGTGTCACGCCCTCCCAGCCGGTACCCTATCTGGCATACCCGAGAGTGTGATCCACAGCCCGAAGATCAGGTATCGAGTGATCAACCTCCCACATAAACAATAACATAATCATGAACAATCATAACATGAGTGCGGAAGATAAATCATAGATTCAATAAAGAAAGAATGAATCATAACTGAATCAGAATAATAGATATAATCAGAGTATCAACAGATAAGTAAAGCGAAGCAAAAATCCCACTTTACATCCAGCGGAAAAGTAGCTCTAAGGAATAAACTAGACAAAATCTAATCCCAGTAACAAGTACATTGGGTAACTAAATTGTTCTCCACTTTATAGACAACATCCTTGTAAGTGTAAATCTCATAAATAGCACAAGGACACTTCCACTCAATGGTCGGACTAAGCATCGTACGGAGCATAACCACTCGCGGGATCTTCAGAGTAATTGTGGTAACCGCAATCACCTTCCTAGAGATATGCCTCTTCGCCTTGCGCTTCTTCATAGGGACCGTCATAACACTCGGTACCTGCAGGATAGTCTAACAACATTGTACAATAAAGGAATGAGTTTCAGAGAAACTCGGTAGAAGGCGATTAAAATCCATAATAACATAAATGGCAGAATTCCGAACAAACATAAATGCAATATGATATGAGACAAACAATGAATGAATGAATCTAACTCTATGTATGCTGGTCTCTATTGGCAGACATGCTTTAAGCCATAGCACCGTACTTCTTTAGGAAAGTCCACTCACATCCTCAACCATTTAAGATATCTTGGATTCTCTCACGGATCATTTCACCGGTCTCGAGCAGCCGATTGGTAATGGGTCCTTCATCCCTCAGGACAAACCTTGGCAGGGGGTTAAGTCAACACACTCTCTCACAACCATTTGGTATAAGTTCACTGGCGCATGTCGGGGTAAAACCTAGCCAAATGCAAGTCTTCTACTTAGTTACATCAAGTCGGATCCAGATACTTCCATTCCTCGTCCCCGACGATCCTTTCCGGTATCCTTAACACTAGAGTCAGCGTATCCTATGGCACCAACCAACTCGGACTACGGACTCATCAACCCTATTGATCATCCACATATGGTAAACGGGAAGCTCTCACGTCCTCTCACGGGTTGGTTACCGGTCTTAAGCGCCCGTGAGCCCAAGTCTAACCATATGCAACCCTACCAATAAATGGCCCCCACAATGTGATTCCTGTCCTCTCACGGGTTGGTTACCGGTCTTGAGCGCCCATGAATCCCCATTGCTACCACGGGTCGTTCGGTCTCAATACCCCTCCGATTAGGGTCTGACATAACAGGACATCCTAGCCAACACTACTAGACAATCCTAGATATGTCATCCAACAGTTTAGGAAGGTGTCCAGAGGGCATCTCCGGAAACATCCCATAATATTTCCGTAGTAGTCCAAGGACAGAAGTGTCGAAAGGACACCTCTCCTTTCCAAACCATACGTAAGCATACACATGCATCAAGTCATATCATCACATATATGGTAACTTCATATATGGAAAGAAATCAGTAATTACAATCACTTGTATAACATTGGTAAGTAAATCATACATGAATCAACTTAATATGAATAAGTAATGCTACTGTAATCAAAGTTATGCAACAGTAGTGTATCATTGTAAGAATCTAATTTAGGAAACATATTAATGATATTCAAATATAGAAACTATATTCATGCTATCTATGTAATTAAGGAAATAACCATCCTTACCTTTTATAACTCGCAAGGAATCCTAAGAAATCAAGTAAGATCTTGGCAAACTTGAGAAGAAGGTCCTAAACAAGTATATACAACATATTAGGAAAGATCCCTAACAGCAAAGATATCAAAACATCCGAAACTGACCAAATCTGGAGTTGCTGTACTCATTGGTCGAGTGGATTGGTCGAGTGGTCCAGTCGACCAATCGATCGACCAATGCAGACGATAGCCTATAAAATCAGAGTTTTAAGATATGAAATCCGAATTTGGTGGTTCAAAAGGATACTAATCAAGGGGTAGACTACATCAGTAGTATTCTAACAAATAGGGGACCTCAAAACACCAATCAATTCAAGATATCAAGATCCAAATTAGGAAACAAAAAGTTACCATAATTAACTCAAACATGGATCTTGATGAATTTGAAATAGAAAACAAAGACAAGAGCAATAGGAGGATGGATCATTGCTTTCGGTAATGAAAACATGAAAACATACATAGATCTTCATGGAATAAGGCTTAGAAGCATAAATCTAAATAAGGAAATAAAACCTACCATATATGTAACTATCATGCATCATGAAGAACACATAGTATGGTAGAAGAGAACATCTAGAAATCTATAGATTATGGATCATGGAAAGAAAACACAGTAATTACTACTAACATGATCAACAAAAGAAGATCCAAAGAGATCAGAATTCAGATTAGAAGTTTAACAGAGATTAAATCATGGTTTGATCATGAATCCTTCAAAAGCTTGCAATGATCATGGTTAAGATCATTGTTCTAGCCTTAAATCCTTAGGATGATCATGAGAACATGTTCAGAGATGTTTGCAACAGAGAATGCAGCATCTCTTCTACTGTCTCAACTCAAAAAGGAAAGAAAAACAAAGATGGAGGAGAAGAAGAGAGAGTAGACATACCTTTTGATGCAAAAAGAAGAGTTTCGACGAAGATCCGTCAAGAAAACACCAAGGATGCAAGAGAGATGACTTGCAGAGGTCTTTGGTTCGTTCCAGAGGGTTTGGAGGCAGCAAATACGAAGTGGACTCGAGGTTGGACTTAAATAGAGCAAGAACAACCTAATTGCCAAAGACAACACTCATTGGTCGAGTGGATTGGTCGACGTGGGCCGACCAATCGTCGACCAATGCCGACAGAAAGGCCAAAACAGGGAATTGAGGGTCCAGATCAAATCCAATCCTAAAGGGGTTCTGCACACAAGTCAAGTGACTTACCTAATAGGTAGAAATGCCTTCAAACCAAGATAGAGAGCACTCCAAGTCCATCAACTAATTAGATCTTCATCAGGATTCAGTTTCCATAAATAGAACCTCATCATCAACTTTCATGGATTCAAAGCCAGACACCAAGTCCTCTACTGGGATGGCCCAAAGCTGACTTCTTACTTTACTTCGGGTCATCGGACCTACAAATAACAAGGTTTCCGGGTCAAGGTTAGGGCTGGGTTTTACATCAAGACTTTCGATCAAGCTGCCAAGCACATTGAGCTTGATGAGGATCGGATGTTGGCCGATACTCCTCAAACTGATGTATTTGCTGCTGAAGCTTGCACTAGTAAGGGTGTAGGCTTCAAGCGCAAGAGAGAGAAAGCTCAACCTCAGCGGTCCAAGCAAAGTAACCAGGGTGGGAACAAAAACAAGAGTGGCCCCAAGCGTTCAAGGGGGACTAGTGCTGGCAAGAAGAAATCAGCTTTGATTTGCTTCAAGTGCCGAAAGCCTCGGTCATTTTGCTCGTGATTGCACTGAGCAAGAGGTATGTACTGTGTGTTATACCTCATCTTGTTATGTAACAAGTTCTACTATGCTTGCTGAACTAAATCCTTTGTGGATTGTTGATTCAGGTGCGACAGAATACATAACAAGGGAACGCTCGAGCTTCGTGGAATACCGTCGTATTCCAAGAGGAAGCAAAAGAATAACGATGGGGAACAGCTCAAGTGTGGAGGTTCATGGCATAGGCACATGCAAATTAGTTTTGCGAGGTGGCCAGACGCTGTTACTCCATGATGTGCTGTATGCTCCAGACATTCGGCGAAATCTTGTTTTTGTTATTTATCTTTTAAGCGTGGTTTTAGAGTTGTATTTGAAAATAATTTTTTGGTTTTGTATCTGGGTGATACAGTTTATGGTTATGGTTTTCTTGATAATGGTTTCATTGTATTGGATACAATTGATTATTCATTTAATTCTAGTAGTGCTTTTGTTTGCCAAAATACTGTGTGTATTGATTTTAATCTGTGGCATGCTAGACTAGGACATATTGGCTTAGATAGGATGAACAGGTTGGCAAGAGAAGGTCTCTTTAGGCCAAGGTTCACTATCTGATTTGCCAACCTGTGAGTCATGTCTAGCAGGAAAAGCAACTAGAAAACCATTTAAAAAGGCTTTGAGAGCCTCTCTTCCTTTAGAACTTATCCATTCAGATGTGTGTGGACCCATGAATGTGCATACTAGAAAAGGACAGTCTTATTTCATCACATTCATAGATGACTATACAAGGTATGGTCACATTTATCTAATTTCTCATAAGTCGGAAGCTCTGGAATGTTTTAAGAAATTCATGAGCTTGGTTGAGAATCAGTTAGATAAAAGGATTAAAACTCTTAGAATGGATAGAGGAAGAGAGTATCTCTCCGATATGTTCAAAGGGTTATGTGATGAAAAGGGGATATCTAGACAACTTACTATTCCAGGGACTCCACAAACAAAATGGGGTTCTTTGAGAGGAGGAATAGAACCTTGCTAGACATGGTGAGATCCATGATGGCGCAGGCAAATCTACCCATCTCTTATTGGGGAGATGCTTTGCTGACTGCGGCCTATATCCTCAACAGAGTTCCAACCAAATCGGTTCCTTCCACACCATATGAGTTGTGGACCGGAAGGAAGCCAGATTTCAGTTACTTGCGCGCATGGGGATGTGCAGCGTATGTTCACTCTACTTCTCACCAATATGGAAAGCTTGGACCCAGAGGAAGAAAGTGTATCTTTGTGAGATATTCTGAACCCTCAAAGGGCCATGTCTTCATTGGACTAGATGAGAGTGAGAGGAGAACGGAACTTGAGTCTAGGGATGCAACATTCTTGGAGAATGATTTTCCATCTCTTTCAGGAGTTAACAAAGAATCATCGGAATTCTTTGAGATACAAGATAGTGGTCTTGTCACTCCAGGGATTCAGATTCTGGATAATGAACCTGGGGTTCATCCAAAAGATCCTAGTAGGAGTGGGAGTGCAGATGTGATAGCTACCTTAGACGGTGAGCAATCTGACATGCACTTGCACCGTAGTGGGCGCGGGCTAGTTCCTCGTCGACGTTTCGACATAGAGGATGAAGCCTACATGGTAACTCCTGAAGAGATCTACTGTGAGATGATTTCAATTGATGAGCATGAACCAAAGACCGTGCAGGAAGCTCTTGCGGGGTCAAGCTCAAAGGAATGGTTAAAACAATAAAGGAAGAGTTGGAGTCGATGAAAGTTAATCATGTCTGGGACTTGGTTGACTTGCCGCCAGGCCGAAAGGCAATTGGGAACAAGTGGGTTCTCAAGATCAAAAGAAAGGCGGATGGATCTATTGAGAGATTCAAGGCTCGTTTAGTGGCTAAGGGCTACACCCAACGAGAGGGCGTTGATTATGAGGAAACTTTTTCCCCTATGGTTAGGTTTGCCTTAATTCGCCTCATACTAGCCATTGTTGCTCAGTTGGACTTGGAGCTTTATCAGATGGATGTAAAAACTGCTTTTCTCAATGGAGAACTTGAGGAAGAGATCTATATGGATCAACCTCAAGGCTTTGAAGCACATGGACTTGAGCGTAAAGTGTGCAAGCTTAAGAAGTCCATATATGGCTTAAAGCAAGCATCTAGACAGTGGAATGTGCGCTTCCACCAAGCTATGATGGAAAATGGTTTTTCCATGCTTGAGGAAGACCACCGTGTTTACACCAAGAGATCGATAATAATTATGTCATTCGACACCGTACGTAGATGACATACTTATGGCTAGCAATAGCAAGGAGCTATTGGAAACCATTAAGAAATGGTTGTCCTCCGTATTTGATATGAAGGACATGGGTGAAGCAAGCTATGTGCTTGGTGTCAAGATTGTCAGAAATAGGCAAAAGAGATTACCGGGTTTATCTCAAGAGACCTATATTGACAATGTCTTGACGAGATACAGAGATGCACAACTGCAAACCAATTGATACTCCAGTGGAGAAGGGTTTGCATTTGAGCCTTGATATGGGTCCTAAGACTCCGGAGGAGAAAACCAAGATGGAAAGAGTTCCATATTCCGGTGCGGTGGGTAGCCTTATGTACGCTATGATGTGTACTAGGCCGGATATTTGTTATGCGGTGGGTTTGGTTAGTCGGTACCAATCAAACCCGGGCATAGAGCACTAGAAAGCGATCAAGAGGATATTGAGATATCTCGGAGGAACGAGTAACTACATGTTGTGTTACCAAGGATCGGATTTGCGGTTAGTTGGCTATAGTGATGCCGATCGGGCTGGAGACATCGATGAGAGCAAATCAACCTCTTGATATGCTTTCTTGCTGAATGGCGGGGCCATTTTGTGGTGTAGCAAGAAGCAGGCTTGTATATCCCTCTCGACCATGGAAGCAGAGTATGTGACATGCTCAGCTGCGGTTCAAGAGGCTGTTTGGTTGAGGAGATTCCTTTGACATACTGGGATTGTGATGACATCCAAAGAGGTTGCCCTTGTCTACTGTGATAGTACGGAAGCTCTTAGCTATGTCAAGGACCCCAAGTATCATGGGAAGACCAAACATATACAGTTGAGATATCACTTTGTTAGAGACATTACATCAAGGAAGAAAGTTGTACTTAAGCACATATCTACTAGTTTGATGGTAGCTGACCCTCTTACCAAACCTATAGCCAAGGATGTTTTTATTTCTCATGTAAAATCCTTGGGCTTGCGTAGATTGTGACTTATTTTTGTACTGAGACTTTCTTATTAATGAGTAATATGAGTTCATTCCAGCATTTTTTTTTATTCACTTTCTGTGTGATTGTGTTTTGCTAGCATAAAACAAGATATGTCAATAGGCAAGAGAATGGCTCACTCACACGAGCATTCGCCTCTGGCGCCTTGGAGGCGAGCAGAGATGAGACAGATTGTGAATGACTTTGTGTAGGTCAATTCATAATCATGATGTCGCCTTGATTTGGAATCAAGATGAGTTTCTCTATTGTAAAGAGAATCGACATGAATGTTCCCACTATTCATGTTGCCTATAGGAGCAGTGAACGAGTACTTTATGTGGCGCTAGGGTGGCGACAATAAAGAAACTCGGGTTAGGCGCAAGAGGTTGCGACTAGACTAAGACCTGTATGGTGTTGAGATGGACATACGTTCTATTGTATATAGAATGCTCCACCATAGCACATATATCATACTATGTGTGCTTAGAGATCATTGGAAATGAGAGGATGGATCCCTGCTCATCTCATTGTGTGAGTCCTAGACCTTATGGTCCATTAGTGTTCTTAGTGACTTTCGACGACATCATGAAACGAAGGGTTGATGTGGCTACTTTGGGGTGTTACCTATGGTCATGATAGATTCGACCTAAAGGGGCACTACCGGGAAAGGAGTCAATCCTAAGTGTAATGATGGTTTGGGGCGAAAGGAAAGGTTTGATTCAACTGCACCCTAAAAAGTGTTTGCTGGCGCCAACCGTATGTGTTACGGTAGTGAACATTTTAAGGACAAGAAGGTGATCTCTCGGAGGGATCGAGATACCTTTAGTCCGGTGAGTTTGAATAAACCTAGGACACCGTGTTATACTAATGCTTATTTGATTTGTTTCTATGAGTGATGTGCCATTTCGGCCTTCTGGGAAGGTTTCTAGTTTGGGGCTCACGCGTGCAGGTATATCACCGGTCGCACAACCCATTTTGCTAGTATGACTTGTGGATATTAGTGTCTGGGACACAGGTGGTCTATGTATCTGGGACACATAGTGAAGAGATCAATATATATGTATATCTGGGATATACATGTGTGTCTGGGACACAAGAGGTCTATGTATCTGGGATACATAACAAATAGATTGAATATGTATATCTAGGATATACATGTGTGTCTGGGATACAAGAGGTCTATGTATCTGGGATACATAGCAGAGAGATTGAATGTGTATATCTGGGATATACAAGTGTGTCTGGGACACATTGAAAGATTAACACTTGCCCTTGTGCAAGTGGGAGCTGTTGGAATTTATTAATATGATTAATAAATTAAATGCCCAAGGGCAATATTGGAAACTCACTATTAGGGCGGTTACAAAATAGGGTTATATATTTTGGTAACCACCGCATTAGTGAGTAAGTGTGTGATTCATTCGCACGAGATTTATCTCTGAGAAACGGCGGCTCCATCTCTCTCTCCCTCTCTCTTAGAATCGCAGGCTTGGAAATTTTTCCTTTCCTAGTTTTTTGATCTTCATTCCATTAATCCACGGCATTTGGGTTGTGGATATTATTCCCTTTCCCAGTGATTGTGGAATCTCCCCGGTAAAGCTTTGGTGGTGGAACGAGAACGTGGATCTAGACTTCCGCTGCGAATATTTCAAGTAAGGGAAAGCGAATCCAGGTAAGGAATCTTTCCCCCATCAATTAATTGAATTGAATTACTTTTGAAGTATTACCAACAGTAATTGTATGAGACCTTCCCCCACAATCATAAAGATAGGTAGAAAATTCAGGGAAAGTATCATCAAGATTTTGGTGGAGTCAAATTCAAGAATCATCGCCATATGGCTTCAAGAACATAGAGTGAATTGGGGGATTAACTCTAGGGCTAAAAGAATCAGAGAAGAGGTCATTACAGCAGTGTAATACGCTTCTCGTAATCAGAATATCAGAAGTAGAGAAGAAAGAATGAATTAAAGAAGAAGTGAATTGAATATTAACCTTTTAGAAGAGAAACCGATGAAGAAATCTGAACAGATGCTTGAGGGTCTTCCTTGGCTTCGAAGGAGAGGATCTAGGGCTCTTCCCACGTTCTCCAAAGGCTTAAAACAGATTGAGAGTGAAAAACATGGAGTTCCCCCTTTTTAAATAGCACACAGAGTCCAAGAATTGCTAGGATTTCACCAAACTGACCAAATTGACCCTGCTGATTGATTGGTTGCCAAAGAGGAAGATCTAAGGTCCTTTCCACGTTCCATAGAGAGTTAGAAACCTAGTGGGAATGTTTACCATGAAATTAAAAGAAATAAAGCTTTTAAAAACCTTAAAAACATAAAATTACCAAAATGCCACTGCCTAGACAGCTTGTTCAAAAATAGGGATTTAATTGGCCTAACTTCAATATTTTTGGATGGGCTTCTTTCAACGCATCATACTACTTACCTAGTATGGAGGGATGTCTTCAAACCAGGTCCAACTAAGCTTTAGGTCCATCAACCAAGTTCTTCTTCACTAGTGAGTAGTTCAATACCAAATCAATTAAGGTTTCCATAAGGAAACACCATCATCAATATCCATGGGTTTTGGGTCAAACATCATATCTTCTATTGAGATGGCCCACGAAGACATCATCCCTCATTTTGGGACATTGGATCAACCCTAAGAGAAAGGTCTGACATGGCTTCCTAAGATTTTCAAAGATATTAAAACTGAAATCACGGTCAAATTTCAAAGTCAACATTAAACAAAACTGAAATCACGGTCCAACTTTAAAGTCAACATTTAAACTAACCCTTCTTTACCCAAAACAGATAGGGTGCCCTGGCTAGGTTTGGGCTGGATTTCACACCTAAGCTCTTAAAGTCATAATAATCGCCCATACTCGATGCGGCAGTGCCCATATTCGATGTGGCAGTGCCCAAAATACACCTCGTAAAAGAACCAGACTGTGGTGTGACAAATCGGTGTCGATCGATCCTCAGCCCATGGCTGTAGCAGTGCTCTGCCCCTGCCTCTGCCTTCCCTAGCACCGATCTATCGTCCTCTAGGTGGCATAGTGTCTATATTTGTAGAGAAGATGAAAGAAGTTGAATGTGATAGTAATTACCCAAAAAAAAAATCAGCAAGAAGGGCATTTTCGTAATACCCGAGTTAGACACCCTATTTGTTTTGAATGAAAAAGAACTTGTTTGATGTTTGACCAAGAAGTTGGACCTTGAGTATGGTGTTGATATGTTTAGAAGCTCCTAGGAAGTCAAGTCGGACCTCTCCCTTAGTGTAGATCTAAAGGCCCGAAGTGAAGGAAGAAGGCTTCTGGGCCATCTCAGTTGAAGACATGGTGTTCGACTCCGAACCCATGGAGTTAGACAGTGATGCCCCATACTTGAAGACCTTAATTGATTTAGAAAAGAGACTATGCCTCAATGAAGAGAAGATTGGTTGATGACCTTAGAGCTTGGTTAGACATGGTTTGAAGGCATTTTCCCATGCTAGATAAGTTATAGTTTATGTGTTCAAAGTTTTGTTTGATTCCGATAAGAGAAAGGCCCTCATTTCCCTGACTTAGGCTTTGCTGACTGCTTGGGTCGACTGGGCCAGTCTACCCAGCCAATCAACCCAAGAGCAAACTGAATTCGAGCAGAATCTTCTAAATAGGGTTATATTGCTATATATACCATAGGACTTCATGTTTTTAGTATCCCTAGCCTCCAAAACACCTAGAGAACGAAGGGAACTCATCTCCAAGCCTCCATTGGTGTAGAAGAAGATCTACATTCAACTCTCAATCTTTCTCTCTCTTGTTCTTCAATCAAAGGTTAGTATTCAATCTATTATGTTATTGATTCATTCTTACTATGATCATCCTCTTCTCTGAACTGAGATTATGAGGGAGATATTGCATCTCTGCAATCATATCTTCTACAATCTCTTCTCATTCTATATGCTATGATTTCATATTCATTCTCAACATGATTTTCATGATTTCTTCTTAAACTATGATCATATTCTTATTTTGATTTCTTCTAGCATATTAGATGCATCTCTATGAACATTCTTACTCTTGATTTATTGTGTTCATATACTAAAATGAGATCTCATCATCTCTAGTTCATCTCTTTCATTCATAGCATGTTTTCAATGAAAACCATGTTGTTTTCCAAATTAGAAAGTCTTGTTTTCCAAAATAGAAATTATGATTCAAATTAGTAAGTAATGGTTTTAATCATTGTTTGATGCCTTAAATATGCTTTTTAGTCTTAGACTACTGTGTTAGATATTCTCTCCAAGTTTCGTAGCATTCCGGATTGTATAGAATAGGTTTCGGATCAAAATACTATTTTCGGATTCGGATTACTCTTGGGCAGATTGCCTGGGTCGACTAAACCAATCAACCCAACCAATCAACCCGCAGTGACAGCAACTCCGTTTTTGATCCGTTTTGACTCCAATCTTTTGGAATCGCTTCTTTATGACCTATACATATTTTGTCAAGCTTGTTTAGGTGATTTTGGATTTGTTCTCTGATCTCTTATTTGAAGACTATAAGCTCGGATTACAAGGTGAGTATTCCAACTCACAATATGCCTATTTACATGTCTTTATGTATTATGATATGAATGCATGATTTAACTATTGTTGTTTGGTTTTCTTTACATCATGGTACTTTTGCAACTACAGTAGCTTGTCCACATTGTTAATTTCATATTAGAATTGATTATTGATTATGAGAATGTGACATGGACTATGATATGGATATGGATGTGATGTGGATGCTTAGGTCGTAGTTGTGGAATGGGGAATGCCCTATTGGCGTTTCTATCTTTGGACATCAGTGGAAGTGGTATGGGACGCTTTCCTATGGTGCCCCTTGACTCTTTCCTGAACTACTGGTTGACATATCTAGGATTGGTCTAACAGTGTTTGGCTAGGAATACCCCTGTTACATCAGACCCGATTCGGAAGGGTATTGAGACTGAACGACCCGTGGTAGCAATGGGGATTCATGGGAGCTCAAGACTGGTAACCAACCCGTGAGGGGACATGAATCACATTGTGGGGGCCATTTATTGGTAGGGTTGCATATGGATAGACTTGGGCTCACGGGTGCTCAAGACCGGTAACCAACCCATGAGAGGACGTGAGAGCTTCCCGTTTACTATATGTGGATGACCAATAGGGTTGATGAGTCCGTAGTCTAGGACTATGCTGACTCTAGTGGAAAGGATACCGGAAAGGATCGCCTGGGGCGAGGAATGGACGTATTTGGACCTGAGTTGATATAACTAAGTAGATGACTTGCATTTGGCTAGGCTTTACCTTGACATGCGCCAATACTTAGACTAAACGGTTATGTGAGAGAGCGGTGACTTAAACCCCAGCCAAGGTTGTCCGTAAGGTGTACCGACCCATTACCAACCGATGATGTGTGATTGAGACCTTCCCAAAGAAGTATGGTGGTATGACTTAAAGCATGTCTGCCAATAGAGACCAGCATACATACATAAAGTTAGAAGCATACTTGCATATATTGTTTCATATCATTGCATATATGTTTGCCTGTGAATGCATGTGAAGATGCTTATTGTGTTTGGATTACTTGCTAAGTTCTTTTGATCTTACCCTTCGGGGGACTTGTTTTTAGATGACATTGCAGGACCGAAAGAGAACTCGTGTCCCAGTACAGAGGACCATTCCGTACATGGTACCGGATGTCCTTGGACAAGATAATGAACAGTGAGGCAGCCAACACTCGGATTTGGACTGCATTGATGGCTCCCATTGACGGCAGCTGCCATCGTCTTATTCGCCAATGGGATCGTGTGCTAGATGTTGATCTGAAGCTTCAAGAGCATGACCCTAAAGTGAAGAAGATGAAGATTGAAGAAGAAGAAGAGCCGACTGAAGATGTGGATTAGATTCTCTTGTTTCTTCTAGACTTTTATTTTACTTGTATTAGCTTAGAGCTTGCTTTAGATTTCGATCTACCTTCCGCATATGTTGTGGGGTATATTTCTGCTATACTCTATAGTTGTCTTTTGATTTAGTATCTTGTTATTCCGTACTCTGATATTCTTTAGTGATCCTTCTAAGATTCTTTCTTGACTTTTATTATTATTTTATTGGAATACAATGATTTGTTCTTGCTTTTGATTATGTTATTGTGTTAAATGGATATGATCGTTCCTAAACTTGATCTTTTGGGCTGTGGATCACTCCCCGGGTAATCCAGATAGGGTATAGGCTGGGTGGTTATCTAGCAGGATGTGACACTTGAAGTCATAGTAATCGCCCATACTCGATGCGGCAGTGCCCAAAATACACCTTGTATAAGAACTCCGTCTGTGGTGTGACAAATCGGTGTTGATCGATCCTTAGCCCATGGCTGTAGCAATGGTCTGCCCTTGCCTCTGCCTCCCCTAGCACCGATCTGTCATCCTCTAGGTGGCATAGTGTTTATATCTGTAGAGAAGATGAAAGAAGTTGAATGTCATAGTAATTACCCCAAAAAAAAAAAATTCAGCAAGAAGGGCATTTTCGTAATTTTTTGAAATTTTTTTATTTTGGCGGAATTTCAATTTGAACATACTAGCATGTGAAGAATACTTATAATAGCATGCTAATGAATTTTATTTGAAGGAAATCCATCGAAATCTCGGTCTAAAGTAAAAAATTTAGCAACTAGAAAAGAGGGATTTTTGCATTTAGGTCAAAAATTGGGTTTTTGGAAATGTTGGAATTGATTGAAACAGCAACTGATTTGGTATTAAAATTCCTAGCGGTTTGAGAGTAATCGAATTTTTACTAAATTGGGGTTTTTCGGTTGCGTTAGCGATAGCAAAAATTTGTTTGTGTTTGTACTTGATGTTTAAGGTTTGGTTTTGTAAGAAAACTATGGGAATGTGTTGCGAAGCATGCATAAACATATTTCTAACCTAGAACAACAAGTATATCATGGTTTTTCAAGAAATCTAAGTGAAGAACACAACTTGAGAAGAAGGTGAATAGTGTTTACCTTGATGTGATGATCAATGTGTGTTGTGTTGTTGTTGTTGTTGTTGAAGCCCTAGAAAACTTGGAATCACTTTAAAAACCCTTGCAAGATCGTTCTCCAGAGCCCTCTCTCAAAGGAAATGAGTTTGAAATGAGTTTTGAAGTTGGAAATGAAGTATAAAAGTTGATTTTTGCGTGCAGCATCAGCTTGGTCAAATGGTCAGCTCAAGGTGAAGGCTGAAGGTGAAGGCTTAAATGCTGGTTTTTGTTGGAAATTTTGGATTTTTGGCCAATGTATGATTGATTTCTTACTATATTGATGATTCTAAGCATGATTTAAGCATTCTAATCATATGGTCAAGTGGTTGTTGACGATCTTCAAATTTCGGTGTTGTTATCTTTCGGTTTTGCAGAATGATTGTCTTAAGGAATCGCCTTGTTGGTTCCGAAAGCACTGGGAATGAAGAGGTACCCGCTAGTGGTTCTGACCAGCAAACTCAAGAGAATAGTCATACCACTAATGACATTCCCGATGCCCCGAACATCAAAAGTTTCCGACATATTGCTAGCGTCATGAGCAATATGATGGAGCAGCAGGCTAACCAATTCAACCAGATGATGATGGGTTTCATGACTCTTCACAATGAGACTCGTACTAGAGTGAATGGGAACCCTAATGCCGCAGTCCCGAATGCGGATAGGTTGGTTAGAACTCCCCATACCCGACTGATGGAGAGTTTCTTGAAGTTGCGGTGCCTACCTTCACCTGGTGTCTCGAAGGATACTCTGTTTTCAAATAAGTGGCTGCGGGAATTAGAGAAGGCCTTCCGAAATTTGTAGTGTTCTAATGCCAAGAAGGTTTTGTTTTCCGAACAAAAGCTCCAGCACAAAGCTGATGCATGGTGGACCTCCACCCAGCCTATTCTTGAAGATCTGCATGCCAGTGTTGTCTCTTAGGAATTGTTCAAGGAAGCCTTTTGTAAGAACTATTTCCCTGAGGCGGTGAAAGATGCCAAGGAAGCCGAGTTCATGGCTCTTGTGCATAGTTCTATGTCTGTGTTGGATTATCAACAAAAGTTTGAAGAACTCTTTTTTCTTTGCCCCTAATTCCATCAAGCTCAATAATGCTAAGGCAAAGAAGTTCTTTAAAGGTTTGCGGCCTATGATCAAAGCATATCTCATTGTTCTCCCTCTTGAGAGCTATGCTCAGGTTGTTTAGAACTCGAAGAAGCTGGAAGAAACTAAGAAAGAGAGTGCCTGTGTTCAAAGGCCTTGGCAGCCAAGAATCCTGGTTTTGTTGACCGTACTGAGCGGCAATTTGTTAGACCTGCACCATATCTGTGAAACCCAGCCCTAACCTAACCCTGACCTTGACCCCGTAACCCGGTTGTTTTTAGGTCCGAAGACCCGGAGTAAAGAAAGAAGCCAACTATGGGCCATCTCAGTAGAAGACATGGTGTTTGACTCTGAACCCATGGATGCTGTTGATGGAGTTCTATACTTGGATGTCTGTGTAGATTTGGAAAGGAAGCTGCAGTTGTCTGAAGATGAGATTAGTTGAAGGACTTGGAGTATTATCTGACTTGGTTTGAAGGTATTTCTTCACACTTGACATGTTACTTGATGTGTATGCAAAAGCCCATAAGGTTTAAAGCCCATTTGATCCTCCAAATCCCTGATTATTCCTCATCAGCCCTTGGTCGAGTCGACCGGTCGAGTGGGCCACTCGACCAAGCACTCGACCAAAGGAAGGTGAAATCCGAGAAATTGTAATTTTAGGGTTTTTTACTCTTATTTAAACCCTACTTCGTATTTCTTTGTTACGGCTGCCTCCTAAACACTTTGTGAACGTGAGAACACCTCTCCGAAACTCTCTCAGGTGATTTTGAAGATTCCTCTGCAGATCTGAAGCCTCTCTTCTCTGTTCTTACAATTCAAGGTTAGTATCTCTTCTGAATTATTAATTTTCTTTTCTTGATCTTGTTCTTGATTGAGATCAAGAAGTTGATGCTGCATCCTCAACCCTAGCCGAAGATTTTCTTGAAACCCTAACCCTTGCTTGAGTTCTGGAAACTCTTGGTAACCTCCCATGCGAGGGAAACCTCATGGGTAATATATCTAGTAACCTAAACTATAATTTCTATGATTTTCTTATTGCTTTTGGCCAATTATTTATTTTTCTTTCATTCTGTGATCCCAACCTTTTTATGGGAACCATAAGGTTGAAACCCTAATTTCTTGGGTTAAATTAAGAACCCAAATTTTAACCATGACTTGATGTTTTTATCTTCCTATATGATTCTAATACATCCTAGGAAGTTCCCCTTCGAATTTCGGATCATTCCGACTTCTAACGAGGAAGTTATGGCCAAAGCAGTCAGTATAATTCCGTACTGACTTGCTTGGTCGACTGGGCCAGTCTACCAAGCACTCGACCAAAGGAGTCAGTAGCTTCGTTTTACGCCCGATTTGATTCGTTTGCTCTCTGATCTTTTAGGCATCTTCCCTAATGTTGTATCTATGATTGTTAGGAGTCTATTTGCTAAGTTTGGAGTTGCTCTCTTTGATCTTTGGATCATCTTCTTCGATAATCAAGGTAAGGACAGTTGATTCCTTAACTACATAGATTGCTTGTTCTTTGGTTTCTACTTTATGAAACTATGGTATTACCTACTGTTATTGTATTTTAATTCTGATCTCCTACTGTGAGAACAGTAGCACTTGTTTATGTTATCCTTTTCATTATTCATATTATATGAGTTACTTATTACTGCTTAATCTGATTTTGCTTTTACATTCTCTTGTATATGATGAACTGTTGGTTGTGTATGTCATGACTGATATGAGAATGTGTTTGCTTAAGTTTGGTTTGGGATTGGGGAGTGTCCTTTTGACGCTTCTGTCCTTGGACATTGGAGGAAATAGTATGGGATGTTCTCCGAAGATGCCCATTGACGCTTTCCTAAATCAATGGATGTCATACCTAGGATTGTCTAGCAGTGTTTGGCTAGGATTTACCCCTGTTATATCAGACCCGAATCGGAAGGGTATTGAGACCGAATGACCCGTGGTAGCGAATGTGATTCACGGGCGCTCAAGACCGGTAACCAACCCGTGAGAAGACGGGAATCATATTGTGGGGACCATTTATTGGAGGGTTGCGTATGGCTAGACTTGGGCTCATGGGCGCTCAAGACCGGTAACCAACCCGTGAGAAGACGTGAGAGGACATGAGAGCTTCACGTTTACCATATGTGGATAACCAATAGGGTTGATGAGTCCGTAGTCCGAGTTGGTCGGTGCCATAGGATACACTGACTCTAGTGTGAAGGATACGGAACCGAGTTGGTTGGTGCCATAGGGAAAGTATCCGGATCTGACATGATATAACTAACTAGATGACTTGCATTGGGCTAGGCTTTTCGCTGACATGCGCCGGTACTTATGCCAAATTCTTGTGAGAGAGTGTGTTGACTAAATCCCATACCATGGTTTGATGAGGACTTTACCCAATTACCCGGCAGACCCAAGATGCTAGGATGGCTGAGGGGGAGTGGCTGACCTACCCAAAGATGTATGGTGCTATGACTTAAAGCATGTCTACCATAGAGACCAGCATACATAGAGTTTAGATGCATTCATACTTTATCTGTTCCATATTGCATTGCATTATGTTATGTTTTGCCACATGTTATCTATGATGTTATGGATTAACTTGCCTTACTGAGTTTCTTCAAAACTCATTCCTTTTTGTACATTTTCTTGTTAGATTATCCTAGTCCGGAGAGTATTATGAGCGGGAGTACAATGACGCACAAGTCGATGAAGCGTATTACACGCAAGGTGCTGGCGACGATCAAGCTTACTCTAATGATCCCTCGGCGGATCAAGCTGGGTACTACCTTTGAAGGCAGCGTAGAGTTAGAAGCAAATCCGTTGGATTGATGAAGTCCACACTTATGAAGACGTCATCTATAAACTTGAAGACTCATATTCTTAGTTTATTTATTAGTACATTGGTTTCAGTTGTATTTCATTTTAAACTTTCATTCTACGTTCCGCTATGTTTGTGAAGTGAGTTTCCGCCTCACTTTACTTATCTTGATATCTTCAGATATCTGGTATCTTTTCTGCACTCTGATTATATCATTTATTCTTTCTTGAGTTAAATATTTTGTTTATAATGTTTAAACCTTGATTATTTCTTGTTTATGATTATGTTATTGTTTATGTGGGAGGATGAATTCCTCGATACTTGATCTTCGGGGCTGTGGATCACACTCCCGGGTATGCCAGTTAGGGTACCGGCTTGGGGGATGTGACAATATCCCACTCCTGCCTTTCAGCCAAGGAGTGTAGGTCAGAGTTTTGGTTTTGCTCATGCGGGTCAACATAGTCAGTTTGGTGGAGTTAGACTTGGAATGAATGTGCAATCTTCTCGACCTGGGATTGTGAATCCTAGACCCATGGTTCAGAAGCCTCCGGTTGTAGCAGCTCCAGTTGGACCAAGGGACCTTGTTTGCTTTTACTGTAAGTAGACTAGACACTTTTCTCGTGCTTGCCCTAAGAAGCCGGTTCAGCCGTTCGTCCTTGCAACGAAGAGTGTTCCTGCCCCTCCTTTTGGTAGAGTGTTCAGTATATCTGGTACTGAACAAGATGTGAACCATGATGTGGTAACAGGTACATTGTTAGTCGCTTCTATACCTGCATTTGTTCTGTTTGATACGAGTGCATCTCATTCATTCATTTCATCTGCATTTGTTAAGAAGACTAGCCTAACACCCAAGGACCTATCTAGTTGTTTGATGATTATTACTCCTGTTAGATCTGTTGTGAAACTAGATAGAGTGTTAGAAGATTGTCCTGTTTTGATTTGTGAAAAGAATTTGAAGGCGAATTTAGTACTTCTTGACATGAAGGACTTTGATGTGATTTTGGGAATTGATTGGTTGACAGTTCATAATGTTGTAATTTTTATGTTCTTCGAAGAGAATTCAATTTCAGATGCGCGGGAATTCAGTTTTTGAATTTCAAGGTGAGAAGGGAAGAATTAGTAGGAAGACTTTGACCACATTGATGCAAGTCTGTGCATTAGTGGAAGGTGCTTCACCTGGAAGCAAGGTCAAGGAAGAGAAGAAGCTTGAAGAAGTCAAGGTGTTAGTGACTTTGCAGATGTTTTCCCGGATGATCTGTTAGGACTAGCCCCTAATAGAGATGTTGAGTTCTCTATTGATTTGATTCCAGGAGTTGCTCTGGTATCTAAAGCTCTATATAGAATGGCACCTACCGAATTGGAAGAATTGCAAACACAGCTGAATGAGCTCTTAGTTAGAGGTTTTATACAGCCAAGTGTATCACCTTGGGGAGCTCCGGTTTTGTTTGTGAAGAAGAAGGACGGTAGCATGCGTCTATGCATTGATTACCGGGAGTTGAACAAGTTGACCATTAAGAATAGATATCCGCTGCCCAGGATTGATGATCTCTTCGATCAGTGGAAAAGTGTAGCCGTGTTCTCGAAGATTGATTTAAGTGAAGTCAAGTGATATTTTCAAGACAACTTTTAGAACAAGATATGGTCATTTTGAGTTTAGAGTTATGCCTTTTGGTTTAACTAATGCTCCTGCTATGTTCATGGATCTCATGAATCGAGTATTTCATGATGTGCTTGACAAGTTTGTGATCGTCTTCATTGATGACATCTTGATCTACTCGAAGAGTGAAGAAGAGCATGTGAGACATCTAAATTTCACTTTGCAAAGGTTGAGAGAAAAGAATCTTTATGATAAGTTTAGCAAGTGTGACTTTTGGCTCTCAAGGGTAGCATTTCTTGGCCATATGGTTTCAGCCGAAGGTATTCGTGTTGATTCTGAGAAGGTTCAAGCAGTTGCCGATTGGGAAAGACCGAAGACCGTGATGGAAATAAGAAGTCTTCTAGGATTGGTGGGATACTACAGAATATTCATTGAGAATTTTTCTAGGTTGGCTTCCCCTATGACTAAGCTAACTAGAAAAGAAGAGAAGTTTGTGTGGACCAACACATGTGAGAAGAATTTCCAAGAGTTGAAAGTTAGATTGACAAGTGCCCTGGTTTTGACTATACCTGATAGTTCCGGTGGTTTGACAGTCTATACTGGTGCTTCAAAGATTGGTTTGGGTTGCGTTCTATGTAACATGGCAAGGTGGTGGCCTATGCTTCTCGGCAATTAAAAGATTATGAGTGGAATTACCCCACTCATGATTTAGAACTTGCCGGTGTTGCTTTTGCTTTGAAGATTTGGAGACATTACCTGTATGTTGAGAAAATCACTATTTTCACAGATCATAAAAGTTTGAAATACTTCTTTACCCAAAAGGAGTTGAATATGAGACGAAGAAAATGGTTAGAATTGGTCTATGATTATGACTGTGACATTCAGTATCACCCTGGTAAGGCGAATGTGGTTGCCAATGCTCTTAGCAAGAAAAGTAAGAAGAAAGAGTTGGACTTGAATGCTTTGATCAACCATTGTTGTATTCGATTTCAGAACTTGGATTGGAAATTGTTCTTGAAGGTTCAGATTTTGTTCTTTCTGCCATGACGGCAAGATCCACCCTTAGAGATAGAATTGTTGCTCTGCAAAGTTCTGATCAGGAATTAAAGGAGAAGATTCAGAAGATTTCTTCGAATCCAGAGTTGGACCTTGATTTTGGTATGTCTATGGATGGTGCTTTATTGTTTAGAGGAAGACTTTGTGTGCCAGCTGTTGAAGAAATTAAGAAGGAAATATAGAAGGAAGCACACTAGTCTATTTTCACAGTACACCCAGGAAGTACCAAGATGTACAAGGATTTAAGGGAACATTTTTGGTGGATTGGTTTGAGGCCGATGTGGAAGATTTTGTGGCAAATTGTGAGACTTGTCAACGTGTGAAGGCCATTCAACAACCTGCATCTGGATTACTTCAGCCCCTTCCTATTCCTACTTGGAAGTGGGAAGACATTTCTATGGACTTCGTGACTAGCTTGCCCTGGACAAGTAAAGGCAATGATACGGTATGGGTAATCATTGATAGGTTGACCAAATCAGCCCATGGCATTCCTATGAAGATCACTCATACCGTGGATAAGCTAGCTAGGCTTTATGTGGACAATGTGGTGCGTCTGCACGGAGTGCCTGTGAGTATTGTTTCTGATTGTGATCCTAGGTTCACCTCAAGGTTTTGGAATAGTTTGCAAAAAGCCATAGGAACCCAGTTGAATTTGAGTATGGCTCATCATCCACAGTCTGATGGACAATCTGAGCGGACAATCCAGATTTTGGAAGACATGCTTAGGTCTTATGTTGTGGATATGGGTGGCAATTGGGATGAACACTTAGCTTTGGTTGAGTTTGTCTATAACAACAGTTATCAAGCGACAATAGTCATGGCTCCATTCAAGGCTTTGTATGGTAACACTTGTAGAACACCCTTGTATTGGACTGAGACTGGTGAAAGAAAAGTATTGGATCCGGAAATGATTGAAGCTACAAGTGCGATGGTTGATATGATAAGAGAAAGGATTAAGTCTGCTTAGTCAAGACAGAAATCCTATGCGAATAAGAGAAGGACCGATTTGGAATTTCAAATTGGGGAGAAAGTTTTCCTAAAAGTATCACCTATGAAGGGTGTGATGAGATTCGACGTGAAAGGAAAGCTTAGCCCTCGGTTCATCAGACCTTTTGAGATTCATGAAAAGGTTGGACCCGTCGCATATCGTTTGGCCTTACTCCCATCTCTTGCTAGAGTTCATAATGTGTTTCATGTGTCGATGCTTCAGAAGTGCATAGATAATCCGGAACACATACTACAGCAAGCAACTGAAGGACTTAGTGTTGATCTTTCCTATGATGAAGAGCCAGCCGAAATCCTAGACAAGAAGGACAAACAGTTGCGGAATCATACCATTCCTTTGGTAAAGATTCGGTGGAAGAATCACACCCCTAAAGAAGCTTTATGGGAGGAGGAAGAAGACATGCAAGAGAAGTTTCCTCATATTTTTGGAAGCCCAGGTACGCTTTCAATTTCGAGGACGAAATTTCTTTTAAGGGGAAGAATGTGAAATCCAACCCTAGCCTAACCCTAACCTTGACCCGGAAACCTTGATGTTTGTAGTTCCAAAGACCCGAAGTGGAGGAGGAAGAGATCTATGGGCCCTCTCAGTAGAAGACATGGTGTTTGACTCTGAACCCATGAAGATTGATGATGGTGCCCCATACTTGGAAGCTTTGTCAGTGTCTGATAAGAAACTGCACCTTGAAGAAGGGGAGTTTAGTTTATGGACTTCATGCACTCCAAGACTTGAATTCTCTGACCTAGACTAGTCATTTGAGATGTAGGAAGAAGCCCCTTTGATTTTGAGCTGATCTTGACTTCCATTTCCCTGTTTTGAGTTGCTGTCTTAGCCTGGTCGACTGGCCAGTCGACCAAGCCATTCAGCCAGCTGATTATTAAATCTGAGAATCTTTGGTCTTTAGGTCATTTTAGGCTCTAATTAAGTGGACTTCGTAGTTATAACCCTATTCTATTTCTATAACTCCTTGAGAACGTGGGAAGACTCCTCTTAGGCCTCTCCTTGGTATTGGTGAAGTGCTCTTGCAAGTTTCCTTGATTTTCTTCTCTAAGTTCATCTCCAAGGTATGTAATCCCACATTTCCTCTCTAATTCACTCTTATTTGATCTTGTTCTTGCTACTGAGGTTATGAAGAAGGTGTTGCAACCTTGCAACCACCTCTTCTACAATCTCTTTAATTTAGAATAAACCCCCTTTCATTCTATCAACGCTATGTTGCTTATACTTGATTTCTTAGCCTTTCTTATTATGATTTTCTTCATAACAACATGATTTCTTTTCCTAATCTAATTTTCTTTAACAAATAGGTCTGATTTTATGTTAGTACCTATGTCTAATCTATTGCTCATTATCCTATTGATTGAATCTCTGATTTCCCTTTGCATTTATGATCGTTTCCCTTGAAGAACATGGTTTTATCAAATTAGAAAGCTAGGGTTTCAAATTGGGAAGTCTTGATTTAATCCTTGTTTAATGTTAAATCTTCATTAGATAGTCTTAGTCTACTGTACCTAACATTCCTTTCAAATTTCGGAGTGATCCGAGTCCCGAAAGCTAGGTTTCAGATCAGATTTTCAGTTTCAGCCCCGTTACTATACATCTGTCGACTGGGTCAGTCGACCCAAGCAATCAGCCAGCTGAATACAGCAAGTGTGTTTTCATCCGATTCAATCCGTTTGACCTCCTATTTGTTTGACTTTTCTTTTGATATTGCATCTATGATTGTCTAGGGTTCAAGTACTAACTTTGGGACCATTCTATTTGATCTACGGACTATCTTCGATTCAAATTAAGGTAAGGATAGTTGTTACCATAATTACATAGAATGCGTGAATCTTGTTTCTATTTTGGGTACTCCTTAGATTCACTTTCATTATTGTATTTTTAATGTTGTATTACTGCTGTAAGTTCTTCAAGTACAGTAGTACCATGTTTAGGTATTCTTTGTTATTATGAATATTTATTCTCGTCATTACATATGTGACTGATTATGTTATTTGTATCTTTCTATATGATGAAATATTGGTTGTGTATGATATGATTGGATTGGGAGTGTGATTGATTAAGTATGATTTGGGATCGAGGAATGTCCTTTTGACATTTCTGTCCTTGGACATCAGTGGGAATATTATGGGATATTTCCAATGGTGCCCTTTGACGCTTTCCCAAATTATTAGATGTCATACACAGGGCTTGTCTAGCAGTGTTTTGCTAGGATGTCCTTGTTGTATTAGACCCGATTCGAAAGCGTATTGAGACCGAACGACCCGTGGTAGCAATGTGGATTTGTGGGCACTCAAGACCGTGTGTTATATCTGTGAGAGGTCATAGATCACATTGTGGTTACTCGTGAGAGGCCATTTATTGGTAGGGTTGCAAATAGTAGACTTGGGCTCGAGGGTGCTCGAGACCGGTGAGTTATATCCGTGAGAGAACATGAGAGCTTCTCGTCTATTATTTGTGGATGACCAATAGGGTTGATGAGTCCGTATTCCGAGTTGGTTGTAGCCATAGGATACGCTGACTCTAGTGTGAAGGATACCGGAAAGGATCCCGAGAGGGGAGGAATGGAAGTATCTAGATCAGAGTTGATATGACTAAGTAGATGACTTGCATTTGGCTAGGCTTGACCTTGACATGTGCCAATACTTAGACCAAACGGTGATGTGAGAGAGCAGTGACCTAAACCCCAGCCATGGATCTGTCCGTGAGGGATGCATGACCCATTACCAACTGATGATGAGTGATTTGAGACTTTTCCCAAGGAAGTATGGTGCTTTGACTTAAAGCATGTCTGCCAATAGAGACCAGCATACATAGAGTTAGATTCATATATGCATTGTCTGTTTCATATCATATTGCATCATGCTATGTTTTGTATCATGTTATTTATGTTATTGTGGAATAACTTGCCTTGCTGAGTTCTTTTAAACTCACTCCTTTTTGTGCAAATATCTTGTTAGATTATCCTGTAGGAACAGAAGAACATGATGGCCCATACTACAAGACACCCGTTGATGAAGCATATTACCATCAAGGTGCTTGCGATCACGAAAATTACACTGAAGATCCCTCAATTGATTATGCTACATACCAGGATTAGTCCCACCCTAGAGCGGAGGCAGTCATGTCTTGTTTCATTTTTTTATGTTTATGAGGATATACAATATAAGACCGAAGAGACATTAGCTTAGATGTTTATCCCTTTCTTTCCTTCTTTTGAGAACTGGATTGTAACCTTAAGTGCTATGGATCACACACCCGAGTATGCTAGGTAGGGTAGTGGTTGGGTGGATGTGACATCACTAGAGTCAGCATATCCTATGGCAACAACCAACTTGGACTATGGACTCATCAACCCTATTGGCCATCCACAAATAGTAAACGGGGAGCTCTCATGTCCTCTCACGGGTTGGTTATCGGTCTTGAGTGCCCATGAGCCCAAGTCTACAACTGCAACCCTACCAACGAATGGCCCCCACAATGTGATTCATGTCCTCTCATGAGTTAGTTACTAGTCTTGAGCGCCCACAAACCCCCATTGCTACCACGGGTTACTAGGTCTCAATACCCTTCCAAATCGAGTCTGATATAACAAGGACAGCCTAGCGAAACACTGCTAGACAAGCCCTAAGTATGTCAACCAATAATCCAGGAAAGAGTCAAGGGGCACCATAGGAAATGTCCCATACCACTTCCACTAATGTCCAAAGACAGAAATGTCGAAAGGACATTCCCCATTCCCAATTATACTTAAGCAATCACATACCCAAAATCAGTCATTCATATACACAACCAATAATTCAATACATAGAAAGATAATCAATCATACATGATCAAATTGATAAAAGAATCACATGAACAAGACCTATTGTAGTTGAAGAAGCTACAACAGTAATATACTTGTAAGAAAACTAAGACAACAACAGTATGAACATGCAAATCCGAATCATAAACCAAAGCTCATGCATTCTAGGTTATTAGAGAATCAACCATTCTTACCTTAAATAACCTCGAATAACTCCGGAGGATCAAAGAGGATAGGTCCAAGGTTAGCAAACAAACCCTAAACAAGCATAACTCAATCATTAAGAACAAACCCTATAAGATTAGAAGTCAAACGGATCGAAACAGACGAAGAAATCCATTAGTGTCAGCTTGGGCTGATTGGTTGGGTCGATTGGTCCAGCCGACCCAATGAACAGTACAAAGCAGAGTTTTGAATTTTGTTCCAAAACTCATCTTCTCGGATTCAAAACACTCCGAAAATTCAAAGGAACCTTTGGAATAGTAATCTAAGATTAACTAGCATAGATTAAACATCAACAATTATCAAAATAGTAGAATTCTAAGTTGATAAAAAAACAAGGTTTTCATGGAAAACAGTCCGTAGATTCAACAAAGAGGCTAGAGAGAATGAGGATTCACTCTAGAAGAATAACAGCAGTAGATCATAGATGAAAACTAACATGAGAACAGATTAAGATAGATTACTAACCTTACTGAGGAATAATCGGCGAAGAACTTGAGAATTCGCACCGAACCTTCCACACACCAAAGTGAGGGCTTGAGAGAGGTTCTCCACATTATCCAGAGGTTTTAGAAACAAGAGTGGCTGAAAACCACGTAGTCTCATTAAATAGAGCATCAAAACCCTAAACAAAAGATCTCAATCAAATCATGTCACTCTGGTCGATTGGCTAGGTCACTTGGCCCAGTCGACCCAGGCTGACAGCAAGCCCAAGTCAAGGAATTGAAGCACCAAACCTCAATATTTTCAAATGGGCTTCTCCCAACTCATCAAGCAACTCACCTAGCATGGAGGAATGCCTTCAAACCATGTCCAAATAGGCTTCAAGTCCATCAACCAAGCTCTTCTTCATCAAGGTGCAGGTTCTTCTCCAACTTTGACAAGGTTTCCAAGTATGGAACTCCATCATCAGCAATTTCCATGGGTTTTTGGTCAAACACCATGTCTTCCATTGAGATGGCCCATAGTTGCCTTCTACCTTCACATCAGGTCTTCGGACCTACAAACAACAAGGTTTCCGGGTTAGGGTTAGGGCTGGATTTCACATTCTCCCCCCTTAAAAGAAATTTCGTCCTCAAAATTGAAAGCCTACCTGCGTTTCCAAAAAGATGAGGAAACTTCTCCTTCATGTCTTCTTCCTTCTCCTAAGAAGCTTCTTCAGGGGTGTGATTCTTCCACCGAATCTTTACCAAGGGAATGGTACGATTCTGCAATTGTTTGTCCTTTTTGTCTAGGATTTCGGGTAGCTCTTCATTGTAAGAAAGATCAGCACTAAGTCCTTCATGTTCTCGTTGTAGTATGTGTTCTGGATTCTCTATGTATTTCGGAAGCATCGAAACATGAAACGCATTATGAACTCCTGCAAGAGACGGAGGTAAGGTTAAATGGTATGCAACAAGTCCAACCTTCTCGAGAATTTCATATGGTCCGATGAACCGAGGGCTAAGCTTTCCCTTAACATTGAATCTCATCACAACTTTCGTAGGTGAAACTTTCAGGAAAACGTTCTCCCCATAGGTCCTTCTCTTATCCGCATAAGGTTTATGCCTTGACTGAGCAGACTTGGTCCTTTCTCTTATCATGTCCACCATTGCATTTGTAGCTTCAATCATTTTCAGACCTAAAACTTTTCTCTCACCAGTCTCAATCCAATAGAAGGGTGTCCTACAAGTGTTTCCATACAAAGCCTTGAATGGAGCCATGCCTATTGTTGCTTGATAACTATTGTTATAGGCAAACTCAACCAAAGCTAAGTGTTCATCTCAATTGCCACCCATATCCACAATACAAGATCTAAGCATATCTTCCAAAATCTGAATTGTCCACTCTGATTGTCCATCAGACTGTGGATGATAAGTAGTACTCAAATTTAACTGGGTTCCCAAGGCTTTCTGCAAAGTATTCCAAAACCTTGAGGTGAACCTAGGATCTCTGTCAGAAACAATACTCACAGGCACTCCGTGCAAATGAACTACACGTCCACATAAAGCCTAGCTATCTTATCCATAGTATGAGTGATCTTCATAGGAATAAATGGGTTGATTTGGTAAACCTATCAATGATTACCCATACTGTATCATTACCTTTACTTGTCTGAGGCAAGCTAGTCACAAAGTCCATAGTAATGCCTTCCCACTTCCAACTAGGAACAAGAAGGGGCTGCAGAAGTCCAAATGGCGGTTGAGGAACGGCCTTCACACATTGACAAGTTTCACACTTAGACACAAAGTCTTCCACTTCGGTCTTCAAACCAATCCACCAAAAATGTTCTTTTAGATCTTTGTACATCTTAGTACTTCTGGGGTGCATTGTAAAAACTGACTGGTGTGCTTCCTTCAAGATTTCCTTCTTAATCTCATCAACAACAGGCACACAAAGTCTTCCTTTAAATAACAAAGCACCATCCATAGACATACCAAAATCAAGGTCCAACTTAGAATTCAAAGAAATCTTCTCAATCTTTTCTTTCAATTCCTGATCAGAAGCTTGCATAGCAACAATTTTATCTCTAAGGGTGGATCTTGCCAACATAGCAAAAAGAAACAAATCCGAACCTTCTGGAACAATTTCCAATCCAAGTTCTAAGATCGAAAACAGCAACGGTTTACTCAAAGCATTCGACAACTCTTTTCTTTTACTTTTCTGGCTAAGAGCATCAACAACCACAATCGCTTTACCAGGGTGATACTGAATATCACAATCATAATCAGAGACTAATTCCAACCATCTTCTTTGTCTCATATTCTTCTCCTTTTGGGTAAAGAAGTACTTTAGACTTTTATGATCTGTGAAAATAGCAATCTTCTCACCATACAGGTAATGTCTCCAAATCTTCAAAGTGAAGAAAACTGCAGCAAGATTTAAATCATGAGTGGGATAATTCCGCTCATATTCCTTGAATTTTCGAGAGGCATAAGCTACCACTTTCCCATGTTGCATCAAAATGCAACTGAAACCAATTTTTTACGCATCAGTGTAGACTGTCAGACCACTAGAGTCATCAAGTATAGTCAAAACTAGGGCACTCGACAATCTATCTTTCAACTCTGGAAAATTCTTCTCACAAGCGTCGATCCAAACGAACTTCTCTTCTTTTCTAGAAAGTTTAGTCATAGGAGCAGCCAACCTAGAAAAGTTCTCAATAAATCTCTTGTAGTAACCCGCCATTCCCAGAAAACTTCTTATTTTTGTCACGGTCTTCGGTCTATCCTAGTCGGCAACTGGTTTAACCTTCTTGGGATCAACACGAATACCTTTTGATGATACCACATGGCCGAGAAATACTACCATTGAGAGCCAAAAGTCACACTTGCTAAACTTAGCATAAAGCTTCTTTTCTCTCAATCTTTGCAAGGTGAAACTAAGATGTCTCACATGCTCTTCTTCATTCCTTGAGTAAATGAAGATGTCATCAATGAAGACGATCACAAACTTATCAAGCACATCATGAAAAACTTGATTTATAAGATCCATGAAAATAGCATAAGCATTAGTCAAACCAAAGGGCATAACTCTAAACTCATAGTGACCATATCTCGTTCTGAAGGCTGTCTTGAAAATGTCACTAGACTTCACCTTAAGTTGATGATATCTAGATCTCAAGTCAATCTTCAAGAACACGACTGCACGTTTCAACTAATCGAAGAGGTCATCAATCTTGGGCAATGGATATCTATTCTTTATGGTCAACTTGTTCAACTCCCAGTAATCAATGCAAAGACGCATGCTACCGTCTTTCTTCTTCACAAACAGGACCGGAGCTCCCCAAGGTGATACACTTGGCTATATAAAACCTCTATCTAAGAACTCATTTAACTGGTTCTGTAGTTCTTTCAGTTCAGTAGGTGCCATTCTATATGGGGCTTTAGATACCAGAGCAGCTCCTAGAATTAACTCAATCGAAAATTCCAAATCCCTATTAGGAGGCAATCCTGAAAAATCTTCCAGGAAAACATCCAATGAGCTTCTTCTCTTCCTTGACCTTGCTTCTAGGTGAAGCACTTTCCACTAATGAACAGACTTGCATCAATGCGGTCAAAGTCTTCTTACTAACTCTTCCTTTCTCACCTTGAAATCAAAAGCTGAATTTCCACCAATCTGAAATTGGATCTTCCTTGAAGAACAAAGAATCATAGCTTTATGGGCTGTCAACCAATCTATGCCCCGAATAATATCAAAGTCCTTCATATCAAGGAGTACTAAATTGGCTTTCAGATTCTTTCCACAAACCAAAATAGGACATTCTTCTAACACTTTATCTAGTCTCACAACAGATCTAGTAGGAGTACTAATCATCAAATAACTAGATAGGTTCTTGGGTGTCAAGTCAGTCTTTCTAACAAATGCAGATGAAATGAATGAATGAGATGCACCCGTATCAAATAATACAAAAGCAAGTATAGAAGTGACTAACAATGTACCTGTCACAACTTCATGGTTCGCATCATGTTCAATACTAAATATACTAAACACTCTTCCAAATGGAGGGGCAGGAGCACTCTTCGCTATAGAGGCAGACAACTAATTCGACTTCCGAGGGAAAGCACGAGCAAAGTGTTCGGTCTGCTTACAGAAAAAGCAAATGGGATCCCTTGGCACAATTGGAGGTACTTCCACTGGAGGCTTTTGATTCACCGGTCTAGAACTCACGTTCATTGGCCTAGTAACTGGAACATTCACTGCTTGTCTGTTCCCACTGAACTGGTTCTGCTGACCGGCTTGTGTAAATCCCAAACTTTGGCATTCACTCCTAGGCTGAAAAGCAAGAGTAGGATAGGGTGTAGGTCTAGTGAATCTCCTTTCCGATCTATCGACTAGATCGGGATTTCTTTGCTGCCACAACCTCTACACACCAGCGCTATCTTTCTCCACTTCTTCTAACTTCTTTGCATTTTGAACAATCTGGGCATAGCTCTCAATAGGGAGAACAGTGAGATAAGCCCTGATTGCATGTCGCAAACTCTTGAAGAATTTCTTTGCCTTGGCTCGATCAGGTCTCATAGAATCAGGGGCAAAGAAGTAAAGTTCTTCAAACTTTTGCTGGTATTCCAGCACAAAAAGAGGTCCTTGTACAAGAGCGATAAACTTGGCTTCCTTAGCATCTTTCACAGCTTTAGGGAAATAGTTCTTACAGAATGCATCCTTAAAAACTTCCCAAGTAACCACACCAGCATGTAAATCTTCAAGAATTAGACGGGTGGAGTTCCACCAGGCATCAGCTTCATGCTGGAGCTTCTGCTCAGCAAACGGAATCTTCTAAGCATCAGAACACTGCAAATTGCAAAAAGCCTTCTCTAGTTCCCACAACCACTTGTTCGGAAATAGGGTGTCCTTCTAAACACCAGTAAAAGTTGGCACTGCAACTTTAGAAAACTCTCCATCAGTCAGGTATGAGGAGTTCCAGCCAATGTTTCTGCATACGGAATAGCAGTTTGAGGATTTCCATTAGCAGCAGTATGGGTCACATTATGTAGAGTCATAAAATTCGTCATCATTTGATTTAACTAAGTAGCTTGCTGCTGCATAATATTGCCCATGATGTTGGCAATATCCTAGAAATTTCCCACTAGCGGAGCATTAGGGAGATCACTGGTAGTCTGGCCATTCAGAGGAGTTTGCTAACCAGGGGCACCATCAAGTATGGTCCCACTAGGTACTCTTCCAGGCTTGCCAAGGCTAGCACCAGTGTTACGATTTCTCAAATTAGCCATTCTGCAAAACCAGAGAAAATCAAAACACAAAAATTCAAAGATTCATTAATATACACTTGATCACATGCTTGGCATACTCAAATGAAACTTAGAATCGTCAATTTAGTTATCAAATAATCATTCATGGGTCCAAAAATCAAATTTCCAAAAATCCCCAAAATTGGAGCTTACTTGCTTCTTAGGGTTGATTGGTGGGTCGATTGGCCCAGTCGACCTAAGTAGTAGACCTCACATACTGTGCGTGAATTCTAACTTAAAATGACCCAAATTCAAATAAAAACACAATACAACATCCAAAACTTGTGAGCGAGCTTTGGGGAAAAGATTTTAAGGTCTCTCAAGGTCATTCAAGGTCACTTAGAGCTTCAACAACAACTCCATTGCATACATTGATCTTCAATCCAAGGTATACACTCTTTCCTTCTCTCAAAACTTTAAATCCTTACTTGCATTTGCAAAAATCATGAGATACTTGTTGCAATAGTTAGGAATCATGTCTAGGAACACTTAGAAACATGCTCCATGTAATTTTAACACAATGACATGCTTCTACAACAAGTTTTAACAAAATCATGCTCATTTTTCACTATTCACACCGCCGAAAATCCCCTTTTGAAAAACTTTAACCATTTTCAAACCACAGGGAATTTTGACACCAAACCACTTCCTACATGCTCGAAATGATATGGTAGATGTGTGCATGCAATTTGATTGTACCAATTTCACAAATTCCAAAAATCCAAATTTGACCTAAAATTGAAAATCCCTTTTTCTTTCTTGCTGAATTTTCACTTTTAGACCATGCATTTGATGGATTTTTCACAAAAAAAAAAAAAAACATGCTAAAATATTATTCCAAGTATTATGCACATGCTAGTATGTTTGAATCACATTTTCTTCGAAATTGGAAATTTTCAAAAATTACAAAAACGCCCTTCTTGCTGAATTTCTGCAAAAACAATACCATCAAACTTCCCTTGTCTTCTCAACAGATATCTACACTATGCCACCCAGAGGACGACAGGCAGGTGGTAGGAGAGGTAGAGGTAGGGGTTGAGTACCACTCCTTGAGCCACGTGAGGAGGTCATCCGCATGGATTGGTTTGTTACGCCTCAGGCAGAGTTCCTATATGAGGTGTACTTCGAGCACTACCGTATAGAATACGGTCGTATACTACAATTGCGACATCTCTAGACATTTTGGATCCGCTAGAGGTTCGATATCACGTAGTCGACGCATCTATTCACTGAGGATATGTCGGTCTATCATGAGTTAGTGAGGCTGTTCTTCAGCAACATGTCCCACTTTCGCAAGGGCATCATAGATTACCTACAGCTAGTCATTGAGAGTCAGGTCCGAGAGACACGAATCAGATTCTCCACCAGGACACAGGTAGAGATTTTTCAGGTATCATACTATCCACATGAGTGCATATGGATACCTATGGGTGCTGAGGTAGACTCCTTTCTACTTCCCTACGAGCTTCATGAGATCTACTCTAATCTTTGGGATTACACGAGGTGTTATAGTCCGTGGACCAGTGCTAGGATGACACCTTCTGCCAGAGTCATCGATCACATTGTGGGCCGAAACATTATCCCAAAAGTTGGACATCACCACTGGGTATCAGTGATGGAGGCTTTGGTGATATATCGGATCTACATGGGGTTCGAGCTTGATTTGTCCTTCATCGTCCAGAACACCATGATAGAGATAGTGGAGCATCCTTGAGTGTGGAACCTTTGCTTCGGTTGACTTCTGACACTCATCTTCAGACACTTTGGGGTGAGACTAGAGGACACAGAGGTGCATACTCAAGAGCTGGCGTATGACATCGGGACCAGGACCATTAGGCAAATGTAGCTTAGTCATGCCCTGAGGTCCGAGAGCGAGGATGATGATGAGGATACAAAGGATAAGGAGGATGCTGGTCCAGATAGTGTTGACCAAGTAGGAGAGGATGCAGAGATGCGTGAGGCTGATCCAAGTCATCATGAGATTCCCGCATCACACTTTGAGGCCGGATGTAATATCCAGCCCTATTCTAACCCTGACCCTAACCCGGATCCACTGTTGTGTTTAGGTCCGAAGACCCGAAGCGGTGGTAGAAGAGACTTATGGACCCTTTTGATTGATAATTATGAGTCAGAGATCGAGCCCATGGACATTGATGATGATACCCCTTGTTTGGATACATTGTCGGTGTTTAATGAAAGTCTGCGCATCGGAGATGAATGATTTAGTTGAAGTACCTAATGACCTCCCATGCACAATCCGAAGGTATTCCCCGAAACTAGACTTCTTGATTGAATTGTAGAAGAAAACCCCACTCAATTTGACCTTGTTTAGCCCTTCAAAACCCTGTGTGAAGTTGCTGATCTAAACCTGACTTTTCTGCTGATTTATATTTTGGTCGATCCTCTTTGGTCGATGCCATCGACCAAGGACCATCGACCAAAGTTTCCCAGTCAGCCAAGTTAATGATTCTTTGGAATATTCCTTATTCTATTTATACTAGCCTCGAGTTTGAGCCCTATTGCAATCATTTTCACTCCTGAGAATGTGGGGGGAGCTTCCCAAAGCAACCCCTAGGCATTTGTGAAGGATACTCCACCAAAACTCATTGTTAATCATTGTTTCTTGTCTCCATCAACAACTACAAGGTATGATTCATCATTCCACTCTCTATTCTATCTTTTTCTATTCTTTTGCTGTTGAGACCTTGGAGATGGTGCTGCAACCTTGCAACCATCACTCCAAGTGTCCTCTCTTGCTTAACCTATGATCCTCTTAGCTATCTATTGATGCTATGCCCCCATCTCAAGCCTAGCATATGTATTCTTTGATTTTCCTCTTAACATCATACCATTTTGTACAAAACTGAGTTGTATGGTATGCTATGTACATGTTTATCACTAGCATATGATTCCAATCGAATTTCTATAAGTTCCCCTAGCTAATGCATGCCTTTTCAATATCAATGCAATCAATTCCAATTCATGCTATGATGCTTGTCTCTTGAACTTGATAGCTCAATTTGGGGCTTTCTATTTAGACCATTGGATTATGTTTATTCCTTGATTTGTAGTGTCCTTATACTGTTCTTAAGCATTCCTCCAAGTTCTAGATTGATCCGAACCCCGGAAAACCAATTTCGGATCAAAACCCCCAAAATCCACTATTCTGTCCCGAAGAAGTTTTGGTCGATGCCATCGACCAAAGACCATCGACCAAAGTTGTTGCTGACAGCAACCTTAGCCAGTTTTGACCCGTTTAATATCCGATCTTCCCGACTTCTTCTCTAACTTATTATTGATGTTTGTTTAGGGTCTTAACATTTCTTTTGGACCATTCCTTGGTAATTCTCAATTCATCACTAATTCTCTCATCTTTATGATCACGCTCATATATTGACATTATCTGTTTTCTGCACTCTAATTTATTGAATCTTATCTTATTCATGATATCTATTACTAGTTGCTTTTACCTTGATTATTATTGTTCATGATTGTGTTATTGCATATGTGGGAGGCATGGTCCCTCGATTCTTGATCCTTGGACTGTGGATCAAATTCCTGGGTATGCCAGATAGGGTACTGGTTGGGTGGATGTGAAACCGGAGGTCCTTCACACACAGCTCCTGAGACACCAGACATGTATGCTCAGATGTTAGCTATGACTTCCATCCTGGAGAGGATAAAGGTCAGATAGGAAAGGATGGAGGCTCAGCTGACACAGGTCGTAAAGGATGTTAGAGTACTTAAAGAGCAGAGACAGTCTCCTAAATAGATTGTACTAGGATTTCCTTTTAGGCTTTATCAAATGTAACTCTTTTGTAAAAATTCCTAGAAATTAATGAAATTAGCTTTGTTTCACTTTCGTATTGTGTATTATGCATTTTCCTTTTATTGCATTAAATGATGTTTGTTAAATCATAATTATTGTGCATTATTCAACAAACATATTATGCTTCATTATTTACGTTTCTAGTCCAAGTTCTCTATTATTCACTTCTAAGAATACTTGAGTCATTTCTGGATCTATGACTTAGGAATGTTCCATTTTTGTTTCCTGTGGTTATGATTATCCTTGAACTATGGGCTCTGATACCACTCTGTCACATCCACCCAGCCGGTACCCTATCTGGCATACCCAAGTGTGTGATCCACAGCCCGAAGATCAGTATCGAAGTAATCAACCTCCCACATTCACAATAATATAATCAAGAACAAAACTAAATCGATGTTATACTATATTAACTGAAAGATGAAGATACATGTATAATCAGAGTAAGGAAAATGATACCAATATACAAACTGTCACATCCTCCCAGCCGGTACCCTAACTGGCATACCCGAGAGTGTGATCCATAGCCCCGAAGATCAAGTATCGAGGAAATCATCCTCCCACATATACAATAACATAATCATGAACAATAAATAATCAAGGTTTAAATATTATACACAAGGGTTCAAATCAAGAAATGAATAAACAATATAATCAGAGTGCGGAAAAATGATACTAGATATCTGAAGATATCAAAGAAGTAAAGTGAGGCGGAAACTCACTCCACAAATACAGCGAAACGTAGTATGTAAGTCTGAAAGGAATTACAACTAAAACAAAGGAAATAAGAAAGATAAACTAAACATAAGAGTCTTCTATCCTATAGATGACATCTTCAAAATAGTGGACTTCATCAATCCAATGGAGATGTTCCAACTCCACGTTGCCTTTAATTGTAGTACGCAACTTGATCAACTGAGGGATCATCAGAGTAATCTTGATTGTCGCCAAAACCTTGCGTGTAGTACGCTTCATCGGCTTGCGCTTCAACGTATTGTCCTTCATAGTAATCAGTACCTGCAGAATAGTCTAACAAGAGATTGTACAAAAAGGAATGAGTTTCGAAGAAACTCAGTAAGGTAGTTAATCCATAACAACATAAATAACATGTGGCAAAACATGACAAGATGCAATGCAATATAAAACAGATAATGTATGTATGCATCTAAACTCTATGTATGCTGGTCTCTATTGGCAGACATGCTTTAAGTCATAGCACAGTACTTCTTTAGGTAGGTCTCGCGTACGGCTCCTGTTGGTAGTGGGTCCGGCATCCCTCGAGACAACCATGGCTGGGGGTTAAGTCAACACTCTCTCACATAACCATTTGGTATAAGTTCCGGCACATGTCAGGGTAAAGCCTAGCCCAATGCAAGTCATCTACTCAGTTACATCAACTCAGGTCCAGATACCTCCATTCTTCACCCCGGGTGATCCTTTCCGGCATCCTTTCCACTAGAGTCCTAATAGTCCCGGACTACGGACTCATCAACCCTATTGGTTATCCACATATGGTAAATGGGAAGCTCTCATGTCCTCTCATGGGTTGGTTACCGGTCTTAAGCACCCATGAGCCCAAGTCTAGCAATATGCAACCCTCCAATACATGACCCCCACAATGTGATTCCCAGCCTCTCACGGGTTGGTTACCGGTCTTGAGCGCCCGTGAATCCCCATTGCTGATACCCTTCTGAATCGGGTCTAATATAACGGGGACATCCTAGCCAAACACTGCTAGACAGTCCTAGGTATGACAACCAATGATTCGGGAAAGCGTCGATGGGCATCTTCGGAGAACATCCCATACTATTCCCTCCGATGTCCAAGGACAGAAGCGTCAAAAGGACACTTCCCAATCCCAAACCATACTTAAGCAAACACATTCTCAGATCAGTCATGACATACACAACCAACAAGTCATCATATATAAAAGAGAATGTAAACATAATCTAATCAAGTAGAAATAAACAATTCATATACTTGAATAATGAAAAAGAATACATAAATAAGTACTGCTATACTTACAGTAGTATATCAGAATATAAAGTACAACAACAGTAAACAAACTCATAGTTTTAAAAAGTAGAAACCAGAGAGCATGCAATCTATGTAGTTAATGAGATAACTGTCCTTACCTTCTAACTCGTAAAGGAACTTAGTGAATCAAGTAAGACCTTGACTAAACCTGAGAAGAAAGTCCTAAACAAGTGTATACAACATATTAGGAAAGATACATAGAAGGAAAGATATCAAAACAATCAAAACAAACCAAGAATGAGGTTGCTGTACTCATTGGTCGATTGGATTGGTCTACTGCCCCAGTCGACCAATGAGTTGACCAACCGAGACAGTAGCCTTCAAGAATCAGAATTTTTAGAATATGAAACCGAATTTGGTGGTTCAAAAGGGTACAAAATCAGGGGGAAACTACAATGGCAGCATCCTAGTATGTAGAGAACATCAAACCACTAAACAAATCAAGTTTCCAGGTTACAACTTAGGAACCAAAAAGTTAACCTAATTAGGTTAAACATGGATCATGAAGAAATCATGGTATGATCAAGGATAAAGATCTAGAGGATGATAGGTTACAAATCTAGTAAAGAAAACTCATTGATTGGCTATTAACAGGATCAATAAAATAGATCCGTGAAACTAGGGTTTCAACCTTTTTGGCTCACAAGAAAAGGTTGAAAACATGGAATGAAAGGGAAGTAAATTGTTGGCCAGTTACAACAAGAAGAATTATAGAAGATCAAATTTAGATTAACATAAATATTACCCATGAGGTTTCCCTCACATGGGAGGTTACCAGAGGTTTCCAGAAAGGTCATACAAGGGTTAGGGTTTCAAGAGTTTAACTGGCTAGGGTTAAGATCATAACGATGATCATGGATCTCAAAGAATAGAATGAGATCATGGAATAGATGGTTGCAAGAGTGCAGCATCTCCTTCCTGATCTCAATCAAGAACAAGGTTGAAGAAAAGAAAATTAGAGATTGAAAAGAAAAGAGATCATAAACATACCTTTGATGCAAGAGGATGAAGATTCCTTCAGTTTTTGCGAGATATCAACCAAGGATGCAAGGGAATTGATTAGAATGGAGTTCTAACTCGTTCTAGAGGCTTAGGAGGCAGATGAGGCGGAGTAATCCCGAGATTACACTTAAATAGAGTAGCCACGACCTAATTAGTAAAAACAGACTCAATTGGTCGATTGAATTGGTCGACTGGTCCAGTCGACCAATCAGAACAGCAGCTTCAAAATGTGGATTTGAAGGCTCAGATCAAGTCCAAACATCAAGGGGTTTTGCACACACTTAAAGTAACTTACCTAGGAGGTAGAAATGCCTTCGAACCAATACAGAGAGCACTCCAAGTCCATCAACTAATCCAATCTTCATCAGGGTGCAGTTTCCATAAATGGAACACTGACATCAACACTCGTGGAATTCAATCCAGCCACCAAGTCTTCTACTGAAATGGCCCAAAGCTAACTTCTTGCCTTACTTTGGGTTGCTAGACCTACAAACAACAGTGTTTCCGGGTCAAGGTTAGGGCTGGGTTTCACACAAACAAATATAGAGTGTAGTGGAAAAATCACTCTACAATACAGCGGAATTGTAGATCAAAAGTAAAAAGAAATATTACAACGGATTCCAAAAATAAAAGGAATAGAAAAATATAATCAAACTAAACTAGTGTCTCTTCAAGCCTATAGAGAACACTTCTAAAAGCATAAGTCTTAGTATCTAGATAACGCTGAACTAGCACATGGGTGTGACTAATCCTAGTACGATACATCGTCACCGTGGAATTCTTCATCATTGTAGTTACCATAGCCAGCACCTTGGGCGTAGTATGCGTCATCCGGTTGGGCCTCATATTATTGGCCTTCATAGTCATCAGTACCTGCAGATAAGTTTAACAAAGATGTTTGCAAAAAGGAGTGAGTTCAAAAGAATTCAGCAAGGCAATTTATTCCATAATAACATAGTAAAGCATGATAGCAAATCATAAAGAATGCAAGATGATATAAAATAGACAATGCATGTATGAATCTAACTCTATATATGCTAGTCTCTATGGCAGACATGCTTTAAGTCATAGCACCATACTTTCTTGGGTAAGTCCAGTCACTCGGTTCCAGTAGGTAATGGGTCCTGCATCCCTTGGGACAATCCATGGCTGGGGTTTAAGTCACCGCTCTCTCACATCACCATTTGGTATAAGTATTGGCGCATGTCACAGTAAAGCCTAGCCCAATGCAAGTCATCTACTCAGTCGTATCAAGTCAGATCTAGATACTTCCCCTATTGCTACAACCAACTCGGACTACAGACTCATCAACCGTATTGGTCATCCACAAATAATAGATGGGAAGCTCTCACGTCCTCTCACGGATCATTTCACCGTTCTCAAGCGCCCGTGAGCCCAAATATAGCTATTTGGAACCCTACCAATAAATGGCCTCTCACGAGTATCCGCAACGTGATCTATGTCCTCTCACAGATATGACTCACCGGTCTTGAGCGCCACAAATCCACATTACTACCACGGGTCGTTCGGTCTCAATACCCTTCCCATTTGGGTCTGATACAACAAGGACATCCTAGCCAACACCACTAGACAAGTCCTATGTATAAATCCAATAATCCGAGAAAGTGTCAATGGGCACCATCGAAAACATCCCATACTATTCCCTTTGATGTCCAAGGACAGAAATGTCGAAAGAACATTCCCCAATCCCAAATTATACATATTCAATCCCATTCCCAATTCCATCATATCATACACAAATGATATTTCATCATATATAGAAAGTATAACATAATCAATCGCATATGTAAATAACAAAATGAATGTTCATGATCATAAGAGAATGTATAAACATGGCACTACTGTACTTGAAGTACTTACAGCAGTCATATAGTGTAAGAAATACGATAAAGAAAGTGAATCTACTAAGTTTCCAACATCGAAATAAGATTCATATATCCAATGTAATTATGGTAACAATCGTCCTTACCTTAACTCGAATAAAAGATGGTCTGGATATCAAGGAGAATGGTCCCAAGGTGAGTACTTGAACCCTCCCTAGACAATCATATGTGCAAAATCAGAAGAAGAATCAAGCAAATCGGAGGTCAAACGGATCAAATCGGACAAATGCCTCAAAGCTGTATTCAGCTAGTTAACTGGCTTGGTTGACTGACTCAGTCGACCAGGTGAATAGTAATGGGGCATATTTATGAATTTTGATCCGAAACCTAGCTTTCGGGACTCGGATCACTCCGAAATTTGAAAGGGATGTTAGGAATAGTAAATGAAGACTATCTAATGAAGATTTAACATAAAACAAGGATCAAATTAAGAATCCCCAATTTGAAACCCTAACTTCTAACTTGCAAAAATCATGCTCTTCAATGAAATCGATTGCAATTGCAAGGGAAATCAGGGAATCAATTAAGGGAATGATTAACAATATATTAGAATCAATTACTAACATGAAATCAGACTTAGCATACTATAGAAATCAGTTTAGGAGATGAAATCATGTTGCTATAAAGAAAATCATGAGAATGCAAGGTTAAGAATCAATATAGGGAGCATAGCATTGATAGAATGAGAGGGGTTTATACAAATGCAATGAGAGAACAAAAGAAGAGGTGGTTGCAAGGTTGCAGCACCATTTTCATAGTCTCAATAGCAAGAATGAGAAGAGGTGGTTGCAAGGTTGCAGCACCATTTTCATAGTCTCAATAGCAAGAATGAGAAGAGGTAGGAGTAGATTAGCGAGAGAATGAGAGATTACATACCTTGTAGAAGAAATTTGAGAAGAAAAACTATGATTCTTGAAGAAGACCTTCACCAATGCCAAAGAGGGGCCTAAGAGGAGTCTCTCCATGTTCTCAGAGAGTTCTAGCAATAGAATAGGGTTAAAGCCACGAAGTCCACTTAAGTAGAACCCAAAATGACCAAAAACCCCAAAATTCTAGGGCTTAAAATGCAGCTGGCAAACGCTTGGTCGACTGCTTGGTTGACTGGCCAATCAACCAGCCAGTCGACCAAGCAAGAACAGTAACTTAGATTAGGGAAATGAATGGCCAAATCAACTCAAATTCACTTGGGCTTTCTCCTACAACTAATCAACTAATCTAGGTCAAAGAATTACCTTCGAATCAAGTCCGGAAGTGCATTAGGTCCATCAACTAAACTCCCCTTCTTCAAGGTGCAATTTCTTATCAAACATGACAAGGCTTCCAAGTATGGAGCACCATCATCAAACTCCATGGTTTTGGGGTCAAACACCATGTCTTCTACAGAGAGGGCCCACAAATACCTCTTCCTTCACTTCGGGACATTGGATCTACCCTAAGGGAAAGGTATGACATGACTTCCTAAGACTTTCAAAGATAGCAACACTGTTATCAAAGTCCAACTTCAAGGTCAAACATTAATCAAACCTTTCTTCACCCAAAACATATAGGGTGTCCTGGCTAGGTTTGGGCTGGATTTCACATTCTCCCCCCTTAAAATAATTTTGTCCTTGAATTTGGGAGAGTACTAGGCTTCCAAGGAGATGGAGATACATCGCTTTTATCTTGACTTTCTTCTCCCAAAATCTATGGAAAACAAACAATAAGTCTTTTGTAATAAAAATAGAGTAAATCTAACATGCTTTGAAATCAGAAACAATTAGAAGGGGTTAACAAATCATGAAGCTCACACTTGATTTCTCTTCAAAATCATCATGTGGAGAAATTACAAGGTTATAGAGTGTATGGAGATCCACTCTAGAACAACAGAGATAGAAGGATCAGTCATGGGAATGACTTAAGATCATCCTCCTATCAAAGGGAATAAAAGGCATAAGAAGAAATATAAGAGAGAATAGGTCAGCTTTGGGGTAAACTTCTACCAAACGAAACTAGGCAATTCGTACGGTAGAGAATAAATCAACCAACGCATATGATATGTACGCATTTGGCATAGCAGCAAGGATAGGGTTAGGTGGGATTTCACAGTCAGAATTACAATTAGCCTAGTGCAAGTCAACTACTTAGTCACATCAACCTAGGTTCAGATACTTTCTCTCATGCATCTCACAATCTTGGATTAGTACCCTTCCCTAATAGAGTCATCATATCCTATGGCACTAACCATCTTAGACTACACTGACTCTTAACCCTATTGGTCATCTACATATAATGGACGGAAAGCTCTCATGTCCTCTCACAGGTTGGCTACCGGTCTTGAGCGCCTATGAGCCCAAGTCTATTATATGCAACTCTACCAATGAATGGCCCCCACAATGTGGTTGTGTCCTCTCATGGGTTGGCTACTAGTCTTGAGCGGCCACCACCCCACACTGCTACCATGGGTCACTCGGCATCAATACCCACGCCAGTAGGGTGTGATATGACAGGGTTTCTAACCAAACACAACTAGACTTTATAGTAATGACATCCAATGATCATGAAAAGCTCCAAGGGGCATCATAGGATTGTGTCCCATACCACCTCCACTGATGTCCCAAGGTAGAAACACTCAAATGGCATTCCCAATTCACAATCACAACCTACATTCGCATTAAAAGATGTTTTTAATCACATTCTCAATTTACAAGTCATTCCAAGTCCAAACAGTCACATGATCATCATAAATCAATAACTTCATTAATCATCTATATTCTGAAATTTTAGAGTCATAGTAATCATTTCTAAACCCTAAAACAGCAATATGTAATCATATATTCATGTTCCATAATAAACAAGAATGTAAGTATGGTTATATGCAACTAAACATCCTCACCTTGCAATCGATTTGCAACCTTTGTAACTTAGGTCAAAGAGTGAGTTCACGCTTCTCAAAAAGTCCTAATAAAATGTTGGTTCAATGTTAGAAACAACCCTTGAGGTATGGTGTTGAAAAGATAACAAACAACCAACTTGGTAGTGGGTAGGTTGCCTGGGGCAACGAAAGCAATCAACCCACCCATGAAACTGCTAGACTATGGGTGGGTCGCCTGGGGCAACCAAGGCTCTGTGTGCAAAGAGGATGTGATTAGATTGACAATAAACTTCTCGTTTTGGTTCTAAACTATTCAGAAATTAATTAGAAAATTCTGAAATCATAGTAGGACATTACCTAACATAGTTTAAAGATCAATCATACCAAAAATAGTGAAAACCTAACGAATCCTATATTAGGGTTTCTTTGAAATCTTACTGTGAGATTCACGAAAGAGCTAGAGTGAATGGAGATTAAATCTAGAGCAAGAAGGATAGAAGAGATAGGTCATTACAACAAGTATAAACCTTCCTCTAGGTCTTGACAGTAGGTAGAATCAATCAAAAGAGGAGAACTAGGATGAAGAAGATAAATACTAACCTTTTAGAAAGAAAAACGATGATTGGAAACCTTGATAGACACTTTCCACACTTTTCTTCACCTTGGAGAGGGTTCTCTTGAGAAGCTCTGACATTTTTTGACGGCTTTAGAATATAATGACATGTTTTAGGATGAAAAATCATTAAAAAGGGCTTCAAAAACATCAAATATCCAAAATGCCCTTTTGCCCCGAAGCTAGGTGGGTTGCCTAGGGTGACCAGGACAGGCAACCCACCCCTCATACTTTTGCTCCAGGAGTGGTATTGATGCTCCAAAAGCCCTAGCTCAGTCTTGGGTCCTTTTCTAACTTAATGAAGGGTCTTACTGATTTTTTTGGTACCTTCTACTTGTATCATCATTGTACTCTTAATCCATCTACCAAGCCCTTCAATGTCCAAGTTAGACCTTCTTCCATAATCTGACAAAACTCCCAACTTAGCATCATCTCCATAACTTCCATTGGTTCAGAGTCTAATCCAATGGTTTCAACTTATATGGCCCACAGTTGCCTTCTTCCCGATCCAGGATTTCAGACCTACAATATAGATTTTTGGATTAGGGTTTTGTGGGATTTCACATTCCTCCCCCCCCCCCCCCCCCCCCCAAAAAAAAAAAAAAAAGAAAGAAATTTCTTCCTCAAAATTGGAAGAGTACCTGGGTTTTTGAAGAGATAGGGATACTTTGATCTCATCTCATCTCCTTTCTCCTAAGAAGCTTCTTCGGGGGTATGGTTCTTCCACTAGATCTTCACCAAAGGTATGGTCTTGTTCCAAAACTGTTTGTGTGAAATCTAGCTCAAACCCTGACTCGAAAATCTATATTCTAAGTCTGAAGACCCGAAGTGAAGGTAGAAGACAGTTGTGGGCCATCTCAGTTGAACCCATTGAGTCTGATCCTAAGCCAATAGAGATTGATGATGAAGTTCCTTCTATGGAAACCCTGTCTGATTTTGAGAGGAAGATGCAGCTTGTTGGTGTTGAGCATGTATGATAGATTTGAGTCCTAGATAGACACTTTTTGAAACGTCCTACAATGCTAGGTAAGACACTTTGTTGTGTTGAAAAAGGACCCAATGGAACTTGTGCTTTCGGGGACCAAAATCTGAATTTTGACCTTACTGCCTACTTTGGTCGATTAGCCTTGGTTGCTTTAAGAGATCAACCACCAAGCGACCAAAGGTGACAAGGGCAGCTTGGTCACTCCTTGGAATTTTGGGACTTCGAAGCCCTATATAGTCTATTTTCGTTCTAATTCGTCTAATAATATTCTAAGGATGTCAGAGAACATGGGAAGCACCTCTTAGCACCCTCATCGAAGCTTTGGAAGATCCTAGGGCATTCACTAAAGTTCTTCTGTTGAATCTTCCTCTTCAAGGTTAGAAATCGCTCTCAGTCTCTCTAAGCCTACTCTATCATCTATTTCTACCCATCTTTGTGATTATGAGGAATGTCTCATGCCACTTCTATGACCTTTCTTTAAATCCTCATAGTCTTAGAGTGAATCCCCATTCACAATATTACTCCCGTGAACTACACAGGATGTTTCGAAAGGAAGTTTTGTGTAGCCTTCACGAATGTATATTCATTCAGAATTTTGATTTCTACATCATGTTTGATCTATTCCTAGGATAGTTTTCGACCATGATCTATTGTTCCCTCTTTCCGAGAGTGAATTCCCATTCTCTCTAATCTCTCCGTAAAATCCACAGACTAATATCGGTAAGAGCCTATTTTATGATTCAATTGGATTTCTTTTCCATTGACCATATGAGATGTTTAAACCATGCTAGATAGTCTTATTTTACTGTTAGTAATCTTCCCTTTTAATTTCGGTGTGTTTTGAATCTCGGAAGATGAGTTTCCGATCAAAATTTAGGATTTTTGTCCGTACAGCAGACCTTTGGTCGCTTAAGCCTTAAGCGACCAACCAGAAGCGACCAAGGTGGACAGTGATGGCAACTTCCACTCTTTTGGTCAGTTTTCATCTCCAATCCTAGGCGGTTTGTTCCTAATACTTAAAACTATGTTTGTTTAGGGTTTCTTTGGTAACTTTGGACCTACCCTTTGATCTTTTCTCTTTAGTTTTCGAATCAAGTTAAGGTAAGGACGTTCGTTTGCTAATAACCTAGTTTACTTTCTTACTTACATTGAAATTGATATGCATGATCTTACTACTATTTTCTTAGAACTTGTTTATAATTGAATCACTTCTATAACTATGTAACTAAAGTAGGATATCACTTATGTGAATCACTTATCGATTACGAATATGAATGATTGGATATTACTTATGAGAATTGTTTACCAGTTATGAATATGAATGATTGGGTTGTGATGTGATTGCCTAAGTTGTGACTGGGGAATGAGGAATGCCATTTTGGCATTTGTTTTTGGACACCAGTGGAGGTGGTATGAGACACTTTCCTATGGTGCCCGTTGGCGCTTTCCTGATTACTAGTTGACATACTTAGGGCATGTCTAGCATTATTTGGCTAGGAAAACACTGTTATATCAGACCCTATCGGAGGGGAATTGAGACCGAGTGACCCGTGGCAGCAATGGGGATTTGTGGGCGCTCAAGACCGGTAACCAACCCGTGAGAGGACACATGTCACACTGTGAGGGGCCATTAATTGGTAGGGTTGCATTTAATAGACGGGCTGGGCTCATGGGCACTCAAGACCGATAACCAACCCGTGAAAGGTTATGAGAGCATCCCGTTTATTATTTGTGGATGACCAATAGGGTTAAGAGTCCGTAGTTTGAGTTGGTCGGAGCCATAGGATACGATGACTTTAGGGGGAAAGGTACTGGAATGGACTGCCTAGGCATGAAAGGGAAGTTATGATACTGGAACGGACTGTCTAGTGCATGGAAGGGAAGCATCCGACCCTAAGTTGATATAACTCAGTAGATGACTTGCATTAGACTAAATTTAACCTTGACATGTGCCAATACTCATACCAATGATGGTGAGCGATAATGTTGCCCTAAACCCCAGCCATGGAATGTCCAAGAGGGGTGCAGGACCCAATTTCCACCGGAGACCCAAGATACTAAGATGGTTGAGGGAGAGTGATTTGAGACCTACCCAGAGGAGTATGGTGTTCTATCTTAAAGCCTGTCTGCCACTAGAGACTAGCATATATAGAGTTAGTAGCATACTTACATCATGTTTCATATCATATCACATATTGATTGTTCTGAATCTTTGCAAGTGTTATTTGTGAATGAACTACTTGTTGAGTTCTTTTGAACTCACCCCCTTTGGGGACAACGTTTGTTAGATCTTACTATAGGTACTGATGACTTTGAGAACCAAGACTACGAGAACGTGAAGGATGACTCATATGGATTGCAAGATACTAGTTGTTATGACTATAACGGTGAAGACTTCCAGTGTGACGGTGAAGTGTACCAGGATTTAGTCATGATCTGGAACTAGTGCACCAGCATTAGGATACTGAAGTCTTCGAGCGTATTTAATTTGAATTGAAATAGACCTACGATTAGACTAAATCTTATTCTTATTCTTATTTGTTTTGGTTGTAATAGTTTATACTTTAGATCTACCTTAGAGGTTTGATCTACTCTTCTGCATTTTGAATTATAGAGTAATTTTATGCTATACTCTATACTTCGATTATTCCTTTGGTATCATATTTTTCGCACTCTGATTTGATATTGTAATCTTTCTAAGAACCATTCGTTGATTATTTCCTTAATAATATTTATATATTGATTTATTCATTTTCTTGATTATATTATTGTGAATGTGGGAGGATGATTGTCATAAATTGATCTTCGGGGCTGTGGAACACACACTCGAATATTGCAGTTAGGGTACCAGCTGGGTGGATGTGACAGTTTGTCTTTCTTATCAAAGATCTTGGCTGGTTCTTTAATATAGGTAAGTTTGTACCTAGACCTTCTGGTTCTTGCTGGGGGAGATGCTCAGGATTTTCCACACATTGACGTAGCATCGATATGTGGAGCACATCATACACACCAGCTAATGATGAGCGTAAGTCTAATTGGCATGCAACCGATCCAACTTTTTCAATGATCTCATATGGTCCGATGTACCGAGGGCTAAGCTCCTATAATGCTGAAACTCATTACACCTTTCATGGGTAACACTTTCAGAAAAAACTCTTTCTCTTACATGGAATTCTAGATCAGTCCTTTTTTTTGCATACGACTTCTGTCTTGACTGTGCTTTCTTGATTCTTTCTCTGATCATATCAATCATTACACTTGTAGCTTTTATCATTTCTGGACCTAGAATTCTTCTTTCATTAGTTTTGCTCCAATACAACGGGGTTCTACAAGTGTGTCCATACAATGCTTTGGAAGGAGCCATGCATATCTTTGATTGATAATTGTTATAGGCGAATTCCACCAAAGCTAGATGTGCATCCCGATTAGCTCTCATATTTACCACACAAGATCTGAGCATATCTTCTAAGATCTGAATTGTCTGCTCAGACTGTTTGTTGATTTTTGGATGATGAGCTATACATAGATTCAATTGAGTTCCTAAGGCTTTCTGCAGACTATTCCAGAATCTAGAGATAAATCTTGGATCTTTGTTTGATACCATACTTACTCGAATTCTGTGTAGATGAACTACATTGTACACATAAAATCTTGCTAGATGGTGTATGTGATATTCATAGGAATAAAATGTGCTAATGTATTCAATCTATCTATAATCACCCACACAATTTCTTTTCCTTTGCTGGTACAAGGTAAGCTAGTAAAGAAGTCCATGGTAATGTCTGGATATTGTCTTTCCTAAACTTATTCCTATCAATTGTGATCATAGTAATATTATCTTTATAAAGCTAAAGATGGAAGACAGAATATGCAACGAATGAGGAAGACAAGCATACATACCTGGCTAGAGAAATCATATATAAATCATGAAGATACGAAAAGAATGTGAATGGGTTGGGGCGCTTTGGAGAAACGAAACAGCAGAGATGGTCGGTGGAACCAACGAAGTCTTCGTGGATGACGATGACACGTTGTTGACTCTGGTGGAAAAAGCAGACTCGGACGTTCTCTTGTGCAAGCGTAAAATGATGGACGGACGGCCATCAGACTTGATCTCCGAGAAAAGAGTAAAAGTGGACTATGTTGAAGCTCCTAAGGGTAGCAAGAACCACCAATGGCAAAAGCAACTTCCCAACAATTCCATACCTCTTCAAAGCATACAAAAAGAGGCTGCGAAGTCATCAATAACTGAAAACGAGGTCCTCAGAGGTGGCGAAGCTGGTGGCAGCGGCAGTGGACCCTGTTTCAAATGCGGCAAATTGGGTCACTGGGCTCGCGATTGTGATGCCCTAGCCGGAGGTGGTGGTGGTGGTGGAGGTAGCAGGGAAGGAGCAGAGCGCGAGAATAATGATCCTTCTGTGGTGGAGAAGCCGTGTCCATGTGGGTTGGGTACTTGTTTGGTTCTCACTGCCTACACTGAGAAAAATCGTGGTCGCAAATTCTACAGATGTCCTGTTCGAGAGGTAAGTAAGTTATTTCTCGTTTCCCTCTCTCTTTTCAATCATAGGAAGGCGTTCACCGAAGTTGAAAAGGGTGTTCTATAAATTTGATCAGCTTGTCTTGTTAGGTCTTTTTTTTGGGTATTCTGTGGTTTGGCATTTTTAATTTGATGCACTGAATAGTTGCCCTGCTATCCCACAAAGGAATATACTTCAGTGGGTTTGGAATGTTTACTGGATTTAATGAGTTAATAGATTCTCACTATGTTTCTTATATTGGTTGGTCTTTTGTGGTAGCTAAATTGTTTATTATTAATTTTGGGTTATGTTCGATATGCATTTCACTGTTTTGAGTATAAAAATTGAAATTGATATGTGGACCCCAATTTTTGTACCCGACTTCAAAGATACACCTGCTCCAATATATTTTGGTAAACAACCTGAATGATCCAATTCATGAGATTTGTGATGGAAGTAGGGGCTTGGACTTCCTATCACTGATCTCGTTCTTTGGTGGGGGTGCGGGGTGTAACCCTGCACTATGGTACGACATCAGGTCGACCCATTTACCTGATTAAAGTCTATAAATATATACCCTATGTTCTCTTATGGAGCTAGTTTGTGATTTTGAATTTTCATTCTTAGAGTTTTGGGTGAAAATTTTGTAATACTATTCTAGTGATTGGGTGAGAGGTCTCCATTGTAATCTTCTTAGTACATAGTGAAAGTGTTTTTTCTTTGGCCATGGACATAACACACCATGTTGATGTATGAACCATGTTAAATCTCCATGTTCCTTCAATTTGTTCTTGTGTCTCTTCATGATTTCTTGGTGTTTGTTTTAACAAAAATCAAAGAATCTATTGGTTGATGATATTTCCTTTTTTTGGTACAAATATTTGGATGGTCTTTTTTTTTATTCTTTATGTTACTAAAAATGTGACAAGTACAAATAGGTGATGAGAGGCAATTGATCTGGTATGCTGCGTTAAAGCTCTTTCATCCTTTCATTTTCTTTCTTTTAATAGATAATTCAATTCGGTACTTCGCCATGTTCGGAAAAAGCTTAAGTTAGAAGTATTATTTTTAATAGGTTCATTGTTTCCGGTCGATTGAGTGTTTGCTATTTCATACATAGTCGTCAAGAAGACAAGGCGAGGTGAGGTGATGGAGGACAATGAAAACCAAAGCAGCACCAATCAAGGCTCCAAGGTGTTGCCTAAGCACAAATTGACACCAGGTCGCCTTGATCCAAGAAAGGGCAAGGATGCCTTGACAACCATGATTTCATATCTCATCAAAAGACATAATTCATTAGTCACTATAGGTCAAATGAGTAGTTCTGTTTGTAAACTGCACTGTACTTTGCTTTTGCAAATTGGCAATTTTTTTCTTTTTCTGGGTGGGAGATGGTTTGATGCAGGACAAAATTGAAGACCAACGTCCTAAACACTGTTCATGTGAACGCTGACAGTTCCTTACTTTCCCTTGATGAAGCTACTAGACAATCCTTTCAGGTCTAAAGCCGGATCTTGTGAAGAAGACTTTAAAAGGGTCAATGTTGTCTACGCATGGGTATATAGAAGCTCAGTTTAGTTTCTATTTTACTAGTTATTAGTTTCTACTTTAGCCATTATTGCTTGTGGCTGAAACCATAAAGGCTACTAGTTCCTATAAGAAGTTTCTAATTGTAGTTAATTTCTATTGCCATTAAGTGGTAGCTTCATTAGTCACTATTTTAATTTTGTTTCTGTTTTTTCAAGAAGCTACTATTTCTTAAGTTTCTAATTTTGTAAGCTGACCTATTCCATTAAATAGACAGCCCCTTCTGGATGGAGACAATTAAAACTAAGGAATGAATGTTGAGGCATTATTGCATTCAAATATGGGAGTACATCCTTGTTTTAACAGCTGGGATAGCTGTGGGTGAGAGTCCTAGGCTGAGAAAGCCATTCTCCTGACCCCCCCTCCCTCTTCTCTATCTTCTAGTTCCCTTATTTTAGACTGAACGCCAAATAAATAACGATAAGAAATGAAAACAGATGAAAGACAAGGCAAATATTTAGCATGTTCGAGGTATCCAGCCCCCAGGCAGCCTAAAAGAGCCTAGAAGGGCCCCAACCCCATTCGAAATAATGCCCAAACAAAGGGGGGCCGAATCTGACCAAGGGGCAAAATGGTCATTTTATCCCCTAGAATTGAGTCTATTTAGTAAGGTTAGTTCAGAATTAATTCTGATTTTTAATTTTGTTATTATTTTTTTTTCTCCCTAAATTGGAGTCTTAGTGATTAAGTGTTGTTTTCTTTTATTAAGAGTCTTTGACTTGTAAATTAGGAAAGAGTTATTTCCTAATAGGGAGTCCTAATTTTTAGGTGTTAGTCTAGTAAGTTTGGGTTGTTTAACAACCAAGTTTTCTTATTTGAGTCCAAGTCCTTTGTTTCAGGCTATAAATAGCCTTTTTAGTCTAAGTTATTTTCAGATGGGATGAATTGAATAAATTTAGTTTTGAGAAAATAGACTGGTATAGTTGTGGGATCCCTGGGAGGTGACCTGCAGCTGGATTTGTGCACTGTTCTTCGACCTCAAGATCTTCAATCACCAAGTCAATCATTCTACAAAGAGTTTTCTGCAGTTCTTCAACTTCAAGTAAGTGAGATCTCCCACCCAAACCCTAACCCTAACCCTCTCTCTACCTCTGTCCGCCACCCTAACAGTCCCTTCCCTCTCTTGTTTGGCTTAGTTCTACACCCCCAACCCATCGCAAACTCCCTTAGGCTAATGCCCTTTAGTTTCCAGCTATTCCAGCTGCTTCCCCTAGACCAAAAGGCCTTCCACTTTCAACCGTAGGCCATCCCTGCCCCTCCCTGTTTTTGTGCCAGCAGCTGCACCTCCCCTTGTGTAAACCCCACTTTCCCTGCTCCTCTTGAAGCCTTTTTCCTTCCTTAGAATTGCAACCAACCCTAGGACATAACCCTTAAGCCAATTAGCCTATCCAACCTATTTATCCTAATCCAAAATTTTCTGCAAGTCTTCTTCAACCTTGGAATTCCTGCAGAATTTTAGAAGCTTCATTAAACCCTAAGTCAAACCTTCCAAACCCCATTAACCTTCCCAAAACCCTTAGTCCTAAATCTGAAACATAAAACCAGCAAAGTCAGAGCCCAAAAGTCCTCTGGCCAAAACTTCTGAAGCCTTAACCCAATCATAGTTGCATTAGGATTCCAATTTCAAACCTAAACCTCAAAAATCACTTTGTTTCAGATTTGTAACTCAGCCATAGCTTTGAACAGCAATCCTAGGCGCGTCGTAAACCCTAACTGAAACCCTAACCTTGAGTCCCAGTTGGCCAAGGACTAGAATTTCCAAATCTGAGTTGAATTCGTATTAAATTTTAGACCTGAAATCACAATCCCAGCAGCCTTATAACCCCTAAAACCCTTAGCCAAAGCCTCCAGAAACCCTGGTGAGTGCTGGTTCCATTGTAGAATATCCTGGAAGATTAACCCTAAAACCTGGGTTTACATCAATGTTTCACACACCAATGCGAAATGTTATGTCCATGGGCAAAGCTGAAGAAATTTTCACTATGTAACTGAAGAAGATTACAGTTTAGATCTCCCAAAACACTCAAAAACAGTTGTACAATCTTTCACCCAGAACCTAACTCGAAAACCCCAAAATCTGGCTTGAACTTTACAAGAGAATGGCAAGTCATATAAGTAATACTCCAAATGGGTAAACAGTTTGATCCACTGGGTCAGTTTGTAGTGGGTCACTCCAGAAATATGTTGGAAATCTTCGTACCAGGTATAGGAATTCAAGTCACACATAACGCCTAAAAATCAGACCCTGTATTCTGCTGCTTCACTGGGATCAGTACTAGTGTTTAGTAGACTCAATTGAAAGCTGCAAACAACTCCATTCTTCAAAGCTGTTGCTGTTCCTGCCTTCTTCATTCGGGTGAAGACTGTTGCTGCTCCTGTGATTTGGTCCCTGCTGCAACAAGCTGCGCATCTCCACAGTCCCTCCATCATAACATGCAAGGTTTTGGAGCATAGGACCACACTGTCAACCAACCCACCTGACCCCAAATTTGGCCATTTCATTGGCTGAATTGCTTTATGTTTACAAATCTTCTGATGTAAATCAGGATCTAGGGCTAAATCAGGTTTCCCTAGACTTTAGGTTTGCCAAGGAATTCTAGCAGAGGGAGGGTCAATTTAGGGTGTTCTAAAACTCTGAGAAACCCTGCTGTAATATGATTTCAGATTTGAAATTTGAACAGAAACAGAAAGCTAGGGCTATGGCTAGGGTAAGAGAAGAACTAGGTCTTGCTGTCTTGTGTTTCCGACCTTAATCTAATAGTGTTCCAGAGGGTCTGAATGGTAGCAGAATTAGGTTTCTGATTCTAGAAGTCTTCTTGTAAGCGCAAGAATTCTGAATTTTCTTCTGGTTTTCTATTTTTTTATCAAACAAAGAACCAAATGGGGAGGGGAGGCTCTAGGGGGAATTGGACAGGTTGGGGAAAGGCAGTACTAGGATAACAGGAAGGGGAGGGGATGCCTAGGGGTCTGAAACAACAAAGGAGAAGGGTTCTTGGGCCTGTGGGGGTGAGGGAGTGAGGGTTCTGTTATGTGCAAAACAGAGAAAGGGGCAGGGGTATCTTGCCAGTGTTGGAGGGGGTAAGGGAAAGACTGGGGGTGGTTTCTTGGTCTGTGCAAGAGGGGAATGGGGCAGGGAGGGGGTGCGAATGGAGAGGGAATAGGGGAGGGGTGGGGGAAGTCTTCAACTTACTTGGGCTGCTGTGATTTCCGTGTGCTTTAATGCTTGAAGGTTGCACTTGAAGATTGAATGTAGAAGATCAGAATGCTCTCACTTGACAACCGCAGGGTTTCCTTGACCCTCAAGGAAACCCTGCCACACCTTGGCAATAAACACTCAATTTTTTATTCAATCAAAACTGAAAATGACAATAAACTTTGGGCTAACCAAACTCCTAAAAAATAAGAACCCCTGTGGATAAAGAGTCTTATCTTGGATAAAGAGTCTTATCTTATCCACAACTTTGACCAAGTCAAATACATCTCAAAAAATTAAAATGGACTATAACTCTCAAATGACTAACCCAAATGAAAAATAAAAATATATCCATAACTCTTGGATTGAGGAGATTCTAGCTAGACCCATATTGGCCCCTAAAGGGGCAAGAAAAATGACCAAAATACCCCTGTGGTGGGTTTGGCCAGGATGCTTAGGTGGTGGGGGTCCACTTTATTTTGGCTGGGGGGGGGGGTTCAATCCATGTTCACATCAACTTATATTTTCATTCTGCTGCCATATCTTCCAACTTCACCACTGGAACCAAGTGAAACATTTTGCATTGCTTCTCCTCCATATAAGCACTACTTGACCTAATTTTGAAGCTATTCTACAGGCTGATTTGGTTTGGTACCCTAACCTTTTGCGCCTCTTTCTTCATCGGTTATTTGGGACTAATAATCTAGATTTACTTTAGGGTTCTTCCCAAGTGCTGCTCCCCCCCCCCTCTCTTTGAGGGAGAGAGAATGAGAAGGGGGCATCTGAACACCAAGACAATATGATTGGAGGATGGTATTATCCATAAGGTCTCTGATCAGCAGGGGAGACAGTGTCAGTGTAAAGTGCGTGTATGGTATATGGTCATTATAGTGCATGAGGCTCCCTTCACTGTGGTGTCTAGGGAGAGTCATAATGTAAGCAGCCTGGCCCCTGTTCAGTTGTGGGGTTGTTCTCTTAGTCAAACCCATGACCGCTAGGTCGCAATTTAACAGCCTTACCTTTGCATCCATATCATTGTGTGAGGGCTATATGAGTGTGTGCCTGCTGGAATCTGTACTCCGGCATCATGCACATATTTATTTGTATAACAGAAGATGGGAAAAGAAGCTATGTAGCATATGTGTCCCTACTGCTGTCTATCATTATCCTGCCTCCTGTGAAATGACATACCTGCCTCTTGTTGTGGTCAGAGAGTCATAAGCTGGACACTGAACTCAATCCCAATAAAAGATTAGGAAAAAGATCCCTGCTCAGTCATGGGGAGAAATTTACTTGCCTCACATATAATGACCGATAGACTCATGGACATGCTCTCAATCAATACATGGATCCTGTACTATTGAGTCTTCTCACTAGTCCCATTGGAGCAGTTTTTGCTGTAAATGATAATGTTTTTTCCCCCATTTCCTCCTATTTTACATTAAAACAGTGGAGCATTAATGATTAAATAATGGTGCAGGAAAATAGAGGATGTAGGTTTTTTGAGTGGTGTGATCACTCCTTGAAAACTCCAGTTTCCAGCGGCTCTCAAATTAAACCCACAAGTTCTCCATTCCCAGATCTTCAATGTCCATGTGGTGCAGGACGTTGCTTCATTTTAACAGCGAAGACAGAAAAACATACAGGGCAGCAGTTCTACCGTTGTCCTTCCAACCAGGTATGTTGTGTGTATATGTGTTTTTGCATGTTTTCCTGTTATAACCAGGTCATTTCCATTTTCTTGGCCCCTCAGAGACAAGGAGGCACTGGGTTGCATGTTACATGTGATGGTATATTATTGTTTTTTTCTCTGATTATACATTATGCAAGATTCACTTCTTTTTATTCCCCAAAAAATAAAAATGCTAGATTCGCTTCTTTTAAGATCTAGTCCTAAAGCATTTCTCCATTATTTACCTAAAAACACATCGCATTAATCATCGGCAAACATCGCATAGAAAGGAAGGTATTATGTATGTTTAGCGGACTCATCTCTAACTAACGCAAAAGGGTGTACTGTAAATGCTGAAGTATGTTTCTGCACCATAACTGGACATCTTACAAGGATTCTGCCACTGTTGGGTTTTCCTGTGCTGACCATACTGAGGACCTAGTTGGCCCCTCCTGTTTTGGTTCTTTGTGTTTATGACTAACATACATTTATTGACATTGTTTTATAGGTTTACTTCTTTTTTGTTACATGTCAGTTCTTCGTGTTAGCTTCACATTTTGGTCTGTATGCTAGGGTTGAAACCTTGCTTTAGGTTACTTGGCAACATGTCAAACAATTAAATTCTGTTAGTGTATTAGTGATTGAAATATATGACTATAGATTGAGTGGGATGGTATGACATGATTCATGCTGCTGATGTCTATAAAGGATGGTGGTATCGTTCAAATAGAAACAGAGAAAGAGTGTAGAGTAGTATGTATTGAGAGGGGTTAAAGTTGGAAACAAGAGAAAAAAATTGGACTGAAGGAGATGCACTAAAAGTGAGGGCAGTCTAGTTAATACAGAAGTTATTAGTAAAGGTAAGGCCAGAAAAAAAAGATCATGGGGAGTGGGGACAGAATCAGAAGAAAATAAAATGAGGAGAAAGGGTGTTCTTTGTGAACCGAACAAAAGGGAAAGGGGTGTTACTATTGACAGAACCTGAGGGAAAAAGGAGGGTAGTAAATGGCAGAATGAGGAAGACGATAAAGCTGGGAGTTGACTTTACAGTCAAAATAGGTTGCTTTGGCACTTCTAGTGGTACAAGCTTTGGAAGAAAGATCACTAGGCTACAAACCATGGGATAAACAAAACTGAAGTCCTGGTAGGACCAGAAGTGGGTTCTGAACTGTTTGCACACAACTTCCTTGACTCCTGGCTCGGTTGTGCTCAAAGTTTAAAGACGGTCTAGATTTCCTTTGGTATTGATGATTTATTCTTCCTGTCATACCCTCCCCTTGTTTGGTTACGACTCCATAATCCAAAGCAACTCTTTTCACTCATTCATTACCTTTTCTTTATTTGTTCGAGCCGTTGCACTTCTACTTGTTATGACTCTGCCATGTCTCCTTTATAACTAAACAGCCTATTTACAGAATTGCCACTACTAATAAATATTTGACTACTATACATTTGGTTGGGCCCAGAATCAACCCAAGGGTTATTCCAATCGAGTTTTGCATCAATGATTGTGTCTCAGACGGTAAAGAGACTTACGATGGGGGAAAACATTTAGCTGAGGGATAATTACTTCCACCCCCTAACTTTGACGAGATTACTTATTTCTCAACTGCACTTTTCTTAAATTACTAATGGGATCCCTCTATTTTACAGAGGTTTAGTGTTACCCCTGTAACATCAACCTCAGTCTGTTAAGTGGTAATATGGCTAATTTTTTCTCCCTTGAACCCCAAACTAGACCTACTTTTATGCAACATAACTACCTTTTTCTTCCTTTTCCTGCAACCCTATCCCTATCCCTATCGCTCCCCACCCGTGCCACTTCCCTATCCCTATCGCTATCGCTCTCGAAACCACCCCCCCATGTCCCCACCTACTCAACGGCCCCTCTGCAGCTCCCCACCCCTGCCACTTCCCCATCCATATTGCTCTCTCAACCTTGCTGCTGGCGCAACCTGTCACTTTTACCTGATCCTCCCTCACTATCAACTTTGCTCCCAGTGCAATGCTTAGAGAAGAAACCATTGTTGAAGACATGGAAATACTGTTGGTACTGCTATCTGGGCTCATCTCCATGGCTCGTGTTCCTCAATGACGCTGAGGTGTCTTACAAGCTTTATGATGTGAACCACATAGGAAAGGGGACTGCCACTGAGGAGGGGCAACCTGGACGGACAAGGGCAAGGCAGAACATTCTAGAAGACCTCAGCGCATGAGCAAGGATCCAGCATATTTGAAGGATTATTGCATTTAGAGGGCAGGCATTACAAATGTCATGATAGGGTTAGAATCAGTGATTTTGGCAACACTCAAGTGCCAAACGGCAATGCTATGAATTATGTATAAATAAGCCTTTTGAGAACCCTAGGTAGTGAAGATTATTAACTCTTTCCTCCTACCTAACGTCTCTGAAATTTTCTGAAAATTCTCTCTTTTCTTCAAACAATTTCTGCTAATCCCCAACCCCCCTGCTTAAAATCATGACACTTTACATGGAAATGGGTTCTCAGTGGGACCGGTACAATGATCATCTTCTCCTGCAATCAGCCTTGTTTGCAACTGTTGAACTGCTTATGTGGCATTGACACCTTCACCTCCTCCTCTTTGTGCATCACCTCAGTCTCTGCAAATCAAAAGCTCAATCTAATCAAACCAAGCCATAGATTTCCTTCTGTGATTTACTTCAACTGAATCAGCTTTGCCTGATGTGATCTTTTTATGTTTTCAGATTTACTTCTTCAAAGCTTCTTGTATCCGTTAAGAATTCATTGAAATCCAGAGCAGAATGAAATAAGGGACCAAACCAGTAAACAAAGAAAATCAAATCTGACGAGCTTAATATTTGATTTAGAGGTAAACAGTCACCTGGATTCAATGTGTAGAAAAGATGAATGAGATATAATAATAAATGCCATCTGATTTTGCTGCTGAATATGTAGCAGGAAAACATGCTATTGAATACTACAGCAACAGCAGCTCTGAATCCTCAGAAGTTAAACATCTCCCTGTAAACATAAGACATAAGACTGAACCCACAATCCAATGTCCCTGTCGCTTCACCTAAGCTCATCAATCTTCCTCATTTCTTCTTACCTCGTCACGTACTATTTTGCATCCTAAACTAGTAGCGTTTAATGTTATTAGGGTTAGTTTTTGGAGTTCTAGTTGATTTCTTCCTTTCCTTTTCCTACTCAACATATGTTTTTACTATTGGATTATTAGAAAATTCATCTCCAGTGACAGAAAACTTACTGATTCTTCTGTTGGGTTGCTTCATCTCCATTATTTTGTCTCATTCCTCATCTTCAGATCCTGGTTGGTTTGAGGTTTTGTTACAATTTTATAGTGGTTGCTATTACAAAATGATTGATTCGATGAAACAAAATATCTATGCGATACTGTATGATGTGGTATGATGATGGGAGTTTACATTCCTTGAAAAGAGAATGTATGACGTTATCTAAAAATGATGATAAGATGTTGTAAATGACAATACCATGGGACTACCACCCACTTTTATGACTAGGACATGTACATTCGAGTTCTGGTGAGTGGAGGATGATGTAGACACACGACTTAATGAAACAATGAGTGATTCTTCATTCTAGAGCCATTCCTCCTTGTGTTTCTGGTGAGTAGTAGATCACAGAGTAAACGTGGTCTATGCAGGCCAGTGCCAACCCTACATGTGGTAGATTGTCTACCTGCATGATAAAGTTACATCGCTCCTCTCCAGGCTGCAGTGGTTGGGGTACATGATAAGAATGAGTGACGAAGGCTGGCTAACCTACCCATTTAGAGCACATTCAATAGTTCACTAAAATGACTAGACTTGACCAAAGTTAGAAAGCAAGTCTATTTTATTTTCTTCATACACATGTACACTTGAATTTGAATTAGCTTATTCACCTTACTCGCTTTCAACTTACCCTATATTTGTTGATATTTTCAGACGATGAGATTGGGGAGGATGCTTGTCTGGCCCTGGATTTCATACCCTAGGAGAAAGGGCTTGAAAACCATAGATACCTTCTCAATAGTCTCTTTTCTGTTTAATGAAAAAATCATTTTGGATATGTAGAATGTTTAGTTTGGATATAAATGTCATGCTAATGCTTTGTTTATGTGAAATTTGGAGAATATTCACTGTGATGAATATGTTCGTGATCTTCTGGAGGTGCTTGCAGAAGTGGTAGCCTTTCTTGTCCTGGTTCAGGTCACATTATATTTTGAAAATGATATTGATAAATAACTGCTGATATTCCTATTGTGCCTCTCCATGCAACCACTTAGATCCTTGCCTTTGATTTTTCAAGTCAGAGCATTGCAAAAACCTTAAGAGTACTTCCTCATCTGATAGGACCTAGCTTCTGGAGTTTCTTGCTATGTATTTGCATGAAGCTGAAGTTTTATATCTTCCGGTCCACTCTGTAGGGTTGCGGCTTCTTTAAATGGTGTAGCGAAAATGCCCCCACAGCTGGTCTGCCAATGAGTTCGTCACAGGTTAATACTAGTTTGAATGACGCAAGCAGCAAAAGCCATCATGTAAGGAGTTCGTCCTGTTTCAAATGTGGACAGGAAGGCCATTGGGCTAGGGACTGCCCCAAGCCTCCAGTTGATTCTTCTACTGAAGTGGGAAAAAGGTTTGGTTCATCAGGCACTTGTTTTAAGTGTGGCAAGCCTGGCCACTGGGCCAGAGATTGTCCTGGCTAAGATCTGAAAGTCCATGCGCAATGGAACTTCTGATTGTATAAAAGTTGTGGTTGTGAATAACTAGTGGCCAGAGACTGTCCTGGCTAAGATCTGAAAGTCCATGCCCAATGGAACTTCTGATTGTATAAAAGTTGTGGTTGTGAATAACTAGTTTAAAGTGCTCATCTTTTTTTTTTTTTTTTTTTGACGATAAGTGCTGTTCTTTTTATTGTACAAAAAGAAGTGTTTGTAAATAGGAATGCTTTACACTTTGTGTTTTGGTACTGAAGAGATGTTATCTTGGAATCTTAACTTCTCACTTTCCTATTATTATTGCTAATCGCTCGGGGACACAGATGCACAATCACAAAGAAGAATGCAAGCAACAAACATTTGTAATCGTAAGAAATTTACCATGTTTGGCAAAATTGCCTACATTCACCCAAGTAAAAAAATATATTTTACTATTTTTTGTAAGCATCATTACTATTATACCTGACAAAGTTATTTATTTGCTTATCCTGTCATTAAGTTATTGCACAAAGACAATAATATTTATAAGAAAATCTAAAACCCTAATTTTTGAATTATTTACAATTCTATCATTGTACAAGTAATTGACCCAAAACTCATTTCAACTATAAATACAACAGAACTCTAATCTTATGGACCGATAGAATAGAAGACAGGCCCAAACCTTAAATCTCCACCTCAATTTGAATTTTACAAACCAACATTGAAAATTTTTTGTTGTTGATGTACTTTTTCTCAATGTGTCTGTTACGCCTTAGAGGATAGCCCATATTTCCTATAGAAATGCCTTTGTTAGTTTCCATCACCTAAAACAGCATGGTATTTGCCCCGTTCCCCCACCGGGGGTGTCCTGTACAGCTCAATCATCGTTGCATGATATGATGTGGTTGTACCTTTCTTATTGTCACAACCCACTTTGAGAGGCCATTGCTAGTCACCAAATCTAAAGTAAAAGTCACCTGCTTCTTTCAAAAATTTGTCTTGTTTAATTCCTAAACAACCTATGATTTCTGTTCACCTGTACCCCTTACTCAAGTTCCAATTGGAGCTTTACCTTGTTCAACACTGCCTATGAGCCTATTTAATTTTTCAATCATGTGTCTCAATATCATAACCAACCCCTTTTTTCCGGGGGGGGGGGGGGGGATACAAAAATAATTACAAGGATTAGATAATAGGAGACACAAGAGTGTTTCCCATACTGTCATCTCTTTTTTTTTTTTTGTAAGCCCATGTTGGAATATGCTCTTTGAGCATGAGTGAATGTGAAGGAAAATCATTCATATGGAGAGTTTGTGGAAAAAAATGTATGGAATACTTATGGACTTTTGGGTGTTTCATCTCCCAAGGTGAGTTCGTGAATGGAGGTTATGAGACTTTTTATTTCCTAACAACAAACTTCTCATTTTCCTAGGATAATTATGGAGGGTTTTGAGGACTCTCGATTTCTCAAGAAACTTCTCGTTTCTAGCTTGGTTATTAATGTCTAAAGCTTTTCATTTCAATAACTTAATTCATTAAGTTTGGAATAAGTGACTATGGCTTTTCATCTATCAAGCTAGTTAAAAGAGACATAGACTTCCTCTATAAATAGGGATCCCCCCCTTGGTGAAGATGGTGGTTGTGGTGTGTTTTCTTTTATGATTTAAGAAGAGTGCTAAGTGTGCTTTAAGGGTCTTCTTAAAACGATTTGTGAGTTTTGTCAATGGTTTGAGTTTGGTTTCGAGTTTGTTATCGTGTTTTGAATCGTGCGGTGATAGAAGGAAGGCACATGTCAAGTTCGTCGTTGCGATATACTTTGTGCTAAGTACATCGTTGTTCGTCGTTGTATCCTGGGAGACAGAAGTCCGTTGAATCCTCAAGCACACTGTGGAGGGGACGAATCTGTTTTAAGGAAAGCGTCTAACGTGCCTCAACGATTCTAATTCCTTACTCTTCTTGCTTCCGGTTCAGGTTCCGTTTGAGTGTATTTCAATTTTCGTGTTAATTAGTTTTGATATATTCTTTGATTGTTGTCTTCTAGTTTCTCCTGATAATATATGTTTCTCCTGATCTATTTATCAAATTTGGCCAACAATCTTAAAACAGATTTTGTTCAGGTTGAAATATGGGAGATAACACGAGTGTGAAGGCTCCTGTGGCCACGACTCAATCGGTCTCGATTCCAGTAAATCACCATGAGAAGCCTGAAAAGTTTGGAGGACTAAACTTCAAAACTTGGCAACAAAAGATGTTTTATTTAACAACTTTGAATCTTGCAAGATTCTTAAAAGAGGATCCTCCCACTGATGGGAAGGATGGTTCAAATGCTCAAACGATTGAATCATGGAAACAATCTGATTTCCATTGCCGGAACTATGTTCTGAACGGCTTGACTGATGCACTGTATAGTGTGTATAGTCCTAAGGGTTCTGCCAAGGAACTTTGGGAGTCCTTAAACCATAAGTATAGATCTGAGGATGCTGGTGCTAAAAAGTTTCTTGTGGGCCAATTCTTGAATTTCAAGATGATAGACTCAAAGACTGTGATGAGTCAAGTCCAAGAACTCCAAATGATCATTCATGAAATTCATGCTGAGGGAATGTGTCACATCCTCCCAGCCGGTACCCTAACTGGTATACCCGAGAGTGTGATCCACAGCCCCGAAGATCAAGTAATGAGGAAATCATCCTCCCACATATACAATAACATAATCATAAACAGGAAATAATCAGGGTTTAAAATATTATAAACAAAAGATTAAAGTCAAGAAATGAATAATCAAAATAATCAGAGTGCAAAAATGATACCAGATGTAATCACATCAAAAGAAGTAGAGTGAGGCGGAATATCACTCCACAAAATACAGCGGAACGCAGAATGTAAGTCTAAAAGAAATAATATCTAAAACAATGGAACTAAGAGAAATATCTAACATCAGGGTTTTCTATTCTATATATAACGTCTTCAAAATAGTGGACTTCATCAATCCATTTGAGACGCTCCACGTATACGTTGTCTTTAATCGTAGTACGCAGCTTGATCAACTGAGGGATCATCAGAGTAATCTTGATGGTTGCCAACACCTTCCGTGTAGTACGCTTCATCGGCTTGTGCTTCATCGTACTGTTCGCCATAGTAATCAGTAACTGTAGAATAGTCTAACAAAAACGATGTACAAAAGGAATGAGTTTCGAAGAAACTCAGTAAGGTAGTTAATCCATAACGACATAAATAACATGGAAGCAAACCATAACAAGATGCAATGCAATATGAAACCAGTAAGGTATGTATGCATCTAAACTCTATGTATGCTGGTCTCTATGGCAGACATGCTTTAAGTCATAGCACCGACTTCTTTGGGTAGGTCACGCATACGGCTCCTATTGGTAGTGGGTCCGGCATCCCTCAGGACAAACCATGGCAGGGGGTTAAGTCAACACACTCTCTCACAACCATTTGGCATAAGTATCGGCGCATGTCAGGGAAAAGCCTAGCCCAATGCAAGTCATCTACTCAGTTACATCAAGTCAGGTCCAGATACTTCCATTCCTCCCCTCTCGGGATCCTTTCCGGTATCCGTTCCACTAGAGTTAGCGTATCCGACTCTCTCAAATACGGACTCATCAACCCTATTGGTTATCCACATATGGTAAACGGGAAACTCTCATGTCCTCTCACGGATATAACTCACCGGTCTCGAGCGCCCATGAGCCCAAGTCTAACCATATGCAACCCTCCAATAAATGGCCCCCACAATGTGATTCCCGTCCTCTCACAAATATAACTCACCGGTCTTGAGCGCCCGTGAATCCCCATTGCTGCCACGGGTCGTTCGGTCTCAATACCCTTCCGAATCGGGTCTGATATAACAGGGGTATAACCTAGCCAAACACTGCTAGACAGCCCTAGGTATGACAACCAATGATTCGGGAAAGTGTCGATGGGCAACCCCGGAAACATCCCATACTATTTCCGGTAATGTCCAAGGACAGAAGTGTCAAAAGGACACCTCCCAATCCCAAACCAAACTTAATCAAACACATTCTCAGATCAGTCATGACATACACAACCAACAACTCATTATATAAAAGAGAATGTAAAGTCATGATCAAATCATTAAACAATATAGTAATAAGCAATCTCACATAAGTCTAAGTAATAAAAGAAACATGATAAAGAGCTACTGTTCTCACAGTAGTACATCAGAATATAAAGTGTACAAACAGTAAACAACTCATAGTTTCGTGAAGTAGAAACCAGAGAGTATGCAATCTATGTAGTTAAGGAGATAATTGTCCTTACCTTCTAATTCGTAAAGGAACTTAGAGAATCAAGTAAGACCTTGACTAAACCTGAGAAAAGAGTCTTAAACAAGTGTATACTACGAGTTAGGAAAGATACATAGAAGGAAAGATTACAATTCAATCAAAACAGACCAAGAATGGGGTTGCTTTGTACCCATTGGTCGATCGATTGGTCTATCGCCCCTGATCGACCAATGAGTCGACCAACAGAGATAGTAGCCTTCAAAAATCAGAATTTTTAGAATATGAATCCGAATTTGGTGGTTCAAAAGGGTACAAAATAAGGGGGAAACTTTAATGGAAACATCTAAGTCTATAGAGGACAACAAACCGTTAATCAAATCAAGTTTCCAGGTCACAACTCAGGAACCAGAAAGTTAACCTAATTAGGTTAAACATAGATTATGAAGGAAAAATATAATATGATCAAGGGTAAGGAAATAAAATTAATAGGTTACAATTCTAGTAAAGAAAATAAAGTGAGAGTCTTCTAACATGATCAAAATAGGGGTTCTTGATCTTACCTCAAGAAATTAGGGTTTCACCCTTTTTGGTTCCCATGAAAAGGTTGAGAGTTCCGGATGAAAGGAGGTAAATTGTTAGGTCAATTACAACAAGAAGAATTAAAGAACATTGAATTTAGATCAACCTCCACATTACCCATGAGGTTTCCCTCACATGGGGGGTTTACCAAAAGGTTCTCCTGATGACCACACAAGGTTAGGGTTTCAAGGGTTAGGGTTTCCAGGATTCAATTGGCAAGGGTTGAGATCATGATGATGATCATGGATCTCAAGGAACATGATGAGATCATGGAATAGATGGTTGCAAGAATGCAACATCATCTTCCTGATCTCAATCTAAAACAGATTTAAGAAAAGAAAATCAGAGATAGAGAGGAAAGAGATCATACACATACCTTTGATACAGGAGGATGAAGATTTCTTGAGTTCTTGCGAGATATCAACTAAGGATGCAAGGGAAGCGATTAGAATAGGGTTCTAACTCGTTCCAGAGGCTTAGGAGGCAGAGGAGGCAGAGTATTCCCAAGATTAGACTTAAATAGAGTAGCCACGATTCAAATTTCAAAAACAGAATCAATTGGTTGATTGATTGGTCGACTGGTCCAGTCGACCAATCAGAACAACTTCAAAACAGGGAATTGAAGGCTCAGATCAAGTCCAAACATCAAGGGGTTTTGCACACACCTAAAGTGACATACCTAGTACGTAGAAATGCCTTCGAACCAATACAGAGAGCACTCCAAGTCCATCAACTAATCCAATCTTCATCAGTGTGCAGTTTCCATAGAAGGGGCACTGACAACCATACTCAAGGATTCCAGTCCAACCATCAAGTCTTCAACTGAAATGGCCCAAAGTTGACTTCTTGCCTTACTTCGGGTTGCTGGACCTACAAACAACAGGGTTTCTGGGTCAGGGTTAGGGCTGGGTTTCACAGAATGACCATGAGTGAGTCTTTCCAAGTAGTTGCAATCATTGAAAAGCTACCCCCAACATGGAAAGACTTCAAGAACTATTTGAGGCACAAAAGGAAAGAGATGAATGTTGAAGATCTAATTGTTAGACTTCGCATAGAAGAAGACAATAAAGGCTCGGAGAGGAAGTTCTCCAACCTTGTTGTTGCCAAGGCAAATGTGGTGGAGCGTGATGAAAGATCCAAGAATAAGAAAGGTAAACACAAATCGGGTTTCAATATGGGACCTAAAGGTGGAATCTCTAAGAAACCGATGTTCCAAGGAGGAATCTCTAAGAAACCAATGTTCCAAGGAAAATGTTTTAATTGTGACAAGATGGGTCACAAATCGGCAAATTGTAGATTGCCAAAAAGGAACAAGAAGAAAGAGACAAACTTGGTTGACAATGCCACATATGAATTGTCTGATATGAGTCTCTCCGCGGTGGTATCTGAAGTCAACATGATAGACTCAAATCCAAAGGAATGGTGGCTGGACACTGGAGCGACACACCATGTTTGTTGCAATAGATCTACTTTCTCTGATTTCACATATGTGAATAATGGTGAAAAGTTATTTATGGGAAACTCTGCAACTTCTGAAATCAAGGGTCAAGGAACTGTGTTCCTAAGGATGACATCAGGCAAGGAAGTGATGCTGCGAAATGTCCTTTATGTGCCTGACATCCAAAAGAATCTGATTTCTGGAACACTTATGAGTCAACGTGGATTCAAAATGGTGTTTGAATCTGAAAAGTTAGTTTTGACCAAACAAGGTGTTTATGTTGGGAAAGGATATGTAAAAGATGAGATGCTGAAAATGAATGTAATGGCTATTAAGTCAAAACCCATCAATGATAATGGAAAGTCTTCCTCTTATATGCTTGAGTTTTCTAACTTGTGGCATGGTAGACTAGGTCATGTTAATTTTGATACTCTACGTAGATTAATTAACATGGACCACATATCCTCATTTAACATTGATCCCAAGCATAAATGTGAAATTCGTACAGAGGCCAAACTAACTAGATCATCGTTCTAAACGATTAAAAGGAATATTGAACCACTTGATTTAATTCATAGTGATATTTGTGATCTAAAATTTGTTCAAAACCCGAGGGGGTAACAAATATTTTATCACTTTCATCGATGATAGCACGAAATATTGCTATGTATATTTGCTTAAGAGCAAGGATGAGGCTATACAAAAATGTGTTTTGTATAAGCAAGAAGTTGAAAACCAACTTAATAAAAAGATTAAGATGGTGAGAAGTGACCGTGGTGGTGAATATGTAGAACTATTTACTGATTTTTGTGCACTACATGGTATTATTCATAAAGTCACACCTCCTTATACTCCTCAATCTAATGGAGTGGTTGAACGCAAAAATCGTACATTGAAAGAAATGATGAACTCAATGTTGATAAGTTCTGGATTGCCACTGAACTTGTGGGGGGAAGCCATTTTAACAGCTAACTACCTTCTGAATAAGGTTCCTCGGAAGAAAGAGGATAAAACACCTTATGAATTGTGGAAAGGAAGAAAGCCTTCCTACAACTACTTGAAAGTGTGGGGGTGTCTTGCCAAGGTGTTGGCTCCAACACCTAAGATGATGAAAATAGGTCCTAAAACGGTTGATTGTATTTTCATTGGCTATGCTCAAAATAATAGTGCTTATCGATTTCTTGTGTATGAATCTAAAAACCTCGAGATTCATAAGAATACGATAATGGAATCAAGGAATGCTTTGTCTTCGAACATGTATTTCCTTGTAACTCCAAAGAAGATGGTTCAGGCTTGTCTAAACAAACAACTGAGGCTAATGAAAGTAATGATCCAGTTCTAGATCTTTACTATGAATCAGAGGAGATAATGGTAGAGCCTAGAAGAAGCAAAAGAGCAAGAATAGAAAAATCTTCTGGGCCAGATTTTTTGACTTACTTGTTAGAAGCTGAACCTCAAACATATAAAAAAGCTATGAGCTCAACTGAGGGTCCTTTATGGAAAGAGGCCATAAAGAGCGAAATTGATTCCATTATGCAAAATCATACTTGGGATTTAGTGGACCTTCCTCCAGGAAGTCAACATTAGGCTCTATGTGGATCTTCAAAAGGAAAATGAAGACTGATGGTACAATTGATAAGTATAAGGCTAGACTTGTAATAAAGGGTTACAAGTAACGCGAAGGTCATGACTACTTTGATACTTATTCTCCTGTGACAAGGATAACATCTATAAGGATGATATTAGCAATTGCTGCCTTGCGAGGTCTAAAAATCCATCAAATGGATGTGAAGATGACCTTTCTCAATGGAGATCTTGAGGAAGAAATATACATGGAACAACTTGAGGGTTGTATTTCTCCCAAACAAGAAAAGAAAGTGTGTAAGTTGGTGAAGTCCTTGTATGGACTCAAACAAGCACCAAAACAGTAGCACACAAAATTTGACAATGTTATGATGTCAAATGGCTTTAAGATCAATGAGTGTGACAAGTGTGTCTATGTTAAGACCATGGATAATGGATATGTCATTCTTTGTCTATATGTAGATGACATATTAATTGTTGGTAGCAATGCACAAATGATCAATTCTACCAAAAACATGTTAAATTCAAGATTTGACATGAAAGATATGGGATTGTCTGATGTAATTTTGGGAATAAAGATTCATTGAACAGTTGATGGTCTCCTATTGAGTCAATCACACTATGTGGACAAGATGCTTGAAAAGTTTAACAAGGGCGATTCTGGTGTGTCTAGAACTCCAATTGATTTGAATCAATATTTGTTTGAGAATCGAGGAGATGTTGTATCTCAAGTTGAGTACGCTAGAATAATAGGTAGCCTAATGTACCTAATGAGTTGTACACGGCTTGATATTGCCTATGTTTTGAGTAGCTTAAGTAGATTCACAAGTAACCCTAGAGCTAATCATTGGAAAGCTATTGTTAGGGTACTTAGATACTTAAGGCATACTCGTAATTATGGATTGCACTATATTAGAGAGCTTGCAGTATTAGAAGGATACTCAGATGCAAGTTGGATATCTAATATACAAGAATCTAAAGCTACTAGCGGGTATGTATTCACTTTAGGAGGTGCAGTTGTCTCATGAAAATCCTCTAAACAAACAATAATAACTAGATCCACAATGGAATATGAGTTTGTAGCCTTAGATAAATGTGGAGAAGAGGCCGAATGGCTACGGAACTTCTTAGAGGATATTCCAGAATGGCCAAAGCCTGTGCCTGCTATATGTATACATTGTGATAGCCAAGCAGCTATTGGAAGAGCACTAAATGTGATGTATAATGGTAAGTCAAGACACATACGTCGTCGACATAATACCATTAGACACTTGATCTCAACTGGAGTCATAACAATTGATTATGTAAGGTCAAAAGGAAATCTTGGGGATCCACTAACCAAAGGGTTGAATAGAGATCAAGTTGAACAATCATTGAAGGGAATGGGACTTAAGCCCATGAATGCATAGGTTCATTACAGTGGAAACCTAACCTAGTTGACTGGAGATCCCAAGATCTAGGTTCAATAGGACAACTAAATTGTAACGACCGAGTGAAAACAGTGACACCCGTAAAGAATAGGTTAAGCTTATGCTTTTAATGATTCTTATGCGTTGGACAAATGATGGTTCCAAGCAGAGTAATGCGGGTTACTTTTAAGTAAGAAATCACCTATGTGAGAGAGAAGAGGGGCCGCTTCAAAGGAGAATTGTGAAGGCTTAATTCTCTAGAAACTCTTGCAGAACCAGGACGATGTCCACGGCCAAAATGGACATAACCATGAGAACTGTAATTGTGTCAGGAAAATGTCTGTGTGGAGTATATCATCATTTACACAAATGGCAGAACAGTTCAAGGACATTGCGTCTACTGATCAGCCAGTAAAATAAATATACTTTCACAAGGGAAGGTTCAAAGGCAAAACCTACCTATCCTATGCAGGCTTTCACCGTAGAATTCTATCACCTTGTCGGTTGTTCTTTATTTTGTTTTTCGTCGTCATTTTCATTCATGTGGGGGATTGTTGGAATATGCTCTTTGAGCATGAGTGAATGTGAATGAAAATCATTCATATGGAGAGTTTGTGGAAAAAAATGTATGGAATACTTATGGACTTTTGGGTGTTTCATCTCCCAAGGTGAGTTCATGAATGGAGGTTATGAGACCTTTTATTTCCTAACAACAAACTTCTCATTTCCCAAGGATAATTATGGAGGGTTTTGGGGACTCTTGATTTCCCAAGAAACTTCTCGTTTCTAGGTTGGTTATTAGTGTGTAAAGCTTTTCATTTCCATAACTTAATTCATTAAGTTTGAGAATAAGTGACTATGACTTTTCATCTATCAAGCTAGTTAAAAGAGACATAGACTTCCTCTATAAATAGGGATCCCCCCTTGGTGAAGATGGTGGTTGTGGTGTGTTTTATTTTATGATTTAAGAAGAGTGCTAAGTGTGCTTTAAGGGTCTTCTTAAAACGATTTGTGAGTTTTGTCAATGGTTTAAGTTTGGTTTCGAGTTTGTTATCGTGTTTTGAATCGTGCGGTGATAGAAGGAAGGCACATGTTAAGTTCGTCGTTGCAATATACTTTGTGCTAAGTACATTGTTGTTTGTCATTGTATCCTGGGAGACAGACGTCTGTTGGATCCTCAAGCACATTGTGGAGGGGACAAATCTGTTTTAAGGAAAGCATATAACGTGCCTCGACGATTCTAATTCCTTACTCTTCTTGCTTCCGGTTCAGGTTCCGTTTGAGTGTATTTCAATTTTCGTGTTAATTAGTTTTGATATATTCTTTGATTGTTGTCTTCTAGTTTCTCCTGATAATATCTGTTTCTCCTGATCTATTTATCAATTTTGGCCAATAGCCCATACTGTCATCTAAAGTTGGTAACAACTGGCGGATTACATAGTTAACCCAAGCCGGGTGCTTATTAATAATAGTAGGTCCTAGATGAGTACGGATACACAAACAACTAGAAAGAAAAAGAAGTGGCCATAGGATGTTGAGGTTCCGATTACCAATAGTTACAATCAAAATCAAAGGCAAACTTTTGAACAGTAATCCTCAGCTCCATCGCCACGTTGATTCCTTCTTCCATAGCTTGTATTTTTAGAGCTATATGATTAGAATAGTTTGCACCCGATAGGCTAAACAGTTTTTATTACGTACATAACAAAATAACCATCTGGCCTTGTTCAATCCACCTTGGGGATATTTGCAACAATCAAAACAAAAGCATCATCAACAATAGTGAGATTTGCATCGGCATCCATAGAGGTAGACACATTAGGTAAATGGAACTGAGAAGATGGTGGGAGTTGTAGGACAATCTGCGAGACATGATTAGTCCAGAAACCAATGGTGCGCACAAGACTTACCAGATTTGGTTTTGAATTGTTAAACAAAATTTGGTTCCTCATATGCCAGATATAACAGTAGCTTATCATGAAAACATTAAAAATCCATTCAAGAATAACATATTTTTTTTGGTGTTTGAGGTTCATCCAGGCCAGCTTTTGTGCACATCTATTACATCTTCAAAGGGAGCTTTGTCGTTCGCAAGGGTCGAACCCATGACCTCTCCACTGAGAAGTATGAATTTTACCACTCTACCAACCCTACATTAACAAGAATAACATTGTTCCAATGGAAAGAGGAGCATATTTGAATACAGAGTCGTAATAAGGTAGAGGCTTGGAAGAAATCAGAGCGACACCCTAGAGGTCCTACTACCCAAATGTGCTTTATCCAGTCGCATGATAAAAACAAGTGCCATAAGGTTTCAGCTTCTTTCCCACAAAAAATACAGCGTGGATCCAAGTGGGCCCACTTACAGTTAATTACCTTAACTGCTAGACCACGGTGAAGTAGTCACTATAAGAACTACATAATAGAGTATTCAATTTACTTAATATTGAACTCAGGAACCAAATTAATCATGTTCTTCGTTCAATCATACGGAAGACAAAAATAAGGTACTTACCTCTAGCCATGGAGACTTGTTTCTGGAAGTCGTTTGCAAGTTCCTCTCCAAGAAGATTGTCCTCTTCAACATCGAAGAAATCTAGTTCTTCCAATTTTTGCTTAGCAACTGAATGATGGACAAATATGAAATTTTTTTTACTAACAAAACTGGGACCAGAGTTCAGAGAAAACTACTATAGTATTTTATTCTCAATACAAGTTCATAAGCCTTATAGAAACGGTGTTCCCATCAAACACCTCCAAGTAACCACCAAAGTTAACAAAGTGGTTTACCTTAAACTAAGTTGTAATTACTAATAATGTTTGGGCCACATCATAATTATGAGAAGTTAAAATCTTTAATTTTATTTATTTGATAAATGAAATCTAACATTTTCCCACTTGGCCCAAACAATATTACATTTTAATTCTTAATGTTTAAACAAAAAAATAGAATTGTACGAATCATAGCGGTAGACGCCTTTGACTCATGTGGTACCTTCCATGTATCACAATACAATCTTTCTTTTCCTGAATAAACCTCAAATGTTTATTCCTGGTCCAATAACATGTTTGTTATCTCAACCTACATGTATACAACGGAAATGAGAAACAAACTACATAATAGTCATTACATCAGAATGTGTAATAATTACCTTTTAGAAAGATAAATCTTCCCGAAGTCCCAAACGAACAACATGATCCTCAAAAGCTCTAGGTGGCATGCCCTTTGTCAACGGATCAATAATCATCTGCTCAATCCTTATGTGTTCTATGAGCACTTCCTTAGCTTTAATGTGCTCTCTTATTGCTAAGTACTTAATGTCGATATGTTTACTTCGACTTCCACTCTTGTTATTCTTAGCGAAGAATACTGCAACGGTATTATCACAGTATAACTTCATTGGCCTAGAGATAGACCCATACAACTCTAAGCCCAGAAATAAAGTTTCTCAACCATATCCCCTGCATAGTAGCCTCAAAACATGATACAAACTTAGCTTCCATGGTAGAAGTAGCAACCAGGGTTTGCTTAGCACTTCTCCAACAGATGGCCCCACCAGCTAGCATAAAGACATAGCTAGATGTTGATTTACGAAAATCAACACAACCCACAAAATCTGAGTCTGAATATCCGATAACTTATAAAGTATCGGAATACCTATATGTAAGCATCAACTCTTTTGTTCCTTGAAGGTACCTCATGACCTTCTTTGCAGCTCTCTAATGATCCAAGCCGGGATTACTTTGATATCTCCCTAACATTCCAACGGTGAAAGAAATGTCAAGATTAGTACATACCTGTGCATACATCAAGCTTCCTACTGCGGAAGCATATGGAATGTTTGCCATTTGATCTTTTTCAATTTCCAACTTTGGACATTGGTTCAAATGGAACCTGTCACCCTTAACAATGGGTGCAACACTTGGTGAATAGTCTTTCATCCTAAACCTCTTAAGAACTTTGTGTATATAGGCTTCTTCAGATAGTCCCAAAACACGTCAGGACCTATCCCTATGGATCTGAATCCCAATGATATAAGATGCCTCACCCAAATCCTTCATATCAAAGTTTTGAGATAGAAACCTTTTCACCTCATGTAGCGACCCTATGTCATTGGTTGTTAACAAGATATCATCTACATATAACACAAGAAAGATGATTTTGCTCCCATTGATCTTGTGGTATATATACTGATCCATAACAGTCTCTTCGAAACCAAATGAAGAGATCACATCATGAAATCTCAAATACCATTGTCAGTATGCCTGCTTAAGTCCATAAATGGATCTCTTAAGTTTACAAACCAATTGTTCACCACTACTCAAAAAAAATCCATCATGTTGTTTCACGTATACCTCCTCATGCAAATCTCCATTGAGAAATAATGTTTTCACATCCATCTAATGCAAATGTAGGTCAAAATGGGCAGCTAACGTCTTGATAATGCGAAAGGAATCCTTCTTTGACATGAGAGAGAATGTCTCTCGTAGTTAATGCCTTCCCTTTGTGTGAATCCTTTGTCAACTAGTCGAGCCTTGTATCGCTCAATGTTACCTAATGAATCTTTCTTAATTTTAAAGACCCATTTTCAGCCTATTGGTTTCTTTCCTTCAAGCAACTCAACAAGGTCCCAAACATCATTATGTGCCATAGAGTCCATCTCATCCTTCATAACTTCATACCACAAACCAGATTTATCACTATTCATTGCTTGTGAAAACCTTTCAGGATCTATTTTAGTAGTGATATCATAGTCAGACTCTTATAGATACATAACAAAATCAATAGGTGTTGCTAATTTTCTGACCCTAGTAGATCTACTTGGTGTTGTTTCAACATCCACTTGTTGGGGTTGCTAAACAATCGGTTGTTCCTGATGTGGAGGATCTTCACCACGATCTTCTAAGGCAACTTTAATTGCCATATCACCAACCTCTTGTGGAGGTTGTTGCAGAAACTGTTGATTCTCCATAGCCATCTCAGTAGGACGTGGGTCTTGAGTCACTGGTCTCTCAATGTCCATACAACTAGGGCGAACAACTAGCATTCCATTCGATGAAGGAGCATCAACCACATTATCTATTTTATTAGAGCCCAAGTCTTTGAGGCGATTACTCCCACTAATCACGTCATTCTCAAGAAATTTTGCATTTCTTGACTCAACAAATCTACGTGAACGATTCATACAGTAAAACCTATCACCCTTGGACTTTTCAGCATATCCAACAAAAATTGCACTTATGGTTCTTAGATATAACTTCTTCTCATGTGGATTATATACTCTTACTTCAACTGAATAGCCCCAAACGCTTAAATGTCTTAAACTCGGTTTCCAATCCTTTAATAACTCAAATGGCATTTTCGGAACCGCCTTGGTTGAAACTCCACTTAAAATATACGTGGTTGTTTTAAGAGCTTCTGTCTATAGAGAAAGAGCCAGTTTGGAGTTACTCATCATACTCCTCAACATATCTAATAATGTCCCATTTCTTCTTTCTGCAACACCGTTCTGTGATGGTGTGCCAAACAAATTGTATTGTGTGCCTAGT